>NC_135498.1:175641356-175950522 GCF_052857255.1 Amblyomma americanum | reverse complement strand
CATTCTTTTCTAGGAAAAGGTGGTGGAAGATGATGCAAAGGCTCTTTTCCTGCAAGAACAGCTCTCATTTTTGAGAAAACCGAAGGGTCGGTAGCGGGAGGAAACCATCCGCAATTGTGTCGTATGGCACGCAAAGTCCCCATCTGCATACAACCT
The DNA here is from genome assembly GCF_052857255.1 of Amblyomma americanum. Classification (NCBI taxonomy): domain Eukaryota; kingdom Metazoa; phylum Arthropoda; class Arachnida; order Ixodida; family Ixodidae; genus Amblyomma; species Amblyomma americanum. Next base: position 175,950,366 of record NC_135498.1, on the reverse strand, counting down.
GCTTCAAGAAACTGGGGTTCTGTCATTGCCAAGCCGTTCGAGACTTTAGAGATTTATTGATGCATGCACTGGAGAAGTGGTGTTGTCTCTTATATAGCAGCTTCTACACATGGAGGCAAAACTACACTCTGAGCAGGTGAAATATTTCAACTTTATATCGAAACGATTCTGTCACATTTGGATATTAACATTTGTAGGCACATTTTGGCTCCCTGGTGATGAACGAAATGCCCCTCAAGCAAACTACATCCTACCAAAATCAGACAGATGCTGATCATGGCTTTGTTGACCAGGGAGGTGCAACTTCGGGTTTCACGACCAACTGGCAACTCATCTCTTGTAGTTTGTGTTTGTAGGACTCTCTACCCACTACAGGCAATTATATTCCTCCTGGGTTAGCAGTTCTTTAGCTAAACCAAGACATAAATGTGTCTTGAATCTCATTTGCAAATGCTACTATTGTTTCCTTTAGGCTCCCAGTAGGGCACAACTTCACAAAGGCCTCGTCAGGAGAGAAACTTCAGCTTCTTGCCTCGAAGGTAATGCAGTGTGTGGAAGAATCGGAATTCAAAGTTTTATGCCTTGTTGGAGATAACCCCAAGTCAAATAACAAACTCTTCTCGAACCTGTCAGGTGGCCCCATACAACCTGTTGATGAGTAATGCTAGTTCAAACGTGTTCATGCCTTCATTGTAAGCATGTCACTTAGAACTTTCCCCACAGCTAGTTAAATTCTGCGACTAATTTTTTTCAGGCGCCCTCTAGATTCAGATCATGATCTTTTCTTGTCTTTTGACTATTGTTACATAATGAAAAACATCAGATCCCAGTTGCTTGAAGTGAAGAAGCAGTTCAGAAGAAATGGAAAATTCATCCTTCTAAACTTCTTAAGGTACAAAGATGGCATTTCTGCTTTAGCTACTCAAACTTGACTAATGCTTCGCCTTGTTACCAACTATTGTACAAGATTCAGGAAAAGCAGGGTGCCTTCAAGTTGGTGAGGTGCCTGACCAAGAAGCACCTGTGGCCGACAAATTTCGAACAATGAACGTCAACAAAGCTGTTCAGATTTTTTCGCCACAGGTAAAGAATGCAAGCATATAGTTGGTTGGCTGTGTAAAGGATGCACGCTTCAAATGTGAAGGATCAGTTTCTGGGTTACTGCACGCACTGAATGACATTTTTTCTTCTCGACTTCGCAGCATTAAGCAGGGTGATTAGGTATGTTAGAAAAATGACGGTCAGAGACGCTTATTCTTGTTTAGGTGACTACAGTCCTGTGATTTTTGCAGCAACATGGACAGAGCCTTGGAGCTCCTGACTTCGGGGACTGCCTGTCTACAGTGTGGAATTCATAAAGTTGGTGCACAAATGGTTTGTGCTCCATAATGTTAAGAGCACCACTCTCCATTGAACAAGCGGAGATGCCTTGAGGATGCCATTTTACTCTGCAGAAGACGAGAGGTGTCCTAGTTTCGGCAGTGTTTATGCTGACTGTATTTTACTGATTTGTGGTTTGCAGTTGCCGCGGTGGCTCAGTGGTTATGGCGCTCGGCTGCTTGCACGAAAGACGCTGGTTCGATCCCGGCCGCGGCAGTTGAACTTCGCTGAAGGAGAAATTCTGGAGGCTCGTGTACTGTGCGATGTAAGTGCACGTTAAAGAACACCATGTGGTCGAAATCTCCGGAGCCCTTCACTACGGCGTCCCTCATAGCCTGAGTCGCTTTGGGACGTTAAACCCCCGTAAACCACAAACCAAACCATTTAATGGTTTGCGGGGATTAACACCCTAAAGTTACACAGGCTATAAGGGACGCCGTAGTGGAGGGCTGCAGATAAGTTTAAACATCTGAGGTTTAGCACATGTTGACGTGACACAATACACAGGCCTCTAGCATTTTGCCTAAATCAAGATGCACACGCCGTTGCCGGGACCACGTGACCAACTACGTGAGAAGCCACGGCGCCGCCACGTTGAAGGCTTGAAATGCTAGTGTAATGCAGCTATCCCTATAAGAAAACCGTTTTGCACGACGGGATTCGAACTGCCTTCCTTCCGTTCCGCAGCCGAGCGTGCTAACGACCACGCTACTTCCTACGAACGAATATGTAGTTCTCCCTTCGCGCCTTAGGCGGTACGGTCTGAGCTTCATGATTTTTCGTTCTTTCTCTCTGCCCACACTAATATATGTCTCCTTGTCTAGCGTACGGGCACGGGCAGAGGCAATTTATTTTTTGTTCCTTTTTTCGAGCGTGAGGCTTTAACAAAGGGCGTAATAATATACATTTCGCAAACTTTAAAGTCTCATCTTACAGTAATAATTTTACAACAGAAACATAGCAATTAAGGAAGCAATCAGTTTTGTCAAAAGTCACAATGAACGAAAGCATTATCTGATTTTAACTGATCGTTTATCAGTATTGACAATACTACATAACAATAATATTAATATTAATAATTTTATCCAAAACATCAGAGATAAACGTACAACGTACAAAATCTCTTTCACATATGTTAACGCCCATCGCGGCATTATTTCCAACGAAACAGCGGACAAATTAGCCAATAAAGCAAGAATACAAGACCTCTTAACAGAACATCCCGTAACTAAACAATTAAGAAAGATAAAATATATAAAGAGTAAAGTAAAAATGTAACTTAGTGTGCAACAAGAGGGCTTAGAAAGATTCTGTTAGCAATGGATTTCAAATGTTCCAAATGTACCAAAATACTTCCCAACTACGTACCTTTCTTCACAAGCCATAAGTGGTCACAGGCGCTTTCTCTTTTATTTAAAACGGTTTGGTATAGTAGACACTAGGGAGTGTATCTGTAAAAAACAAGCATTGACATTTGACCATTAGTCAAAAGAATGGAGTTGTATGAGAGAATAAATCACTGCACTTAACAAACTAATAAAGCGAGACATGATGAGACATAATCCCGAGTTAATAAAACATGCCAAAGCATTTAAAATATTTAAAGAAATTGTTCAAAGTATAAACGAAAAAATATACGGTGGTTTAGCTCTGGTTAAACCTGGAATGACGCGATAGCTGCAGATGGCCGAGTGGAACTTGGTCACGTGACCAACCACGTGACGAACCACGTGATCAGCCACGGCGCCGCACCGACGGCAGCTCCTCCGCATCACGTGACCAACCACGTGACAGCGTGGCGGCGCAGCCACAGGGTGGCGGCGCCTGCACTGCCATGCCGAAGGCTCGGAATGCTACCGTAATGTAGCTATCGCTACAAAATTGTTTCTAGTACCTGAACAATGACCTGGAATTCCGTGGCTAGACGGAAGGGACAGACCAAAATAGGAACTTCTCCATGACTGCTCTGATACGCTGTCAAACAGCATACTCGTCGTTGCCTGGACAGGCATGAGCACCTCTCCAAGGGCAACTGTTGCGCTAAGCTCCCTACGGGTTGATCGCATTGACCTTCACAGGCTCCCAAAGTTAGAGCCCTTCATTCAAAGCTCCGTACGCGTTGAGCGCACTGACCTTCAAGGGCTGCCAAAGGTCGAGCCCCTTATTCTGTCGGGTTCTAGCTGCTCTAAAGTGAGCCAATGAACGTTTCCTACAGTGCTCTCTTAGGGTTGAGCAAAGAAGATGACAGTCGGACCATGGCTATCTGAAGGCCTCCCAGCAGGTTGAGCATTAAACGTTGTTTTGCTCAAAGGCTCCATACGGGTTGAGCAAAGAAAAGGGAAAAAAGAGGGTAGACAAGGAGAGAACATATCGCAACTTTGGGTGGAGCAGAACTTCAGCAGTTAATTCTTCCAATCACCCCTGGCCTTACAGGGCATTATCACGGTATCATAACCCGCAATGCAGGCATGTTTCTTGGTCAGCGTAGAACTAACATATATTATTATTATTATTGGGAAATAAAATGAAAAGAGGAATTAAATATCTTGTCCCTTCTCCAAATAGTAGTAGTTAGCGCCCGAACTACTAATATACACTAAATAGTTCCCGTCCAATCATTTAAATTAGTCAAGTAAAAGACTTGAGCACGGATAAAGATAAAGAAGAATAGCAAAGACGAGAATACACAGGATATAAGAAGAAGAAACGAGAGCAAGAAACAACGAAGGACTGAGAAAAGTGGAAGGGAAAGGTTTATTGTCGGCCTATTCTTTTTCTCTCTTTGTTCATTATTATTACTTTTACTTTAATATTAATGGTATTTCTTATTATTTAGTTCTTCTTTTTGTTTTACTTTTCTTTTACTTTGCTGAACCTAAAAATATATTTATTACCCTTTCTTAATACTTCAGAGATAGCTTTCTAAAATAAGAATACTCTTTATTGCTTTTCCAAAAAACCATTACAGTTCATCTCTCCACATAAATGAAAGCATATATATATATATATATATATATATATATATATATATATATATATATATATATATTAGCAGACAAGTTAAAGGAAATGAGGGGCCCGTTTGACAAATTTATGAAGGGAGCCAACAGTCACCGAAACCAAGGTGCATAGGGGAACGTTAATTTTTTTTTTTTAATGTGTTATGCTTATCAGTGGGATAATATTACTTAGATTAATAAATCGCTTAAAGAAAATTACTGTTGGCTCCCTTCATATATATATATATATATATATATATATATATATATATATATATATATATATATATATATATATATATATATATATATATATATATATATATATATATATATATATATATATATATATATTAGTAGAATTGAACAAAAAGGAAAAGAAGCAATAAAGAATGACAATAGAGAATAAAGGCGCGAAAATATATGTAAGGCAAGGAAGATAAGAAACTAAGGTAAAGCAGCAGTAAATAATATTCCGCCAGACAGAAATTAACACTTGTTTTTCTTGAGTTGTGAGTTCTTACCGGATGTCGGAGCACACGGAAAGGCAAGGCAGATGCGAGTCAGCAGCTCGTTCATCCCAAGAGAGCCTCCGACTGAAACTGGGACAGCCACTGCAGCGGGGCACGGCTGGTACAGCTGCTGGATGTCCAGGATCCAAACTAGGAGGCAGCCACTTCAGCTACTGGCAAAGATGTCCAGTCCCAGCGATCAAGCAATATGAGAGAGAACAAGGAGAAGATTGAAGAAAAGACATTGACAGGTGAAAGCTTGTAATTGGAATAGAACTTTCTAACATTTATTATCAGGACACTATGACATGGAAGAATTGTAAGTCAAGATAAGCAAGAAAATCAATGTAATTAGCATGTTACTTCATTGGTAAAATAAAAACGACTGAGTAGGGCCGCCCCTTGACTGTGGTCGCTGCTGAGGGTAGATACCGCCCCCCTTATTTTTTTTCTGCTATGCTAAATTATTCTTTTTTCTAACGTTTTATTTTACAATGGTTTAAACCTCTTGTGTACTAGGCGGTGCGGGCTGGGCAGCATTATTTTTCTTTCCTTTTTTTTCGCTGGCCAAATTATTATGTGCTTAGTGTAAGTGGAAGCCCATTATACTTAGTGGCACGGGCAGGAACACTTTATTTTATCATTTTTCTATAGTCCTACAAAAATTTTTGTAAAGCGTAAGGGGTGCGGGCTAGGCAACATTGCTTTAACGCGATATCGTGAAGCAGCTCGTGTCGCAGAAAAGCCGGTGTCGTCGGCGTCGACCATGATCGAAAAATCTCTCCTTTTCCTCCTCGCAATGTACGCCACTGCCCCAACAGATGGCGCGCGACTGCAGCGCCTCCCGCTCGTCTCGTTCGGGCGCCGTGGGGCCGTGCGGGCACGCAGGAATCACGCGGCGAGCGGCGTACAACGCAGCGCACATCCGAAACGCGTTCACCACAAAGCTTGCGGCTTGCTGCCATTTCTTTCGGCGCCGAATTTATGCTGGCGTTCGTGGCGTCGGGTTTGTCGAGAATGATGTGCCGACGAACTACCACTGCAACTTGAGTCCCGCGCGTTTCGGCAAAGCGCTTGGCAGCGCTTTTATATGGTTTGCCGCTCCGCGCGTCCGTTTCATCGTACGTAGCAGAGCGATTTGTCTAACGGGCAAGGCGTCGCGCCGAACGGGCGATGGCGTTCCGTGGACTCCCTAGCAGCGCTGCAACATGCTGTGGCGTTCCACTCATAAAGGCCAAGCTTAAGCGTCGTCCAATTTTTTTACAGCGAACCTGTATACCTCTACTGTTCAAGGAAGTTTTCGTGACGTCGTAAGCATTAAACGCTACGGTGAAGAAAAACACGCTCGAAAATGCTCAGAGTTTTCAAGAAAGAAACCAGAATTTCTGTGAAGTCTAGTCAGCGCTTCACTAAATAGCACTTTAAATATTTCTGCATTTCATGCGCTGCGTAAATTTCTTGGTTAATTTTTATATACTGTGGGGAGACCGTCCGACGTGTTCCGATAAACATTAGGTCTTCAGCTTCTTCGATAGGGTTTAACGTCATTCGAAGCCCTCTTGTGAAGTGCCAACAACATAACGTACGATAACGGCGTCGGCATGGTTGGCTAAAAACAATAAAAGTGAAAAAAGAATTGCAGGACGCTTAAGCCTCGTCTTTAAGAGCGGGACGCGACAGAGTGTTGCACCGTTGCCAAGGGGTCCACGTAATGCCATCGTCCGTTCGGCGCGGCGGCTTGCCCGTTGGACAATTTAAAGAAAAGAAATGACGCCTGTCGCACATATCTTGGTGGAAACCCGAGCTGCGCCGTTAGGGAAGGAAAATGAAATTAAAATTGGTTTTAAGGAAAGGAAACGGCTCCTGTCTCACATATATCGGTGGAAACCCAAACTGCGTCATAAAGGAAGGAATATTTCCGACGCGCGGTGCCGACAATTACAACTACGCGTTCCCGTAAACATTAGGTCTGCAGCTGCTTCGAAAGGGGTTGACGTCATTCGAAGCCCTCCTGTGAAGTGCAAACCGCATAATGTATGATAACGGCGCCTGCAAACGATGCGAAGCACATTCCTTCTCCTCGCGTGTGTTTCTCGGTAAAGATTAATAATAATAATAATAATAATAATTGTTTTTTTTTTGGAAAAGAAACGGCGCATTATCTGTCTCATATATCGTTGGGCGCCTGAACCGCGCCGTGAGGGAAGGGATAAAGGAGGGAGAAAGTTTAAGGTTGCGTTTTCGTGTCTTTGTTATAAGCGAAAAACGCCAGGCTAAAAAATTGAAAGCGAACAACCAATCTCCTTTGAAATCAGGCATACAGCACATAGCTCAGGTACGTTTCACTTATCTCTGGTTTCACGTGCGTGAATTTTCAAGTGAAGTCGCAATGGGTATATGGGTGTCGTTTTACAGCTTCGATGTCCAACCACCTTCACAGCGTGGATTGAAACAACATTTTTTAATTTTTATTTCGATTTTTGTTTTTGTATTCTTTTATTTTCTATAATTTTTGTTTTGTTTTGTTCTGTTTTCTTAATTGCTGGTTTATTTCATGGCATATACGTTGCTTTAGAACGGTTTCTAATCAACTTTTATATTTTTTTATTTTCCGCGCTTGTTATGATTGACAGTTCGCGCACAAAACAGTCTACACCTTCCGTCTAAAGCTTCCGTCCCCAACCTCGGTCCAACCCACTAACGAGCCACGAAAGGCTTTCGCCTTAAAAAGGACGTGTACCCCCTCCCACGTATTGACGACGCTCTTGACTGTCAGCGCGATGACAACTTCTCCTCAAGGGATCTGCGATCCGGCTACTGCAGATTGCCGTAGATGAGCAGGACCGTTAGTAGACCGACTATGTAACCCATGATGGGCTTTATCAGTTCTAAGTGATGCCTTTTACCTGATTCAAAGCGCCAGCCACGTTCGAGCGCATAATGGACGCACTTTTGCGCGGTTTTCAGTACGTCACTTCCCTCTGTTATCTATACGACGTGGTTGTATTTTCGCCCTAATTTCCTCCCCACCTCGCTGACCTTTCTCAGAACCTTTCACTCTTTCGTCGTGCCGGCCTGAAGCTTAACTCTTCGATGTGCCGTTTTGCGCGACGTCAGATCACCATTTTGGGCCATGCTGTTGATTTCGCGGGGATCACCCAGATCCCGATAATATCCAGGCCTTCAAAGACTTTCCTCTTCCCGAATTCGCAACGATGTCCGGAGCTTCTTGGGGCTCTGCCTCTACTTCCCTCCATTTATTCAAGGCTTCGCTGAACTCGCCCGCCCCCTAACAGATCTTGTGAAGAAAGGCGCCCCCTTCTTCTGGGAACCTGACCAAGAACGCGCCTTTTCCACTTTGATCTTCAAGCTGACCACCACGCCAGCGTTGGCGCTCTTCGATTTTGCAGGCGCCACCGACGTCCATACTGACGGCAGTGATTGCAGCATCGGCGCTGTGCTCTCTGCCCAATAGCGCAATTAATCCATTACAGAACGCGAGTGCTTAGTCCTTGTATGAGAAGTTGGGAAATTCCGTCCCTATTTATATGGCCGCCCTTTTACGGTTACCACCAACCAACATGAGCTGTGCTGGCTCTCTTCTCTGAAAGACCCTACATACCGGCTTGATGGTTGGGAATTGCGTCTGCAAGAATACGATTACACCGTGATCTGAAATGAATGAAATCCCTTATTTGCCATCAAATACAAATGGGATGTGTAGACAAAAAGCTCTCCTTGGACAGTTTACGGGTCCACAATCCTTATTTCGGCAGAGTGGTCAAATCACACATGCAAACAAATTCTTCATACCCAAAAATATGCATACATATTTAATATGATGCAATTATAATACCCACAATACAACTGTAAACGAAAACAACAGCGGAACTCATTGCTACAAATGAAAAAGAAACAGCAAGGCTAGACAAAATTACTTAGAAACCAAATACATCTGCCGGAAGTCTTTGTAAGATGACGTGAATAGATCAAAACGGACCGAACAATAAAAATTTAAAAGCGTTGGTAAAGTGTTCTTAAGGCACTGTTTCCCGTAATTTGAACGTGGCATCGGTACTGACCAATCCTCAAAGTGTCTTGCAATGTAACTTGGAGTTATGCCTGAAATTGGGGTAGGTTACGTATATTGTTGATATTTCTGCGGATTTCCTGTTTTTATGCATGACTCATGCGGTATCTATAGAGATTGCAAGCTGAAATAACACCAGAGTTCTTAAAGAAAATTGATTTGGAAGCCGTATAAGAAGCTTTATATGTGTGTCGGAGGTACTTTTCTCTAACAGGTGGATGTGTTCTATATTAGTAGACGTGAGTTCTTGACGAAATTTCAATTGACGTACAGTCTAGAGACAAGCAGATCAATGGCATTACCAATATAGATAAAATAGTTAAAATATACTATTATAAAGAGTTCTTTAAATGATGAGTATCACATAACAAAGCGTCAGTTCGGTTATGAGAGGCGCAGTAGTGGAGGGTTGCGGTGTAATAGACCACCTGGGGTTCTTTACCATGCGCTGACATTGAACGGCACATAGGCGTTTTTCTTTTTTTCCTGCAATAAAATATGCCGGCTTCAGCTTATTTTGTTGAAATCACCATCAGAACTCTAAAACCGCTGAATGGAGGAAAACATTTAGAGTTTTAATGATGAAGCCAGTGGTGTGGACGAAGTTGACAGCTCACGTACATGTAACGAAGAAGGAAGTAAAGAAGGGTTCGCACGTGCAAAACGAGAAAAGCGGCCTGTAAGGATTAGGTAACTGCACATTTGTAAACGACGGTTTGGAAACTGCGCTAAAAAACATTTACCACTCTGTAAACGCTGTGCCTTACTACCTCGAGAACACCATAATCTTGGGAAAATAACAAATCACCTCGATGCTTGCGAAAGAGACCGTCAATGAATTCCAGAATCACATACCGATAAGCGCAATGTTTGTTGCTTGCAAGTTATTTAATGATGATGGCAACGGTTTAATGTCCAACGCAACTCAGGCTATAAGGGACGCCGTAGTGGAGACCTGCGGATAATTTCGAACCCCTGGGTTTTTTCCACTTTCGCTTACTTTGCACACTACGAAAGAATTTCGCATTTCGCCTCCATCGGAATGCGATAGCCACGGCCGGGATCGAACTTGCGTTGTTAGGGTCAGCAGCCGAGCATCATAACCACTAAGCCATAGCCTAGGCGGTATCTCGGAACGGAAAGCTGATTCAATGAAGTCGGTTAAACTTGGATGGATTTTTGCATATTTTACTGAACTGGCACATTACGTTTTGGTTTTTTAACGGGAAGGTTTGGAATTCTGTAGCGGACTACTGTTATATTGCTCCTTGCTTTAGTGTTGCATGCGCTGCTTGTGCTTCCTTTTCGCGTAAGCATCGTGCGTTCGATGCATCGGGTGAGGCCGATACAAGCCCGGCGATGCCCTGATATCTTTGCGGGAAGCATAGAGCTGGCAGTTTCACAAATAGGCTACCAGAGCGCGTCGTCCTCCGCTACCGAAGACGAATAGCAGTAATGTATTACGCGAAAAACGACAGTGTTTAGATTAAAGACATAAATCTAGTATGCATATGTATCCAGCGAGTTCTTCAGCGTGTAAGCATGGAAGTATACGCACGCAGAAGCGCCAAAGCTGAACTCTATTTTCAGTATTCGAAGGAATTTTTTCTCTTAACTGATGCATCTTGGGCGTTTCAAGTGGTGTTTGTTTATGGACACTGTGCAATCGAGTACTTCGAGTAGTGTTTGTTCGTGAATGCAGTGACGTGGAGAGCTTCAAGCAATGCTTATTTACGAACGCTGTGCGTTCTAGTACTTTTTTTATTCGAGAAGTGTGTCAAGAGGCATAAGTTGAGAAAGGCAGAATAGGATGTACAAGATAGTTAAAAAAAAGGAATAAAGTCCAATTTCGCTGAGGCAGTTGCAGAATTTGCTGTTGCAGTGATTGTCTATTCTAGTACTTCAAGTAGCCTTTGTTCCTGAACGCTGTGTCGTCATGTGTCAACGAAATGTTGGAATAACTGAATTTTGGGAACTTTTCCACGAAACCAAATCTAATTTTTGAAGACTGCTATCGTCATTCGTACTTGTAAACTTAAGTGAACATGTTAGATTAATCAGAATTAGTTTCCGATAAAGTTCTATAACAGCTACTCGATGTAGTTTTTAACTTGTAGCTTAATTACCACAAATGCGAACATTAGATCCTGTCTTTTGGTCTGAAGAAAGCCAAAATGCTAAGTTCTTCCAGCCACTGCCTTTCACGTGCTTTGTTTTATCGACCTAAAAATTAAATCACTGGTTAGACATTCCAAATTCGAGTGTGTTCTATTGTTGCCTCAGCACAGGAGGCGCCTCTGCTGCACCCTCGTGTCAGCTTTCACTACGTTATGGAGGCTAGAATGAATGCATTGGGCTCACTCATGCAATATCTGAGCCTTATTATATGAAACGCTTTTTAGGGCTGATATTTCAAAATGAAAGTCAGGCTTACATATCCGGTCCTTATATCTACTTCCAGCTTTTCGGGCAATGCTCAGGAGCTGGGCCTTACTTCCGTTTTCAGAATAATTTAGAGAACACTGTACGGCTATATAATTTGCAATGTTATTTCACACTGTCTCTAGTGGTTTCGTCATTTTATATTTCATTTTACAATAGCGCCTCCGCCCTTCATAACTGCTTTCTACTTGAATATTTAGAGTAAGTTATCACTTTTCGTGTTCCGTGGCATACAAATTGGACCCTCCCTATGTCAACAATTTAAATTATGATTCCTTTAGCAGGAGAAAAAATTGAAGGTCTCCAGCAATTACCGTTTTCTGAGGGGCATATTTACGTCTGTGTTGATTTCTTCATGTACAATGCACGTGTGAGAAGCTGATGTCCACCAATTTGGGACAAAAGTTTCGAGAACTGGAAAATTGTAAGACATATTTAGATTAAATTTAAGATAATGGTCCAATCTTCAGACATGTAGCAAAATATTTCATTTCAAACGTTTCCATCGGTTGCATCGAACAGTGAAGACTTCCATAGGGAACCAAAGGGGGTGGCTTTTGACGATAGCAAAAACGTTAATAAAACCAATTCGAGACTGCCGCCGGTTGATCGACAGATATGTTGATTGTTATACAGAAATCTTACATTATACGAAAAAACTACGTTCATAAATGGTTTCCCGTTCCAAAATGTTTTTGTCCAGGATTGCTGGGTATGTATAACCGTTAGAAAACAGTTGCTCGCTTGGTAAGCTTCTCGAGTGCACTGGTCGTTTACTGTTCGCTGTTTTTGGCTATGTGCCCTAACTGTTGCGGAATAATGGCATGTTGGTAGCGCCACACGAAACACACAGGGGCAAGTGGAAAGATCAACATGAACAGGCCCGAGCCCATGCTCGTTCGTAAAAGGTCAAAGTAGCAGGTCACCAACCAGTCCGATCAATAATTCTTACCCACTGAAAATCAGGCCTTTTTCCCGCTGCCTGCTTGTATGGAAAAGGAGTGAGATTTTACTACGATAGTGCTGCGGCATGCGGGGCACAGCAAGGCACCGCAGTGTTTACGTCAAGAGAAGTTCAGCGTTCGGACGGAGGAGAAATTCCGCTCGGTTTTTTATTTTTCATTCCCATGTGTTGACAAAGTATTCCAACTGCTGCCTGGATATTTGCCGGCAAGCAGTGCTTCCCACATTGGTTTTGCCATATATCTTGGAAGGGAAACAGCAAGCTTTTCTGCATTTTAAACTCCTTTTTGGCCTCAGGGCCTGACGCCAGAGAAACAAATGCTTCTCTAGAATTTTGTGGCAGAAATGCCCGACTGCAGTCAGCTTTAGAACTCATATTAGGGCCAGATGAAGCGCTTCTTGTATCCGTAGCCTCCGTGCCCTAGATTTCCGTATCCCCCTCCTAGGCCGGAATTGGCAGGGATGCCACCGCCTCCGTGGAGCTTGTTCACGTGGTGCACTGATCTGACAAGGAATGCTGGCCCTGCGACAACTTTGGTGAAAGTCGGACCTCCGCGAAGAAGCGCTACGCTGCTTCCGACGCCAACACCGCTCACGCCGTAGCCTACGCCGTAGCCACCGCCGTAGCCGAGACCATAGCCTCCAGTGAGGCCCCCAGCAATTGAAACGGCCAGCGCTGCGGAGAAGACGAGAGCGAATACCTGCGCCCAGCGCCACATAGGGATGCATTAAAGGGTGAATTCGCATATCCATACAATTCTCAGGAAAAACCTCAGAACTATTTGATTACAAAATATGCACTTCGAGACATTGTCTGCCTTATTCTTTTGATGGCGAAAGTTTTAGTTGGACAAACATTACGCAAGGTAGAACTCGCGTCTGCTATTGTTGGAAAAGAAGCTTTTCAAGCGTGCACGTTGAACTTCATTCACAATTTCTCCTACGCATGTTTGTACAATGTGCTGATAATAACGATTATTACTATTTTCCTGTATTACACACATCAACCAAAAAGGCACAACGTCCAATGCGAGGTAAAGTGACAAAATGCACTAGAAGATGCAAGCCGGCAGCGAAAGTAACTATGTTTGACTCGCCACAAAAAATTGTTTACCATCAGGTAACCATAATTATTTCTGGGGTCATCGTTACCACCACCGAATGAATGAAAGCATTGCCGCACTCGTAAGTCTGATGTTGATTAGAGAAAACGCAGTGAATAATCGCTGATAAATTCAGAGCAGTGTAAACGGGCGTGCCACGTGACCTATGTTGTTCACACTGGCGGCTGATAATAATCGTACAAACATTCAAAATGCGCGAATAATTTTAGCAAGCTATGTTTTTCTGGACCAGAAATGTGTTTTAAAACAATGATCATCAACGTCCTCAGCCAAACTTCACCCACTACAAGGGCGAAGGTTTCTCCCATATCTCGTCTATTAACCCTTGTTTGTGCCTGGTACGGCCACCTTCTCCCTGCAAGCTTTCTAATATCTTCCGACTCCTTGATCACGCACCCGCCACGTGCATCGCTTGCCTTCACTTGGAATCCACTCCATTACCGTTGACGACCATCGGTTCTCGTGCCTTCACACTACTTGCCCTGCCCATGGTAATTTTTTCTCTCGATTTCAAATAGAACATTATTAATTAGCGTTTCGTTCCTGCCACACTATGCTTCCTGGCAGTATGTTAACGTTACTCCTATCATATTCCTTTCCATAGCTCACTGCGCTGTCATCATGTGACATTTAATCCTTTTTGTTAGCCTACACATTTCTAGTCCACAGGTTAGTATCCGAAGTATGCAGCTCTTGTGTAGTTCCCTGCTATTCATCCCCTGCCTAAATTCATGTGTACAATACGTGCGCCGATTCAAATGCGATTTTTTTCCTGAAGGAAATTATAGCGCTGTGTGTTCTGCAGACAGAACGACTTTCTAATATTGGACATGCAATGGTGCGGTATATAGCAATGCGAGGGTCAATTTTTTTAACCGCTGTCACGTATTTCTCATCCAAAAATTCATTTTAGTACCTCCATCATCTACTTCTCTCTCTTTTTTAGTTTCTGGTGTCTTTAGTATCTCGAGTCTAGAGAACTGACTCACCAAAGCCAACCTTTGCTACAATTCTCTCCAAGGTAATAGGAACAATTGCTTTTCTGCCTTGGAAATATTCCTAACAGCGTGACAGACACTTACGCCTTATACACCATCTTCAGATTAACCATTACAACTCCTATACTTACCAGTGCGTTCATATTCGCTACTGACTTGGCAACTCGGGTGCTACTAAGGAGAGCCGGCGATCACTTGTAGCCGCGTGGGTCGACCACCCTCTTATATACCAGTCGCCCGTGCTGCGAAGTGTCCAAATGTCAACTATATCCAGAAGTCGGGCGCGTGACCCGCCTACCAGAATGATATAAAAAAAAAAACATTAGTCCTTTGCTACTTCCGCGTAAAAGTACGCCGTGTATCAGATTAATCAGCCAGAAAAAGTGAGATTTCTACAGCCGACAGCTGCATAGAATACTCAAGCGCAGTACGACAGATGCCTATAAAGTCTGTGCTACGGATCACGTTTCGTAAAACCTTACGGAAGACACGCGCGAGATCGCGCACCCGATAGTGCACGTCGCACGAACCGCCGGAGGCGCCAGGAGCTGGGACACGGGTGTGTGAATATTCTCACGTGCCGGTGACGATACATAGGCCGGAAGGCCAAGCGATCGTAGGATTTCCAAAAGCCAACTGTTTGCGGAGTGGATTTGCGCTAACAAATAATTCGTCAGAGATTATAGCTATGGAGGCGCTTCTTGTCGCAGGTCCATAATCACCAAGAGTGGCACCAGCGCTCCATTCGCTGACCGAAACCAGAGTTCATAGTCATTCGCTCTCCATACAGTGCAAAATTGCGTGCGCGTGTCTACGATTCTTTGCGGGAGATCAAATTATATATATATATATATATATATATATATATATATATATATATATATATATATATATATATATATATATATATATATATATATATATATATATATATATATATATATATATATATATATATATATATATATAAAGCGTAGGTTCCATACTTGGCCTGGCGAGTAAAAACAATATAGCAGCACCCAAAAGGATAGGACTGCGTAAGCAGCGAAAAATAAACAACGCTGACGAGACACCAAACATATCGAATTCTCGCCGCATCACTCGTTTCAAAAATATCCCTTCACCTCTGGCCGAGAGCTAAATGTACAGCGCAATCAAATGAAACGGGAAAGAATGTAGTTGAGTCAATAAGTTGGCACAGTCAAAGTTTCAAATGAACGACCAGCACAGTTTCTTCGCCTGCTGGGCGTAGCTCGATGTTGCCACTTAAAAAAATGATGATGACCTATAGCTCTTCTAGGCCAGGATATACATAGCGAAAGCGCGGCGACATCTGTTCGGAAGAGTTAATATATGAAAGGCGCGCATTCACTACATGCGCCTTTATTCATCACTAAACCTTGAGCCGTCATGGCGGACTGGTAGCTTCTTCGCCTGAACCGCCAAAGGCCCTGGTTAGATTCCCAATCTGGAAACAGGTTTTTTTGTTGTTGTTCAGTGAGTGCGCGGGTATTCTAGTGGCTCCCGCCACCGACCATGTGGTTGGTCACGTGGGGCGGAGCAGCTGCCGGCGGCGCGGCGCCGTGGCTGGTCACGTGGTTTGTCACGCGGTTGGTCACTTCAGAAGTCACGTGGTTGGCCACGTGGTGCGGCGGGACCACGGTGGGTTTGCGAACATGGTGATAGTGCGAGTACTGCGAAACTTCGGGTTCGTGGCCAATGTAGCTTTTGCTACAAAACAGTTTAGACTAGTCCAGTTCACCGAGCCGCTAAATCATAATTCAGGGCCGAAAATTACCTCGTGTTTCAGCGAAGGTGAATCAAAATTTTTGAAAATAAGCTTTTTCAGCTATGAAGGCGGCTTCTGCGGCACAATATTACCTGCTTTGGAGGACCTCAAAATGCATGTAAATAATGTTAACTAGTTAGGCACTTGACTAATTTCGGATAATTAACTTTTTAAATATAACAGTAGGCTACTGGTGGCAATTAGAGACTTGAAGCCGGCCGTTAGTAAAAGCGATATCAGTTTTTAAAATTTCGAAAACGCGATTACCATCACCGCTGTTACTTGAAAATTTTGGCTCTTTTAACCACTTACGTGAACTGGAAATGTTGCTTTGCCTGCATGATTTTCAAAAGCGCATGTATTTCGCCACGGTGTAGCCATATTTTGTCGATCCACAGGGCCGAGGATAATCATGTTTTCGAAATTATAAAAACTGATATCGCTATCAGTAACTACCAGCGACAAGGTTCTAATTGCAACCAGAAACCTAACTGGTATAGTTAAAAACTTAATGATCAGAAATTGGTTGAGCGGCTAACTGGTTAAAATTATTTACATGTTTTCTGATGTCCGCCAACGCAGGTATTATTGTGCCGCAGAAGCCGCCTTCATACCCCAGGAAATATATTTATAAATATTCTGGCTTACGATCGCCGAAACACCTGGTATAACTTGAGAGCGGAAGCCACCGACGGGCTATTGAATGTCTTTTTGGCAACATTGCATAAGAATATACATGCTCAAGAATAGAACGGCGCACGCTAACTCCTCGACTGGGGACTAGTCACCCTTAAAATAATGAAAGATTACCAAAACAAATTTATTCCGCAACATAAAAGTTGCGAGGAGGACAGGTAAAAGCTGTGAGAAATAGCTTGCAGAGTCCTGACCCCCCAGTACACGGGGCAGCAAGAAGCGCACTGCTGAGGAATTACAATACACTTGGAAAAGACACATACATCCCTTAAGCAAACTCGCCGGAACAGGAAAGTACCAGGCAAAAAAAAGTCACTGTAAGGCATATTATACAAACATTTCACGCTGTTCCTTCGGTGATATACCAGATATGTCAATGTTAGTTTATTTTAATACGCGATTAAAAAGTGTAGGCAGTAGAAAGTTCGGCATTTGATGTCCGTAATTGGTTCTGGATTTTGCGGCATACCACATCTCTGGATGGCGAACATTGTAAACAGGGATTTTTTCCGCTAGCCGTGCTAAGCTTTTGTCATCATAATCTTTAGTAAACCGAGTTTATGCATACGAAATTGCTTCTAGTCACACATTAATGAATCCTGAATTATGTGGTGCTTCTTGAATAAAAAAAAACACACGCGAGTATAAAGAGGCAATGGAAAGAATGTTTAAAATTACTTCTGAGTTAGGACTGTAAAAATGGCGGAGCGCGAAGAAATAGAGGTATAAAGATGCACAAAAATACTAAAATGACAAAACTATAGCGTTTGCACATATACCCTTTGCGAAAAATTTACAGCCCGGCACGTTTCCTTCCAGGGCAAGGCGCGTGGCTGGTTATGCATCCCCCGCTGTCCCTGACCTCATGTCAGAATGTCATAAGAATGTCAGAAGAGCCCTGCCCTTGTTCCTTCAGATGGCTAGCACTTCCGCGGGTGCTCCACGAGCCCCAGTACATGGCTTAGAAGCAACCCGAAGTGATACTTGTCGTAGAAGAAGAGCGAGTTTGGTGTGTTGGTACCGGTCCATTATGAAACAACAGCGCGAATAAGGACGGGGACGAAAGTGAAGATGACACAGAAAGCGCGGACTCCCAACTAACACTACTTGACTTGAACTGCAATTTATATACGCCTGCGCAAATGAAAAAATTGCATGTAAATAAAAAGAAGAAAGAGTGTACAGTCACGTCTGAAGACGACAAACGATGACTGACGATGTCTTGGCTATGTCTGAACGCGTGCCTTGGAGAACACGACAAAAATGTCGAAAACAACGACGCGGAATCCCACATTGTCAAGCACTGTCTCACGAGCAGAGAGTATTAGACCATATTCAACACATCAATATTATTGTATAAACACAGGGATAAGAACACGCGGGAGGTTGTGGAATCGTATCATATCGCAAAAAAACGGGGAACGTGCATCAGCAAGGCCACAATACTTCTTGCCGATAATTAGCTTCCATTCCTGGACACAAGCTGAGGGCTCAGTTGCATGTTGTTTATTATCTATGACTGTGCAAAGTTTCTTGCTTTCCATTGCATGCGATTTTTCCACACGTCCATTCGTATACAATTTCATTTCACTTCAAATAAACCTAATTCAGTCAGCCCTCGTTGTGTCGTCTTCACTTTCGTCCCCGTCCTTACTTGCGCTGTTGTTTCATAATGAAACCCAAGTGAGCTGCAATATTCCTGGCAAAGGGTGTACTTACAAACGCGCACAGAAAGCTATAGTCTAAAAAAATGTCTGATGTCATCACTCTGTGATCTGAGCACATTCGCAAAATTGCACATGCACACACTCGCCCGTCCATGACTTTGCGTGCGTGCGTGCGTGTGTCTTTCTTGCGTGCCATTGAATTCAGGCCAAAGAAGGCATAGGAGAAAGTTAATTTTCTGCACTATTTTCTTGGTATGTGTTCGGACAGCAGATGTTTGGCGAATGTATATACACAGATATTTTGAAGACAGTAGAAGGGGCAACCACATGCCGCCGGTGGGTCAGGAGCTACGACCAAGTCGCATTGTACGCAATATGTACAGTCTGGCGCGAGTTGAAGGTTATCGCGCGAGCGTCGACCGGTATAGCGGTCCAGGCGCCTAGCGGCCGGTATTGGAACAATGAAAATCACGATTTCGCATTCATCTCTCCCTAGCTCGCTGTTTCACGCTACAACCATCACCCCGGTGGCGAAATCATCACCATTTCTCTTTATTCTAAGCTTTCCATTCTTTGCGATAATGTGTGGTTTTGGCTACCTCTTATCTTCGCAGACGATAACAAAGTTGATGGGAAATGTCTGGTAAAGCAATACCATCACTGCCTCTTCGATGAAGCAAAAATAAAAGGTTACTTGCCCAGAAAGGAGTGCGAGAAGCTGGCATGATACCTCCCTCGCCACGGCAGAGGATTCTGGGCCATGACGCTGTTCCTCTTTTTGGTCGAGGCTCGCGCGATGACATTCAAATCGCGCTAGAGCGTACATGACCAGGTTTAGAGTCTCTATCACCAGAGCCAAACTACAGCTTTGAAATGCTGGGGCATCATACAGCATCAATAAAAAAAGGCAGCTCTGGCCCACCACAGCAGTCGCCTTAGATAAAGCAGTAAAAAACGCTTTTACCAACCTCTGCGAAATAAAATTGATGATATTCTAGCTCTGTTAAGCGTGGCCCGCATAGAGCGTTTTTTACGGGCGATTCGTCGGCGTCGACAGCAGCGGAGCGTTTCTTTTTTCTTTTTTTGCCGCCGGAGAGGACGTTTTTGCCAAATCGTCGGGTTCTGGCGCAACAGAAAAAAACACCGACGCGACGCCGACGCCGAGAATTGGCAGCGACAGAGGGCCAATGAGAGCCGGAGCGGGCGTCAAGTGATTCTGGACGGAGACGCGCCGGTGCACCCGGCCACAGTAACCCGGCCGAGGGAAACGCGCTCGCGAGCATTCTGCGCGCGAGAGCCAGCGGCTTCACTTCGCTTCCTGCGCATCCGTCCGATTTCTGTATGGATGGGGGCGCGCGCATCGCACAACAGGGCGGCAAAAGACGCCGCTCGGCTACTGACCGTGCGGGAGTGAATTCGTCGACGCCGGGGCGAGCGCCGGACGCGCGAGGCGATTTCGCAGGCAATAAACGCTCCATGCGGGCCACGCTTTAGGCCAAGAACATACGTAGCGAAAGCCCGGCGACATCTGGTTCGGAAGAGTTAAGATATGAAAGGTGCGCATTCACTACATGCGCTTTTATTCATGATTAAACTTTGAGTCGTAGAAATTGCTAAAAGATTTGCTTGACTGTGTCTTCTCTGTACCAATATATCGATCTCTGTATAGTGTAGGCGAAGGAGGAAATGTTTTAAAAAGAGTAAGGAAAATGGTGGTGCCAGCGCGTGTGAAGACGTATTTCTTCAAGTTGCACAATGGTACGTTGCCGGTTAAAACATGGGTGGAGGAGAAGGGATTGTTTTTACCATAGGTTGCTGACTGCTTGTTATGTCACAAACCAGAGTCAATAGAACACGTCTTTATTGATTTCTGAGATGCGCTGCTTTTTTGGGACGTGCTGCAGCGTACAATAAAGGACTTACCCTTGACGCCGTAATAATATTAATAATAATTGGTTTGGGGAAAAGAAATGGTGCAGTATCTGTCTCATATATCGTTGGACACCGGAACCGCGCCGTAAGGGAAGAGATAAAGGAGGGAGTGAAAGAAGGAAGGAAGAAAGAGGTGCCGTAGTGGAGGGCTCCGGAATAATTTCGACTACCTGGGGATCTTTAACGTGCACTGACATCACACAGCACACGGGCGCCTTAGCGTTTTTGCTCTATAAAAACGCAGCCGCCGCGGTCGGGTTCGAACCCGGGAACTCCGGATCAGTAGCCGAGCGCCCTAACTACCGAGCCACCGCGGCGGGTATTGACGCCATATGCGATACGATTCCTGGACGTTGAGCTGGATCTTTATTAATACGATGTAATTTTCCTTCTTGGCCTGCACATCATTTGGCGAAGCGGGATGGCTCTACGGCACTGCGATGACGATGCGTGGTCTATCCGAGGTTACTTCAAGGAAAAGATATTTAAGCTGCGTGAAGTGTACAAGGAGCTAGGTTTTGGAGATGGAGTTATCGAGTCGATGGCAGAGTTGTGTTTTTTGAAAGAGTTTTGATTTTCTCACGTGAGTGAAACGCATGTCCGCTCTTGATGTTTGAGAATGTAGCGCCGTACATATGTTTGTGATCTGTTGTGAACTGTCGAAACAGGCAATAAAGCCAATAAAAGAGCAGTCGTGGCGGAGTGGCAGCGTCTCTGCCTCAAACCCCAAAGGCCCTTGTTCGATTCCGAGCCTCAGCACAGGGTTTTTTTTATTAAGTGAGTGTGCGGGGTTCCAGTGGCTCCCGCCACTGACCACGTGGTTGGTCATGTGGTCGGTCCCGTGGTCGGTCACTTCCTGTGGAGCAGCTGCCTGCGGCGCGACGCCGCGCTGGTCACGTGGTCTGTCACGCGGTTTTGTGGCCAATTGGCCACAAACAGCGAGTTTGTGACCAATGTAGCTTTCGCTACAAAGTAGCAAAGGGTCGTCCTTCCGGTCATGTTAGCGCCGAGGAGACCCCTGTCGCGGCGATGAACGTTTACCTTCGAACAAACAGCCCCCTTTGTTGATGTCGATGCTGTCGGGGCTTGCCCTGGTGCACTACAGATGTTGATCCACCTGAGCAAATTTGGCGCATTCCAAACTCGCCAGACTTGTGTAGCGAGGCAGTATTCCTTGCACGGTTGAAGGGACCTTCGCCCACTAGCACTAGTGTAGAACAGAGGAGCAGCACTTGTGCGAAAATTAAGAATGGGTTATTGCTTACGGTCGTGCCGGTGCCAATGATTACATTTCTTTGGTCACATTAGCCACCATGCTGTGAGAGTTGTTGTAGGGTCCAGTAGACGCCGCTTTGCACTCACCCTCAAGTGTTCTTGGAATTCAAGGAACGTGCCTTTCGAACTCCGCTTGTGCTTTTATATTTATCAACAAAATGTAGTTACCGTGTCCTGATGGAGGAAAAAGCGCTCTCAAAATTGACGGCGAAATAAACCTTACACCGATCAGGTGCTTTTTTCATAACGCTCTCGATTACATTATGTGATCCGACTTCTTTAGACCCTCTCTGCACGCCTGTACACCCGGTGCCTAATAAGGCCCACCACTATTTTGTTTAAAATGGGCATTCTCAGGTGTAAGATCGGCTTCGGTGGCATAGAAGTCTATAGATGTTCCGGTGGGCATAAGAAAGCAGGCGAATGACGTCAATTAGCAAGCAGGCTAAGTAATTTACGCTAATTATTATATGAAGTGATACACTTGAGTACCTACTCGACATTAGAGATTTGCAGCTGGCCGTTAGTGCCCCGCCGCGGTGGCTCAGTGGTTAGGGCGCTCGACAACTGATCCGGAGTTCCCGGGCTCGAACCCGACCGCGGCGGCTGCGTTTTTAGAAGGAAAAACGCTAAGCCGCCCCTGTGCTGTGCGATGTCAGTGCACGTTAAAGATCCCCAGGTGGTCGAAATTATTCCAAAGCGCTCCACAACGGCACCTTTTTCTTCCTTTCTTCTTTCACTGCTTCGTTTATCCCTTCCCTTACGGCGCGGTTAAGGTGTCCAACGATATATGAGACAGATACTGAGCCATTTCCTTTCCAAAAAAAGCAATAATAATTAATATTATGGTCGTTAGTTATACCCATACAAGTTTTTTTTAATTGAATAAAATGATTACACTCGGCACTGCAACAGGTCTGATTTTAGTCTTCTCACTTGTCCTTAAAAAACTGGTGTTCATTAGCGTGCGCTTAGGAGCACCCTCCAGTAAATGTTACTAAGTGGTGAACGTTCCACATGATCTCCCGTCTCGTCTCGTCTATAGTAGGGAGGAGCGACCCGCATTGCCCTGCGAGTGGATAGAGAACACCACGTCGCAGGTACGCCACTGAGTGACGCGTATTGGTGGGCGTTGCTGAGTGCGCGTCAAAGACGCGCGGTTTGTGAAAGGGGAAAAGGCCTCGAAGATTTGAGCAACAGTCAAGAGGGTAGTCGCGATTTGGAATTTGAAAAAAAATCGTATAGAAATTACTAATGGCCAGCTACTAATCCCAAACTCGAGTAAGGCAAATAAAAATGAGACTCTCCTCACCTGGACGCGCCTCCATGTGCGCTCGGTGATGCTAGCGTTATGATGCGAAGGCGGCAATTACTTCTTCTTCATGGAAGGCTGCTTCAACGAAGTTATTTCGGATCTAATTGGGTTCCGCAAAATGAAGGCTTGCTACCGCCCTCAGCGCCTCGCAAAAAACTGATATTTAGACACGAAGAGACGCAAGGCGCTGTTATTTGCCAACATATCGTGAACTACAGAAATGTTGTGGGATTTTCTTTTTTTCTAATTGGAACCACTCATTTTTCTCTCATTTTTTTC
Organism: Amblyomma americanum; assembly: GCF_052857255.1. Lineage (NCBI taxonomy): Eukaryota > Metazoa > Arthropoda > Arachnida > Ixodida > Ixodidae > Amblyomma > Amblyomma americanum. Next base: position 175,926,905 of record NC_135498.1, on the reverse strand, counting down.
TAGCAGTAGGTGCTTTAAGCACACAAGGTTAAGTAGAAATGAAATCAGAACAAACTTTGATATTATGAGAAATGTACAAAAACATATTCACAGGGAAAGTGAGTGTCGATGTTTCTAATGACATAAGCTGGGAAACCGGTCCAATTTATTGCAGGGCTAAGGTTGTTGCTGTTAACGTTGGTGCGAATTCAAGAATCCGCCGAGGCGCTCATCTGAGAAAAGCGTATATTGAGAAATTCGTAGAACATTTTTAAGAGACGCTGCGGTAACATCCACAGTCAGCAGTGGTGCCTTCTGAAATACATGATGGCCATTTTTGTCACGATCGGCACACGTTATGGTCGGCGTTCCTATGCCTGATCTCATCGCCACTGCTGCACTTGCATGCTGCATGGGGATATGATTTGTGTCCTGCGTTATCAGACTCTCCAAATTTCCGAGGCGAACATTTAGCTTATAATGACAGCAAATTACGTGAAATGTTTTTCTGCACAGGGTTTTTTATATACATAGCGTACAAACTATAGACAAAAAACGCAGCTTCCTGTTATGCTCTTGGAACTAGACAACATTGATATTTGGGCCCAACAAAGCTAGGAATCCAAGCACGATGTACAATACAATCTACAGACAAAACTAAACTCGAAGACAGGTGTTTTGGATTGTTTTTGTTTTTCTCGCAGAAATATTACTTATTAGGAGGAGCCTGTTATATGTGCAGGTCGGTGGTGGCAACTTATGCTCTATCATTTCCTCTCGGGCTCTCTCTCAACCGCCAAATGCCAAAAAGGAGCTCTCAGAACTTCAGGCCGGGACCAAAGCCGTCGCCGAATCCAAACCCTCCGTAACCGAACCCGCCGTATCCGAATCCATATCCGCCTCTGAGGCCGGAGTGCGCGAGAAGGGCGCCTTCACTGTGCGCCATGTTCGCAGGGTGCACTGCGTTGACGAAAAAGACTGGAGCCGCCACCGTCTTGTAGAGTCCAGGACCACCCCGCAGAAGCACCACACTGCTGCCGATGCCTACGTCACCCAGCCCAAACCGCGCGTCGTAGCCGCCAAAATCATCGCCGAAGTCGAAGCCGTATCCGGCAAAGTCCACCAGCCACAGTCGCGTTAACGGCTGTGTACAGCAGAAGAATGAGGCGCTTGAAACGAGAACAAAAGCAGTGTTTTGACGGGTCTAATAAATGAGGCTTATCAAGGAGCCCTCTTCCCGCAGCACTGCTGTATCACCGGTCCACCTAGAGTGAAGCAGAATCACCGCTACATGATCTGGAACGTTGCAGCGCAACGTAGTAGCTGGGAACACCCATACTTTTGGGCAATTGCACTAGGTACGCGCTTCTGACAAATAAATACAGCCAGGCACTCTGGCGATAAAGAAAATAGGATGTTCGAAATGAACGGAATAAAGCCTTTCAGGAATATATGACCAATAATACATCCCAGTGTGTGCGGTATGGCTGTCATTGAGAATAACAGCAGGGGAAAACTTAATTTATGTAGAATTTAGCTGAAGTCGTTAAGTAAAATATTGCATTCTGAAGCAATGCTACCAATTGTGATGTGCGCTCTGGCGAAGGGTTCTGGGCTAATATTCACAGCATGCTATCCTTAAATGCGCAAGGGAGTATCAGTGCACGGGCGCCTTGTGTTCCATTGTTATGAAAACACCGCCCGGCTCAAGTCGACGACGTTCTCAGCAGCTGAGCACCACTTTCACTGAGCCACTACGGTGAGCATGCAAGATATAGATAAAGGTGGAAGGGAAGTTTTAGTAAATTGTATTACTTTTTCTCTAACCGAAAGGAAAAAGTACACGACAAATCAAGAACGACCCTGCAATTTCTGTAGAAAACGCAGCGCAAAAGCAAAACATTAAAACCATGCACACCATAATATTAACTTACAAAACCCGCAATCATCGCAACGGAAATCAATCGCCAAAAACGACCTTACGATGAATTCGAGGCTGGGCATTTAACTTCCTTTGCTACCACCACTAGGCGCTTTGCTTTGAACATTCCAAAAAGGGGCATTGACATTATCGATGACGAAAGAAAAAAAGACATGGCGAGTGGCTGCCATTAACGCACTGTGCTCCACTAGGCTTAGCGGCACTCTCTGGGCGTTGACCAAAATTCTTGGCATTGTTACTGCGTCAACCTTGGCATATTCAAAACAGAGCAAACAATGTAAAGCTTTAAAGACGGAATATTCCCCCTCTAGGAGCATGAAATGACGCCTTCATCCCGCAGAAGCAAAAAGAAAAAGAAGTAAACGCACCAGCAGCCATCCCCCCACACCTCTAACAAACCGGCCCCATGACTCATAGCCGCATAAATAATGCACACACCATCTCAACCCCCTCTACTTCAACAAGTTTAACAGTGCCGCTCACCATTCGCAAGCATCCACTTCCTCCGAAGCTTGCCCTTTAAAGAATATATATGCGAGCTAAACTGTCTCTGTCAACCTGCGCCGATGTAGCTTCTAATTGACAGGACTTCTATATTAAAAATAAATTGGTTCAAGAAAAAGTTTGACAATTGATTACAGGTTATTGCTGAAAACAAACGCAGTTCTGCCACAATGTTTATTTTTTGGATAAGAACTGCAGTGAACGTTGAAATTATATCTAGGGATGCTATAAACGAAGCTCTTTGCTCAGAGGTGAAAAATGAAATACACTGTCGTCTAACGCATAGGAAAAAGTGTAATTATTCGCACTTGCGCCAAGCCGAAAAAAAGATTGTAATTTGGTTTCGACAGAACACAAATTTCTAAGGGTGTTTCTGCGGAGCTTGCGTCGTCAACTGCATGAGGTGCTAAAAATAGTAATAATTTAGTTGGGACTATTCTCCACCTTGCAATTACTAATTATCGCAAGAAGGCTGCAGTCTAAAAGTAGTAATTAGTTCAGAGATTTGCAGAAATTTTCTTGACCGCGGCAAACAAAATAAAGACAGTTATAAATTTGGTGCGCGATGTACTCTCAACATTATACTGCCTTTACCATAAAATCGCGTACCACAGAAAGAACTTCACCGGGCAGTTTATTTGTTGCGTTTAGTTCAAACACCAAAAGACATTATCTCGGCAGGTTTTCACATAATGTGCGACATCTGCAGACAGTCGGGGCCAGTAATACTTGTCTTGAATGTGGCGGAGGGTGCTAGTAAATCCGAGATGTCCAGCTGTCGGCTCGTCGTGTGAAGCCCGTAGAATTTCTTCGTTGTGACAAGCAGGTAGAACAAGGAGGTAGGCTCTTTTGTTCGCTGCGAAGTTCTTCACGAGGACATCATTCTGTACACCGAAGGAAGACAGTCCTCGCTTGAACGAAGCGGGGGGTGAAGAAACTTTGCGTTCCAAGTACTTGATGAGGCGTTTTAGTTCGGGTCCGAGCGTTGCTGCTGGGCAAAAGAGCTGGGGTTGATGGGTCCCAGAACGGCGTCCTCATCGTCGTCCGGCGGCGGTGTATCTACAGGGGCTCGTGAGAGGCAATCGGCGTCAGAGTGCTTGCGTCTGGACTTGTAAGGGAACTTCCGAGATAAAGCGTGCAACGTTACAAGAACATTCTGGAACAACGTAGAATCAGCTCTGCCTGAATGCGATCTATCGAGATAAATCTCGTCGCGTCTTGTGTCGCAAACAAAGCGATAAAGCGTCTTGGTGGCAGATTTGAAGAATAAACAAACACTGCAAAGATTCGTGGCAATATAAATATGAGGTGCTTTGATAGCGAATGATTGCGCCAAGTATTTTTCCCTCTTACAAGGGGAACTCTTCGATATGATGGTTGCGCGCATATGAAAAGGAATCTTAACAAAACGTTCATTATTGCAGCAGCTTCTTCAACGTGCGCTCCAAGTTTTGTGTGCGAGAACTAGGCCAGCATATGAACTTTTTATACTCTCACACGACACCCACAGGTCTTGCGACAGACGCACGATTTCCGACTTGCTTATCCAGCTATAACGCCTCGCGCTCTAGCTCACGTACAGGAAATCCTAGAGTGCTTCTCTCCGAAGATCGTGCCGATACCAAACCTATACCACTTCTTCAGTTTGCTTCCAGATGGCGGTACTCTTCTTCTACAAAAGGAAACAGTATGGCGCCCAGGAATCTAGGCATGCCCAACAGTAAGCGGCAGAGAAGGCCGCCTCCGAAAATATCCGTACTGCGAAGAGACGGAGATCTAGCGCACCGCCTTTATCCTAAAGCAGTCTGGCCCGTTTCCGGCGGCCGTTAAGTTTGTCCTGTGGAAGAATAAAGAGCACGCAGTCACTTGACGCCACGAATTCAGAATACAAAGACGGAATAGTTATGCTGGTACGTGGCATTTAGAATCGCTGATCAGGACGCTTGGACAATCAAGCTAAAAGCACCGCACACATACTGTCACGAACAATGCGCGTTAACTATTTTCTTACTCTGCAGCTGAGTAGACGGAACAAGCATATTCTTTCTGGAAGAACAGCGTGCAGGAATAAGGAGAAGAAAAGTACGGCTCTATGCTTTTTGACTCCATCGTCTTGTCCAGCAGTGCAGGCTCTTATTTCAAAATCAACAAAAATTGCCTGCTCCAGCTTTACATCTTTTGAAGCACTTTCTCGTGCAACATACTAGTGGTGGGTTTGAAATGCCGGAACATTTCTACATCGGGCTAATCTTTAGCCTTCGCTCGAGCGAGCTGGTGATTTTAGAAACTTTTGCGGATAGAGATGGCTGACAGTGTTACCACATTTATAGGTGTCAACCGTTGCTCTAGGCGGTAATTTAACATTAAATTCAACTTATCTAGTGCAAAATAACAGGACAAGATAAAGCAAAATGAACGCGGGAGCTTCTCACAACTTATTTAAAGAAGGTTGAACCATGCATATATAGATCTACAGGCTGCGCAGGCGCTACCTTAAAAGAAATTTTAGAAACCGGCAAGCATGAAGTTATCTCTGAAGAAACCTTGGAGGCGTTATTACTTATAAAACTGTGGAAAGATAGTGTGACACATCAACTGCGCTAAAGAATTAAAGAGATGAAAAGTCGGTCCGGATCTCAGCCAGCTTTTTGGTTTCTAAAATTCAAGAAAACGGCGGCGCTGCTGCAATATTACGAGAAAAACAGCGACACATGTGACCCGTGCGCGTTCTCGTTCTCTTTTTTTCTGCTATAGTACTTCAACCGCCGTTGTCTTCAATCGTGCATCATCGCAACACCAAATTCCTATTGAGGTGTTCCTGAAGTCCTCTGTAAGGCTGCACCTGCGCAGGCCTGTGAATGTATACATGAATGGTTCAGCCTTCAATAAATCAGCTGCGAGTAGCGCCCTTGTTTGTCTTCCTTTCTGTTGTGCGGTCCATGCGCTAAGATGAATGTAATTGCCGCCCTTAACGAGGAGAAAAAGAGACCGAGGAAGAAGAGGGAAGACAAGGAGGTTAACCGGAACATTAATCGGTTTGCTACCCCTACACGCGGAGAAAGTGGTGAGGGGATAAAAAATGAGAGAAAAGAGATACGATCACTATGAAAAGTGAGCGTTCGTTAAAGTCACAGCATAGCTGCTGGCCAGAAGTTCGCAAGAAGCGGAGCAGTGCCTTGATGGTCTTCACCGCCGACGACCGCCGCGGCCAATGCCCGAAAATCTTCCTTTTCCATAAGTGGACGCGAATTTAGACGCTTCAGCGCACGGCAGAGCGACTCCCTTTCGGCGCTGTAGGTAGGGCAGTCATAAGGAATGTGGGATATAGTCTCGTCATACCCGCAGATGGCACACGCAGGGCTATCAGCCATACCGATTAAGAACGAGTAATGGTTGTTGAAAGCTACACCAAGCCACAGGCGACACAGCAAAGTTTCTTCACGTCGTGGTAGGCCGGATGGAAGCTGGACCTTCAAATCTGGGCCCAATGATTTTAGACGTGAATTTGAAAATTGCCTGGAATTCCACGGGGCAAGCGTTATGTCCCGCGGAAGACCGCGAAGCCTGCCCGCTGCGTCTTACATAATCACCGTCGTGGTGTGCAGTTCGCGCGACCTCATCCACGCGGTGATTGCCTGCTATGCTGCAGTGCCCCGGTAGCTATTGGTAGATAATTTCGTGCCCTTCATTTATGGCACAGTGAAGTATCTGTCGGATTTCTGCGAACAGTTGTTCATGGGCTCTATGGCGAAGAAACACTTGTAAGCCTTGGAAGGCAGCATTGGAATCGGTGAAAATAGATAACTGCTGAGGGCGCTGCTGACTGATGTTTTCAATGGCGACAGGAACAGCAGTGAGTTCGGTACCCGTCGAAGAATCCTGGAGAGATATCTCAACTCTAATTTCTGTAGTCCTTGCGGGGATGACCACGGAGCCCGAAGAACTGATAGGGTTCACTGAGCCTTCGGTGTAGACGTGCACCCGGTTTGCATGGTGCTCATGGAAATATTCAAGAGTGACTTGTTTTATTTCTATCAGCGATAAATCGACCTTCTTCCTGATGCCAGGTATTGAAAGAAGCACACGAGGAGACAGGTGTAAACTGGGACGGCAAAATGCGCGATGTGCATCAATATCGTTTTTAAACGATGTGTTCGGCCTGGAAATAGGAAGACTGGCAAGATGGTGAGAGGAAACCCGGGATATGTGTCGAAAATGTGCCCTCAGTGCGTCAACTGTTATGTAGGCAGGGATTGGATGCTCCTGAGCGATGAGTACAGGCCTGGCCGTAGAGGCACATTTCGGCAATCCTAGGCAAGTCCAGAACGCTTGAGCTTGAACGTTTTGCAGACTTCGTATGTTTTTTTTCGAATGTTTCCAAGTGCAGGCAGGCTGTATCGAAAAAATCCCATGAATAAGGCGTTGCAGAGCTGCAGCATCGACAGCACTGGCGCTCCTCGAGACTTTACCCCAAGAAAGGCGAGAACGCGAGAAATCGCTGTCAGTCTCTTTTTATGTATGAAATATGATGGGGGCATGAGTAATTTCTATGATTGAACCGATGGTTCATTGCGTAGGGTATTGCTGTGCCGTTTATGCATACAGTATAATGAGACATGCTTTTGCGTGTAAAGGCAACAAGCCAGCACTTTTCGGTTGAAATCTGTAAGCCTTGCAGATGGAGGTTGGCCGAAAAAATACTTGACGCCTTTTGAAGTCGCGCTCAAACTTGTGGGTGCGTAACTCCAGCTACTATATGCAGATGTCGTGCGCATAGATTAGGAGTTGCGCTGACTGTGGTAGTATGTCGACAAGCCCGACAAGTGTAAGGTTGAACAGCGTTGGGCTAAGTACTCCGACCTGCGGGACTCCGTGGGAAGATAAATGAGATGTTGAACCATCCTCAGTCTGCACAAAGAGAGATCTGTTAGATAAATAACTGCGTATCCAGCAGAATACGCTACCACCACACACTTAAGCTTCCATAGCGTCCAAAATAGCCTGGTGAGTTATATTGTTACATGCGCCATTTATACCCAGCAACAATGCCACGGTCGAGCGTTTGAAAAGTTTTTGGCACTGGACGAGTGACACCAGGTCGACCACGTCGTCACTTGATGAGCGTCCACGTCGAAAGCCGGCAATTATAGCCGGATATAGACGGTAGCGCTCCAAGTGACACTGAATGCGTGTAAGTACCATTCTTTCCAGTACTTTGCCAACGCAGCCAGCCAGCGCAATTGGATGGTATAATATCAGGTCAAGTGGAAATTTCCCTGGTTTCAGGAGCGTAACTAGACGACTGGACTTCCACTCGTCTGGGTCTGTGCCCTCATTCCATGATTTGTTGTAATACCCCAAAAGGACACACCTAGGCTCTTGTCCAAGGATTGGAAGTGCAGAGTATGGCACACCGTCGGGTCCTGGCGATGATGGCTGGCTGCAACAAGCCAGCGCGGCATCAAGTTCCTCCACGGAGAGGGAAACGTCTATCCGAGAATCCAGAGAGGGGGGAAAATCGCTGCAATGGAGTGTTGCGGATAGGGTGGATGGCCCTGCTACCCTAGCACACAAATCCGCAGCTACCTTGACCTCGCCACGTCGTTGGTAGAGTGCGAGAGACTTGAAAGGGTGCAGATGGTGTGGAGATGTTCGAAGGCCACGAATAAGGAGAAGAACAGACACCGATAAGACTATGGGCAGATAAGAGCATTCAGCGGGTGAACACCGTATCGAGAATACGTGAGGCCTCGTGGTGGACGTGCACGGGTATTTTTTTTCGTGATGATGCTTTGCTTTTTAAGAAGAAAGACAATTCGCGCAAGTACCTCGTGGTGCCTTCTTATTCCTTTTTTTCGGCGTCAGTACATCGTGCATTCAGACATGCCCTTTGGCAAGCCGGAGTGCATTTTAATAGAAAGCATGCGTGAATTCGACAACAGCTGGAGAGTCAGGACGGAATGAAACATGAAAACGCATATGCCGAACTTTTACACTTTTTATCGACAAAATTCATTTGCAACTCCTTTATGAACACGTTCTTCGGTAGACCCTTTATCCTGGAACATGGCTCAAGCTAGCTGTAGGCTGCAGCTCACAAGGCACAGGTAAAACAATTTGTGTTGATCACAGTCACTTTTCGCGTTTCATTTCAGCAAGACTGTCATTGTTTTTTACGAATATTCAGTGCTATAAATTTGTCACTATTCCTTGTAAGCTTCAACTAATATGAACGAATGAGTAATAATGTCTGTAACACTGTTTTGGTGTGATTCTACAGGAAGTATTTTACAGCGTCAACACCTGCCCTGTAAATAGGTAAAATCATCTAGAAGTACGGTTAACGTTCTATATTATTTTTATGTCTACGCCCCTTCACCTTCATCGTGAGTCCATTCCTTCCCCGTACAGCCCATGCGCCCACCCGTATATATGAATACTACATGCTAGGGGCAGGACGTGCAGATAATGTTCACTCAAAATTAAAAGCAATAAAAATGTGATGTCAGGTAGACAGGATACAACTATCAGACAGGCTGAAAAGAGAAGAGTTTCGAATCCATCTAGCTGATGGATTAGAGACATTGAATAGCCGCTTGAATACGTTTCTGGACGAAATCTGCCTGACTTGCGCTTTCCCGATTTAATGTCCTGGGTGCCACTTGGCCTGATGGCCTCTCTGGAGGGCATCCCTGGAAAGAGTAAAGTAATGAACCTGCGTTCGCTCCTAATTTTTCATCGACCAGTTAACTGCAGGCATCAGGTTCATCAACTTGGGCGGTTTCGAAGCGAGTACATGATGTCGAAATGTCTGTGCGGCACGGCCATGTTGCCCTCTGGCTGGTGAAAGTGGCGCAGACGCTCTCCAATGGGCAAGTTCAGCTCAGGCAACAGGCGAGCGCGGTTCTTCTGTAGAATACGTTTCGCATATATGTGCGTTTGGGGAGAAGATCAACTGTTTTAGAATAAGTCGATTCCGCTTGGGGTAAATAGAAACTCAGAATACTCACGGCTTTTATACCTCCAAGCTGCGACATTTGTGTCTGGATAAAAATTTTCATAAAAGGCTGCTATCGTTTTAAAATTTTCGCGGCTCTTATTGTGAACTCTGACTTTCCAAGAATGGCAGCTCTTGCAAGCTTTATAATATAGAAAAACTGTCGAACACAAAGGGTTAAAACATCCTTGCTTCTGTACTTCTGTAGCTTAAATGTTGATTAAAGTGGTTCCTTCATTTATTGTTCGAATTATAATATCACGTTTCTTTTATGAAGGATCATTTCTCCACAGAAAGTCTTGTTTTAAAGAGCGACCTGTATATGAGCAGTTATATCTGTGCATTTCTCTACAATCTGTTTGATGATGAGCGTTCGAAAGCCACTTCCTGTGCACCACTACTTTTGCTTTTACCGGTGCCACAAAAAACTGCAAGAATTTTATAGCCGCACAGCCTTCTTCGACACCAGTCGACACAAACAGGCGGCACGCGACGATTGGATGATTGTGAAAAGTGAAGAGCTGGCAGACGACGGACGAAGAGAGGAGGAGACACACAGTGCGCTCGAATAATAAGTTCAATATCAAAGGAAGGCGATCCGCATGTTATTATACAGTGACCTAAGATTAGCAGTGATTACAAGGCGCATGCACTATTCAAAGCAAGACAAGAGCGAAAAAGAAGGGGCAGCGCGCCGGCGCAATTTTGAACCCACACTACAGAGAAATACAAGACACAAGCGGGTCCGACCCACTCCGATTGGCCAGACATCCTGGACACCCCCTATCATGCCGAAATCAATACTTGGCAGCGAAGGGGAGAGGGGAAAAAGGACGCAATAACAACTCTTGGCAAAAATAAAATATCTACACGCTCCAGCAGTCCTGTGCTGCTGGCATGAGAGAGATAAAAAGATAAAAACAAGCTAATGCAAAAGACAATGACTCAAAGCAGACATTAAAACCTCGGAAAGCATCGTGAAGACATGCATAATGAGAATGAAGTGAAAGGGTGGTTGGAATGGGAAAAAAATTCACAACCTCAAAGCGAGCGATGAAAGCCAACGAAGAACACGGCCTAAGAAAATGATGTGCACGCCAACAGTGAACACGGCCTAAAAGGGTGATGAGGGCTAACCACAAAACCGACCTAAAAGTGCAATTATGGCTAAAGCTAAGAGGGGATGAACACAAGAAGAAAAGAAAGACACAGCTTCATTGAAAAGGTCTAACACCTTTCGAACTTCAGGCAGAAAGGCATCGTTTTGATAGTCTAGGAATATGGTGTTTTATGGTGCTAATATGAAGATGTTAGACCTTTCCAGTGAAAATGTGTCTCCCCTTTTTTGACGCACGAAGTACCAGAAAATGACTCTATTCGCTTTCTCGAGATAAAAATTCTTTTTTCTCCGCAACATGTCTGCTGTATTTTCCAGCCAAGGGTCAATATGCCTTGTCTGCCATACAATTCCACCAATTCGAAACTCGTCAAGCGAAACATATAGTCCAGTCTGCATTCAACAACGCTCTCACCAAATCCTGTGAGCACTGTCAGGAAAAATGTTTGCAGAACCAGGTACAGAGATTGCGTCAGTCAGGATACCAGCCGTTGCTTCTAGTCTCGGTGGCTGAAAAAATGTTAAAATGCAGTGTACAAACGCCTCCCCCCCCCCCCCCCCCCCCCCCCATCGCATGCAAGGGAACGCAATAGGAAACTCGCCATTATTTCTTACGAACACAAGATTTCTCACAACCTAAAAAGGATTGGACGAAAAGTAGGAGTGAGCGTTGTTTTACAGCCCCTCACCGCCTCTCTAGACTCTGCAAGACAGTGAATGGTACAGGAGAAAAAGTTCGCGAATGCACAGTACGGCATCGTGATCCTTTCGTAAGTTGCTGCACAGGAATTGTGTACTCAATCCCTTTGTCTTGCGGCAGGGAATACATCGGCGAGAGGGATCGATGTATTAATAAAATACTTCTCGAACACAACTCAAACTCAAGCAACTTAGCCGTCCACTTTCGTGAGCGTAGTCCTTGTCGCAGGCGCCCTCCGATGTATATGCAAACAAAAATTGTGGCAAAGAGCAGCAACCAACTCCCTCAGGAGATAATTGAAGCAGGTTTCATTAACAAGCAAAAAGACGTCTGCGTCCGTGCACCATTAGTAGCCCTGTTGGAAAAAGAGTGAGTTTCTCTCCGATTGACTTTAAATTCCTCAAACGATAGCAGCTTGGAACGCACTGCCTGAATTGATTTTTAACTCTTCTAACGTGGAACAGGCGCTAAAAACTTTTTTGCTCAACTAAAAAGAAAGTGACTCTATTTTTTCCCCATTTTCAGCATGTATTTTTGCTCTTTGCTATGTTCATCTTTTTGGTTTCGTTTTTGCTGTGTGTCACACGGAATGTTTTCACGTGGTGTTGTGATTTGTGTTTTTTCATGCCCCTCTTGCTTGGGCCAATGCTGGCCTGCAGTATTTCGAAATAAATAAATAAATAAATAAATAAATAAATAAATAAATAAAAAAATAAATAAATAAATAAATAAATAAATAAAATTATCTCTCTCTTTCTCACTCTCTCTGTCTGCTAGAGAACAAGGATCGTTGTTTTGCCTAATACATCCGGGAGTTTCGGTGTGATGGTGCTACAGGTTGCATTCTGCGGCAGCGACATCCGTTTAGCCCCTGTCGGGGCTAAGCGCTGTCAGCGCGCTATCGTAGCGGCCTTTGAGCAGGTGCCTTCAGTTGGTTGCGGCGAGCAGTGTTAGTAGTATCAGAGGGAATGGTTGCGTTAATAAATCTGCACTGGGTCCTCATAAGGTTCATATGCGTCTGTCTTCTGTTGGCAGCGTTGCGCAAAATATGAAATTTCTGACTTCCCCTGCTGACTACATCTGAATGGTACCGCTTGCCCTCTGACTGAGCCTTTCTTCTGTGTTCTCAGCACCCTTGGGATCATCTGCTGGTCAATGAAAACATTATCCCAGTTGCCTGAGCTTTGCCCCGTTTCACCTCTCAAGAAGGCGCTTGGAAGACACATTTTCTCCTTCTCTCTTCGATCTGGCCATGCCATTCAGAGAAAGATGGCCCTTGTGAGTATTGCAGTGGGCATTCTCAACCAGTAAAAGAGGAGGGGTGGCGGGGTGGCCTCAGTGTAACTACTAATGCTCAGTAGAGTATGGAGATGGCAGAATTGTTTTTACCTATAATGCGTGTCTTTAAAGATTTAGTTATATTCAAAAGCCCTTATGATTAGGACGCTTCATATTTCGTTGGGTATTCCTTAATTTGGTGAGGCGGGAAATCAAATACCGATATTTATAAGTTTTGCTATTCAACATAAAGTGCAGCTCTCATCAAAGTTTGTATGACAGGAACAATGTCAGTGAACAGAGCTATACACTCCTCTAATGTCTGTAAGGAGCTTAATACAGAGATTCCAGAACCATTGACCTTGTTCCAAGCCGTTCTACGCCATAAAATCTGCAGCCCTGCAGTTCGTGCACACAACTGCTATAGTCTACTGTTAAGGCCACTTTGCATGCTGAAGAGCTGTCCCTCTGACATTTCTTTCGAATCAATAATTACGAAGACACGAAACTAATGTGATATTTTCGAGCACACCGATGTTATTTTTTCTGTTTTTCTTACTCTTAATAACAAAACGGGCATTGTGGGAATCCTTGGTAGAGTGCTTACAACTAATCCTTGCGAAAGGACTAGAGAAAGAGTGCCACACTGTTGCAATTCTCATCCTTGTTAGTCGTGTTGCAGGCAGCTAAAGCCTCGTAAGGCGATATTGCGCCTTTTGCTTCAGTCCCTTCTAAGGAAATGTCTAAGTAACAAATAAAAAGAAAGAAAGCAAGATAAATTAACATTTCATATGCCACTTTTTGTACGGTGAACTGCAGAAAAAAAGGATATGGTGTTCTGTATAAAAGTACTTTAGTTTACTCCAGTATTCACAAGTAGGCCTTCGAAATAAAGTCCTGTTTATTTCTTCACTCACCACATACACATATAAATCATTCATTCATAACTCGTCACAGCCCCATTGAGTGCAAACACATCCAGTGCATCGCTCTTAAATCAAATCTTAACGTTCAACACGAAGAGTACTCTTCAAATACTGTCGAGTGTTAAGTTCACCCGTGCAGCCTGTCCTTGAGTGGGCTAATTTCCTGATACTTTGCCGGAACTATTGGCAGCCAAACTTTCATCCTCCTTTAAATCTTTTATGAGTAGCAAGTCTGCAGAACTCACTGAATGACCACGTCGTATTCGACTTTGCGCTGGCAGGGTTTTTTAGCTGTACGGTCAACAAATGAGCCCTCATATTACACAGGATGGGGATAATTGGAGAGATATGGGAGAGGCAGGGGGGGGGGGGGGGGGCGAGTAGTCGGGCTGCTGCTGCTGCTGCTAAAGTTGGTGATCAATAGAGCCCTGCGACAACCAACAGACATGCTGTTGACATTGCTGCCGTCGAGCCGTTTGCTACTATATACATCCACACTGCTAACGTGGCTCGTTTTTATCACTCTTCATAATACCCAGCATAACCTCCGCTGTACAGTGGGTCGACGAATACAGCATATCCATAGCCGTAACCTCCGGCGTAGCCTGGTCCGAAGTCACCGCAGTAATATCCGTAGTACCCTCCTCCGTATCCTCCGGCATATATTCCCCCATAGTAGCCTCCATTCCCTCCACCATAGTTGTGCGCCGTAGCCTCCACCTTTGCCTTGGCCGTACTGCCCACTGTTCTTCGCCTTTCCGCCGTCGCCTCCATCGTTACCTCCATCGTTGCCTCTGTCATTGCCTCCATCTTCTCCTTCACAATTACCTCCCCTGTTTCCTCCACCGTATCTACCGCTGTAGCCTTTGCCATAGCCTCGGCCATAGCAACCGCCGTTTCCTCCGCCGTAGGCTCCGCCGTAGCTTTCTCCGTAACCACTTCCGTAGCCTCTGGCATAGCCTCCGCCATAGCCTCCGCGGTAGCCTCCGCCGTACAATCCACCGTAGCCTCCATCATAGTCTTCATTTTGACACCCGCCGTAGCCGCGGCCGAAACCGGCACCGTTGTCTTTGCCAACGTTATCGCCGCCTCCACCGCCCATTCCGCCGTTCCCTAGAGAGTTTCCGCCACCGTTGTTGTTGTCGTTGCCAAGATAGCGCTGGTTGTAGCCTTTGCCGTACCGGCTAACCGCGCCTGCACCGTAACCTCCTCCATAACCTCCATATTTCCTACCGCTGTAGCCGCCGCCGTAAATCCGGCCATATCCCATGCTTCTGTCTTCTCCGTAGCCCAGAACGTTTCCCCCTCCTTTGCCGCCACCGTCACCTCCTCCGACTCCACCGTCAAAGCCTCCGCGGTATCATCTGCCGTAGGGACCAGCATAGCCGGCTTTGTATCTACCACCGGGTCCAGTGGCAGCTGCTGTTGCCAGCATAGCACAGATGATAACTCGCTGGAAATCAAAACGTAAAACAGATCACTTTCCGTTACACGCATTGCTTACGCAAAATCTCTATATTGGCAATATCGCGTAAAACATCAGTTTTTAACCCTTACGCACTCAGTTTTGTTCGATGAGAGCAACGGCAGCTTTGTGTTTTGGGCATCCACCTCGCATGCGGGAGGTGTGCGGCTCGATTCATAGAGCCACCGAGTACACACCCGTGCTGCAATGGGTGCAAGCTTCCCCTTGCGCCAAAAAAAATGATCATTATCGCCAGTTTTGTTGGAGATTCTCGTCACCTGTCATTGAGGTCTTATAATTATTGGCTCTGTTTTGGATTTCGAGAAAAGTAAATGGCGCAGTATCTGTCTCACATCTCGGCGCCCACTTCATCCGTGCCGTACAAGGAGGGCTAAAGGAGGGAGTGAAAGAAATTATGGAGAAAGAGGAAAGAGACACTTTGATGGCATCTGGCAATGGTCGCGATAAACCATGATGTAAGAATCTCTACATAATATTTATGTTTGTTACATAAAAAATTGTGAATTTTGAATTCTCTAATGATTAATTACACAACAGCTGTTCCGCAACTGATTCCGAGTCAACATAAAATACTTTAGGCTCGTAGTAGAAGCAAATTTCTAACTTTGTAAAAATTTAACGTAGTTTTATATTTCCATAATAATATTTTTATTGAAGATAGGACGATGGTGAGGAGGGTATTGCGTGATATAGTTCCAAAAATGTTTTGCCGCGGCCGCGAGACACCTAGCGAACTGCGATGCAAAGTGAACACCTTAAGTTGATAGCTTCACACCGACGGCAGTACCATACAACATAAAACTTGAAATATGACAGAAACTGGCAGAGACAACAAGGCACAGGTGCCAGGAACAGGTGCCAGGAAATTAACAACTTTAGGTGATTGCCTTGATTATGTGGACGTCCGGGTGTTATTTCAGCTAGTTTTTCTTCTAGAAACAGATATTTATTGACTCGTATCACTTCTGGTAAAGTATCACTTCTGGTAAACGCCATAAATTTACGCACGCACCTAGCAGCTGCAAGCTATTAGCGCCTACGATAACCTTATAAGACCAAAACCCGAATATGCCGCCTTCGTTCGGGCCCCCATGCAAAAAAAAAACAACAGAATTAGAAAAAATACAGAGACGTGCCGTACGTTTTATATTTATTAGTTACATTAGAACTCATTCATATCTTCCTTAATGGCAGCAAATGATACTAAACCACTTCACGTCAGACGCAAGATAGCCCGCCTATTCTTCTTTCACCGACTAATTCATAGAAAGCTAGGCATTTCTCCAATCCCCTATTTGTAGTTTTCAGAAACGCGTAGAACTCGTCGTCATCGTGATCACGCTTCAGCACCATACTTCCCGCATACTAACTCTTTTAATTTTTTTTTTTCACGAACGATTGAAGAATAGAACACCCTGCTTCTACGAGTGATATCGGCTGTTGATTTTGACAAGGCACTTTGTGAGCTATTTTAGATATATGCACTACATTAGACCATCTTATTGTTCTGTGTTTTACAATGTAGCTGCTCTTGTATTGAGGGAATGTATTTTTCCGCCTTCCCTGCCTGCACTCAAATGAGGGTTTGCAGTTATTGTGGAAATAAATAAATAAATAAATAACTAAATACATAAATAAATAAATATGTCCAAGCGAGGCGCAGTGGTTCAGTTTTATTGAAATCTAGGATATTCTTAGGTGATTGCTCAAGAGAACACCTAAGGGCACAGGAGCTGTCCCTGCAATATGTTAAAATATTTTCCTTTGTTCCATCGGTGCAGCAAATTCACCATAATACGCAAACAAAAATTATTTCCTTCCCGACAATAAAAAAAGCATAGCTGCACACATCCTTGTTTTCAACAGAGACACTTGATTTCGTAGAGGCAAGGTAGGAACTCAAAGCGGCAAGCGGAAATGTTTGCATTTCAAGTCTTTGCATATGGATTGAGCTCTTCCATAGGCTTCGCACTACCTCGACGCATGGAGCTTACTCACCGTGGCGTTCATGGTTCCGTTAGGTGGAGAGCTGGAATGCTAAAGGACGACGAGTGAGGCTTTTATATGCCGCGGCAACGTCACAGGCGAGCCAGGGCCACTCTGCTTGAGCCTAGCCGGCCATTTACCGAACACGTTCCGTGAAATTTGGTATTGTTGCGAGAGCCTTCCGTTTGGCTTTTGTGCGTTATCCAAGTGATGACATGGATCGGTAGAGACTGCTGTACGAGTACAATGTTTAGGAAGAATCTGGTCTAAAGATGCTTACTGAGGAACAGTGAAATTTAGTAACCAGCCCGATAAAGAGACTCTCAAGTCAACAAACCTTTAGAAGTTTTCAGCATGCTTTGTAGCGATGATATCACGGCTATGAATGCCTTACACGGCTAAGAAGTTGCAACCTATCTGTTATCAACGCACGGAAGTTGGCTATAAAACGCTTTGTATTAGCGCTTGAGAGACGAGATCGCAATCAGCAACCCTGTGCACACAGTACGATGCAAACAGATGTTGAAATAAAAGAAGCATACGCCTGGTGCAGGCGCATTTCCTTTTCGAATGGGAAGGAAGGCCAAATCGAGCACGTTAACCCGTCCGCGCTAGCACTGCCAATTTAACGTCCCCGCACTATCGGAGTGCATTTTGTACATTTTCGTATCACGAGGCGGTTTTTATGTCCGACTTTACTCTAAAAGAACCAATCAGACAGTGTTACAATCCACTCTACTCTATAAGGAAAACAACACTGGGGATTACACTTTTCTATACTGGTCCGCGGTTATTGTTTTTTTTTATTTGGGCCGATGGCAGCAAAGATTTTAGCTCTTACGTCCTGTACTTACCCTAGCTTCGTTTCGATAACAGGCCGGCCAGAGTTATATCGCTGTTCGCTCTCTTTGCCTCCAGTTTTTCTACTCAATTTTAGAAGCGAAATTTTTAATTCCGCAGTGAAGGAGAGCGCATACTCCTTTTACCCCATAGGAGATTGCTGTTGCATATATATATAGTAGAGTAGATGCTATTTAGGTCTTTTTCGTGTTTTTGCACTTGTTACACATTCCTGGCCATTTGTTTATTATAACGCCCTTGGAATCTCTTGTTGAAACAATTTATTCAATAGCTGAAGAAACCTGAGAAATAGTTTAGTTACTATATGCACTTAATTGTACAAATGACCACAACTGTAGAAATCTAAACAAAAGTCGGTTTTAACGTTTACAAAAACAAACTACGCCCGTCAAAGGATAGTTATCAATTACCGTTTTAATAAACCCGTTAACTAAAGCTAGTGTTAGCTTCCCTGAAATTACTATCTCGTCTTTGCGAAGAATCATTGTTCAATTCAGTTATTACTAATAAATGAACTGCTGCTGAACGAAATGGTTTCCACTCTTTTTAGCTGTTTTATGCTTAGCCGCCTATTGTGTTGTTCATTGTTATAGATCCTTGTATTATGTTTGACTGCGCACACTGTTATGTTTACATTAATGTTTTTAATCATGCACATTAAACGCGACTTATGTTATACTGAGAAAGTCTCGGTCGGAGCCAACATTCTTGGTGCGATTTCACCAAAGCTGCAATTCATGTGAAAGCCTTGCCACAAATCTGGGACATCCCGATTTTCGCCATATTTGGGCCATCCTGCATATCACCATGGTGATTACTTCTCCGGCGATCAAGCGGATCGTCGATGCAAAATTGCAAGACAAAGATGCGTCAACAACTGATCTTCGCTCGATCTTGGTGTCATATCTTTGGCAAGTGGACGGCCTGAGTTTCGCGAAAATTGCGATGTCCCAGAACTGTGACAACGCTTCATATGAATAAACTAAATATTATAAAGACATACAATCCAAGTCTCGACATGTTTCTAATTTCATTGAATAATCTAGGGTCAGTCAAGGGTTATCAGCACTTGGGCGTCTCCTGATTGTCCCCATGGCTGGTCAGCAATGTACAGCTCACTTGACCAACCTCATATTGGTCAACAGCACTTAGACACATAGATGAAACACAATGTACAACGACACAGGCGATTAGTGATTTTCTCGCTTTTTTTGTACGTCCGTGTGCCTAAGCGCTGTTTGCCAATGTGGTGAAACCAAAACTAGCGCGACTGCTCGTCATCTTCAAGTGACCAACCTTACGGTATGTTTTCACTTGTTTATTGTAATACTAATAGAATGAAGGTTATTAAGCGAATTTTTATTACGTTTACAGCAATTGGTAAGCATTTTATTGTGTTCAAGCCCACGAAACGCAAAGAGAGCCAATAGATGTAAAAAAAAAGTGTCAGAAAAAAAAGGTTGAGATCTAAAATAAGTAAAACTAAGACTTTTACTAACCATCAATCGGCTTTGCTAACGCTACGCTTGTTTATGGCTTGAAGACTTCTTTGGTTGGAATTTTCAATAATATTTTATTCGTCTTTTTAATTAGGAAATAGGTGCGTGGATTAGTTTACGTATCTGAACATAATTTTACTGCTACTTAAAACCGTGTGAAGCTTTGAAACGTTAAGTAGTTCATTTTCTGAAAGAATCCGCTTAAAAAAGAACTGAAAACCGATTTGCAATGACCAGAACAATGAACCCACATTTCAAGGAGCTGCAGTGAGGAGCCAGAAATTCATGTGCTAAGTATGAAAAGGGAACACACTTTTCAGTCACTGCGTTGTTCTTTATTGAATCCGTTGCATATACATACACAAACGAAGAAAACGACAAGAAAATAAATGTTAGCAGCCTTGAAGCAGGTAGGTTCACTGGATTATTTGACATTTAAACGCTAAGCAAGTGGACTGCGGGAAAGTGTCGAGCAGCAACCACTTGTTAAAACAAGAACTGTTGGGCCTAAGACCTTGTACACAATAGATGCATTGATGAGCAGTTGCTCTGGTGTACATGGCAGTGAAGAGCTCGGTAGGTATTTGCACAATCAGTTCTCTTGCAAGGAGGATGCCAACTCGAAGGAAACATCGAGAAGTCAAATCCAGCTCTGTACAACAGCCTGCAGAAGTGAAAAATATTAGGTGAAACAAAAAGCACAGTTAGGTGCACCTGGCTAACGAGGAGTCAGAAGCAAGTAAGGGCAGGCAATGACAAGGAGTGAGAGGACAGGCGAAGAAATAAGCTAACTAAAAAGATAGATGCGCACAATGTCATTGTCAGTGGCATTTGAGCACAGTCCAATGGCTCACCATAAATTCAAGTCACTCGCTATGCAGCTCCTTAAAATAAGCAAAATTCAAACAGCCTGCATAAACACAGTAAGCCAGGCAGTAAATTGCAAGTGCACTGGTATACTGTGACGCAGACTACACTCACAGAAGTTCCTGCACTGCGTTTTTAAACAGGCTTTTTATTACCTGCATGTTGCGGCTGAGTCCGCAGTGGTTGATGGTTGACATCTTGCACCATCGCACGAAAACAGAAGAGATGCTCCTGTCTAGGTAATACCTGAATCACTTGAATATACATAAAACATGAGTTAAATCTTCGACCTTACCTTGAGAGTTACACAGGGGCGCAACTGAAAGATAAGACAAATACGATTGCGGTTCGTGACGCTGCATCACCAAACAGGTTCTTTCTAATCTGTTTGACGAAGCTCAAATGATGGCACTGCAGGCATCAGATTACATACTCGAGTGCACAAGAAGTGTTTATAGAGATGCTCACTTCAGAAATAGAACAATCTCCAAGCCAAGTCCCCTAAAAAAACCAGAACAAAGTGCTGCGATTGATTTGCATGAGACTGGCACAAATCTTTGCTCCTCTGCCCCACAGTTGAAGCCCTGAAGGTGAAACAAACAATGGAGCTTGCAGAACGAACCTTAGCAAATAGCCTACACATATAAAAGAAAGCATGAAGTGAAATAAAAACAAATATCAGCAGCAAAGCGTGCTTACAAAAACTTGAGAAGTTGAGGTTGCAAGAAGGTCCTCTGAAAATCGCTCTAGAGCTGTGGCCCCAACAGAAATCTACAAAGTGAAGCAGGGACAACGCCAGCTGTGCGCGGTGCAATGGTTTAATAAAAAAGTCAAGCAGCCAAGCCTGCTAAGAGCCCACTTCATTCCACTGTCAAGCAACCAGCCCACATACAGAGGAGCACCACTGAGTAGACTACTTAAGGGCCTCGGTTCTCCAACATAATGAAATAAAAGCTTGACAAGTCAATGGAGCAACACACCCGGATTGCTAAGATTCACTCATCTCTTTTTCATCCTATAGATCAATAACCAACCACAGACCTGAGGAAAATCACAAAGCTTGTACAAGCTTTGGCAGCCAGGCATATAAAAGGCCACATAGGAGAGGAAATAGGTGAAGTAAAACTCTTGCTTGAGCTATTTGGTTCTTGCTTGAAGATGTAATGATAATGGAGCGACCAACGAGGAAAAATGTGGAACACCCCTTCATTCATCGAAGTTTCTGCACCGACCCTGCCATTTTGCGTGTTAACCTGATAGCCGTCTCAACCTGCCAGTCTCGAGCTGTGTCGTATTGCTTGAGAAGAAAACGGGTGCCATTGGAAGTACAGTCTATCGTAGGCATTTTGGAGCCATCTTCAGGACAAGTCAGGCGTGGATGCAAAACACTCAAGTCCTAGTTGCGCACGTCCTGTCGTGTGTGTTCCACTTTTGTACTCGTTCGTCGCGCACGTTTTCATTACATCAAGCCTGAGCCAAATAGTCCCAAAAAAGTTTTACTTGAGCATATTTCTTCTACATTGGGTCTTGTCATTCGACGAAGTTTCCGCACCGATGTGTTAACCAGATCGCCGTCTCAATCTGCCATTCCCAAGTTGTGAAGTATTGCTTGCGAAGGAAATTCGTGTCAGTGAAAGTACAGTCTATCTCCGTCGTTTTGAAGTGATCTTCAGGACGGACACGTCAGGCGCGCATGAAAATACTCAAGTACGAGTGCAGCTGTTCCTGTCGTGTGTGATCGATATTTATGTCCTCTTTCATCACGCCGTCTTTATCACGTCTTCAACAAGAAATATCAAGGGACCGCCCGCACAAATGAACTAAAATCAGACAATACAGTTATTGTAGAAAGCACTCTTCCATAATTTCATCATTACCTGCAACAAAAGAAGCCAGCAACTATGTATTGCTTGAGTGGTTTGCTTGGTCTACGCATGCAATTATTAAATTTCATGAAATGATTACAACTATCGCTTCATAGTAACTAGTAAATTGCGGGTTTAAACGTCCTGAAGCGACACATTGACTTTTATGACCGCCGCAGTGGAGGCCTCCAGGATAATTTGGGCTACCAGGAGTACTTTAACATACGCTCAATTCACTAAGCACACAGGTGTTTCTGAATTTCGAGCCTATCCACAAACAGACGTCGCGGCCGGCCTCGAATAACCCGCGATCCTTTGATTGGGAGCCGAATGTCAATGCCAATCAGCTATCACGGCAGGTTTCCCGATTACTTCGTGATATTAAATACTGGTTATTCCATTCCACAACTATAGTATAAACAAAGCCTTTTTAACGCGAATGTAACTGATGACAATCACAGCAAGGTGAATTGATGCACTCACGTGGCCAGAAAAAAGTTCTTAGCAAGAAGAAATTCCTGCAACAACGCAATAGAGCACAGACTTCAATCAATGGGGTAAAAAAAAAGTCTGCGCCAAGCTTTCCTACCTACGTTTAAACAAAGCTTGTTGATCCGAAGATTTGTCACGTTTCCAGCGCAACTGTTGACAGGATTTTACTATGGTATTTCTTGACCGCCTTCGTAAAGAAACAAGCGCGGATGCGAGAGCGGCCTAGCTGTACCCCTTTAACGAAAGCTGAAACACATGCAAACGACTTTTTTGGATACATTCGACGCTACACTTCGGTATGTAAAGCGCTGGCTGATGTTGCTGTGAAATTTGCAATCCAAAGGAGAGACAAACTAGCTGACGGTTAAATCAGGCGCATTAGCGGCTTAGCCGCAGTAAGGCTTTCACCGCAGAAGAGAAATCGAATATGACTTACTTTTGCACAAAACTAGGTTCAGATCTCAGCGCAACGCTGGTAGTAAAAGATATCGAGGGGAAACTGCAAACAGCAGCCTGAAGCGCCAACCAGCGTAGAACCAAGAGCAAAGAGAGACGTTTGCAGAGTTCAGTTCGCGCGCATAAAGCGTACTAGCGCGTGTAGCAAGCAACTTGGGTACAAAATTCCCTGCAACTTGGGTACAAAATTGCTGAACGTGAAAAATGCAAAAAACAAAAAAGACAAACTGCATCTCTTACTTTCATGTTAAACTAAGCACTCACACCTTGCAAAAATATGTTTCACTTCACACGGTTAAAACCGCGTTGACATCTAGATTATAGACTGCGTAGCCACCCTGCAGAGCGACATCAAAAAGAAAGCCGCGGAGTGTAGGACGCAAGGAAGATTGCACGCGAGGAGGTTAGGCTATGGTGCCGATAAGCCAACTGAGCGAGGGCGGAAATGGAAGCATACGCTGCGCCGGTCCAGCCGGCCGCTGCCGCCGGCCAGCCGAGAAACAAAGACGCGTTCGCAACATGAAATAAATTTTATCACTCGCGTATCTACCGTCGGCTTTGAAGGCCAGAATATGTTACCGAAGTCAACTCTTACCAGCGGTGAGTTAGCTGCACTCGATGTGGACCATGATTATAGCGTGATTTCGGGCTCCGTAGGAGAAAACGAGCTTTCAGAGTGAGTACAAAGAACGGTCTTTGCACCGGTGCGCATAGTCTTCGAAATGTCAAGCAGGAACACCGTAGTAACGCAGTAGCACCTATTTATGTACCGTGATTCCTGTCATCTACTTTTGCCGTGGTCTACAATATGTTTAATATACGACAGCAACTCTCTGCTAATTGCGTCTAATTGATGGGGTCTTAAGTTACAGGTGTCATAAACAATTCTAAGACATGGTCTTACTACGGATGTTTCATAGAAGTTTCTAAGCAAACGTCTTTTACGAGAAGTCTCAGAGGAAACGTCTTGCCCCGATGTCTATGAGAAGTTTTAATGCAGTGCGGACGTCTGTAGTCATTTGGAGCTGTTTCAAGACGTTTGTAAGAAGTTTTGTGTTTCGTGGGAAGTGTGGACTCAATGTGCTTTACTAAATTAAGTTTTTGCATTTTGCTTTGTTCCTCTATGGAAAGCTACGATCGCGTCATGAGCGGGGGTGGCTTTAGCAACTTGTATATAGGGTCAGTTCGAAATTTTTCTCCGGACTTACAGGGCTGTTGTGTTCCCACTTCAATCTGAAATAGGTTGACTCGATGCAGCTTCCTTTAGAGGCACCCCAGTGGATGGATGGATGGATGGATGGATGGATGGATGGATGGATGGATGGATGGATGGATGGATGGATGGATGGATGGATGGATGGATGGACGGACGGACGGACGGACGGACGGACGGACGGACGGACGGACGGACGGACGGACGGACGCACGGACGGACGGACGGACGCACGGATGGATGGATGGATGGATGGATGGATGGATGGATGGATGGATGGATGGATGGATGGATGGATGGATGGATGGATGGATGAGGCTGAACCCTTTAAATCGGGCGGGGGTTCAAGCCACCTCAATATGACATGAAATTTTACTCTTGTCTTGATTTTATCAGATAACCTTCGCTTGGTTACCTCTACGCGCTTAAAATATACTTTTCCTTCACGGTCCTTAAACCCCAATGCTTTGAATAAATCATCCCGCTGCTTTCGACTGCAGTGTGAAGCTCATTACAGAAAAGTATCAAGTGTTCAGCCGTTTCCTCCTCCTCGCCTCAAGCACCGCACAACGAGTCTAACTCGTGGTACCTGACTCTATTTGTCTTAGTCCGCAAAACTCCCGTCCTGGCCTTAAACAACAAAGAGGTTCCTCAACAACTATCATAGATATTTTCTTTCTCAATTTCCTCCTTAAAGATCATGTATGTTCCCAGTGCCGATTTCGTCAGCAGCTCTGTTTTGAAAGGGCTCTCTCTGTTTCTTTAACCTTTTTCTTAACCGATAATTGCTTATTTGCCCCGACTGCTGTCCAGGTATTTGCTTGTCAATTTTCTAGTTCGCATTCTCCATTTCATGTTAACATTCCTTATGTACAGGTATCTGAAAACTTTCCGAGCCCTCTCCTTTCCCCCCATTTTTTCTCAATCGCCCCTCAAAAGCTATCTTACTGCTAGCTTCTCTGCTCTCGAACGACGCCCATCCCATATCACCCTGTACGCCCTGATTTGGTGTATTGCCATGTCAGAGTAAGAGTCAGGGTCAGAGTCGCGAGCGCCATCTGTCGGGTGGCGGCAGTTCTGCCTTAGTTTTGAAAGTTTTCCTTTCGACGCCACGACGGCCATTGGCTGCGCTTGGTGACGTGGTCAGTTTGCTGCATAAATTACCTACGCCGGCTCGCACCTCGCATCGTCTGCGCCGTGCAGGGGGCTGTTTCTATAGCCTCGAGAAGTTTGAGTGGCGCCCCCTCACGGCCAGGCGACGTGACGTCACGGCAAGGACTCCAGTGCGCCTGTGTCGACTGACCCGGCTGCTAGTACGTTCAGGTTCGCTTCAACGCTTTGTTGTCCGACACTGAAGACTAATGAACAACGCAGACAGTGGCGATAGAATCTCAGGTAAGCAAAAATACGCTGAATCACGATCACTGCCGCGTTCAAAGGTTAAAAAACGGAGTACATCGCAGCGAACGCACGTGCGCTCGAGCGGTCGCCGCGACGGGCGCCTGCTATGCCTTCTTGCTTCGGAAATGACTCTCTGACTTCAGCAATGCCGGTTGTCTTCTATGTGCGTTTTGTTTATTCGAGTTAGGGACATGCGGCAGATGTGCGGTTGGTCGGTTTACGACACAATATAAGATTGTTTGATGTTGATGTAGGGTCGTAAATGTTGTTGTGAGCGGTGTTGTTGTGAGGTGCGTTTGGCGCGGTGGCACGTGATGCGCGCGGATCGCAGATTTCTATTGAAAGTAGGCTATCGATTAAAGCTGGAAGATTAGCCTTGCTTGACACGCATTTTTGAGAGTAGTCAGAAGCATGCGCGCAGTACAATTACGCCTAATTTACTAACGGCAACGTACGTATACATGCATGATCGTGTTTTTATCGTTGCTGCCGTAGAATGATCAGCCTCTCCGGCATTCGTTTCGCCTGCGCGTGCTGCGACGTAACCGCAACGCTGTCTCGGGGATTATATACTAACTTTCGAACGTTTCTCTTTGCAGTCGCCCTGCCACTGGGCAGCATCAACTGCTATGTGGACAAGGCGTGCGAGACCAGTCGCTGCCTCATCGAAGCAGAGGACGTGTACTATGCAGGCCATGTAGTTGAGTGCTTCATTGAAGCAGCTGAAAATGGTCGTTTCTGTTTCCTGGCGTTTGTTTTACAAACGACCGCACTCAACAATGCCCCACGCGAAGTTAAGATCACGGTGTGCAATTCGGAGGTTGATCGAGCCAGCTGCTCCTGCAAGGCCGGGTATGATCTCTTTCCGCTCGACTGTCGGCTCAAATTGTAGATGTACGGAGTACAGTAAATTTTATATCTGGGAGACAATAGCCAAAAATGACAGCATCCTGCGCTGAGTAACTTTTTTTTATGCATAGAATTTGGCTGTAGAAAAAGCTCAAAACATTCTTTAAGAGTTTCTTCCCTTCAAGTTTCTGACACTCTAATTAATAATGATAGTATCAAATTCGCATTTAAGAACCTTTTTTAATTGATACAATAGGTATTAAGACTGAGGTAACTCGAATGCCTTCAAGTGCTGTTCTGGATTTCATTTTACAGAAACTACAAATGTAAGCACATTGTGGCTTCTCTGCTACATATTAACGGAGCAAGAACTTTTGACAGACTGTCACCGACTGATCCGCCACAGAAGTGGGGCAAAGCGCAGGAGGACCGAATAAAGCAGAAGTATGAACCAAGGGCTATAGTTGACCTTCCATGCACAAAAAAGGTGTGTGAATAATTCTGCTTTTACAACATTACTTGCAGTAAAGAAAACAATGAGATTGAAAGGTCAGACTGTGGCCCTGAAAGGAAGGCCACTGCTGACTGGTGCATTATGTTAGACTAGTGAAATTTTTTCTATATAAATTCAGCGATTTGCTTACTGCTTCTGCACTAAAAGCTCTCACAGCGCTCTAATTGCTACGTTCATTCTCCACAACGGGTACAAGAACACGTTATTTTCTTTGTTACCAACAGTAAAAACCAGCGTCACAAGTACCATGTGATAACTTTCGGGCATATCAGGTGTCACACCTCCGTTTTATAAGAGTGCTTCAGATACACGGTGTTTGACTCTAAATATAAGTTGGTACTCTTTTATTTTCTGAAACGTAGCTTTCTTATGTATCACTTCATGGTAACTCTCAAAGAGATGAAATAGAAATGGTGAGACGTGGCTGGCTAAATGCCAAATTGTGTGTTTTCGTCAAGTGCACATTTTTCAGCCTGGACCTTTATATCAATTTCTTCTTGTTTCTCAGGCAAAGATCAAAGAGCCTGCTCAACCTGAAGGTAATATCCTTGGACGGCTCCTCAAGAATTTGGGCCATCAATCTGCAGCAAAAATGCATTCGCAGAGCACCACTGAAATAGGTATCAATGCAAGCTTATTTTAGACATTGGCTGGCCATATCAGTGCAGTATACATAGCAGCTGAGCCTATTTACATGAAATGAATCCGTGCAGACAAAGGTTGCAGTTTATAATACTATTATGCTGGCATTCATTCATCTACATAGTAGTTAATCCCATGTTACTTTGCTACATCCAAATTTATTTGTGCAGCAGCTGAGCAAAAGAAGGCTGCTGCTTGATCTGGCCGCAGCATGGTATGTTATATTTTCTGATGTGCAACACTGTCAGCAGTAGAACGTCTCCTACATGATTAAAGTAAATGTGAACTTCACCTAATGAATGGAATTGGGACCTTTGCATGACAGCCAGGTACTCTTGTGTACAACTGCCTACATTGCAGTTGGACCATTTTACTGTGACTGCTCATGTAGTGTTTTTAAAAAAACAAGGAGCATGCAGTAATGACACTGCAGTACTGGTTGAGATATGACGACACATATTGGGAACAACCAAGCTATCCAGCATGCTGCGATTTAGGGTCACTGAAGTTTCAGTAGGTGGCCTATGAGGATACTCGGCCACCCTTAAATGCCTATAGCTGTTAGGCTGTCTAGGGGATTTAGCCTTTGGTATCTGCCACTCTGTACTCGGAAAGTTGTACCTCATGTACTTATAAGCGTCCAACAATATTCGTCTGCCTTACTATAAGGTCATGTATTATAGTATGGGTAAAAGGCACAAAATACCAGCAATTTTCCAGCATGTCCATATGCATCTCATATGCATTACATTGTTCTGTTGGTGCCGTTTCACTTGTCATGCCTTTTAGAGTCAGTAAACCTGAGACAATGTAGACCTCTAATTTTATGTGGTCTGCTTTCTCTGCAGCTATAGCAGACTGTGGTGAAAATCCCGACCGATGTGAGCCTCAACCTAGAGACATCACTCTGATGGGTACCCTTCAGGAGCTGAGAAGGTTGCTTGAGAACTGTTACCTGCAAAAGCTGCTCGAACACTTAAACAATGCAAGAAGTTGCGAAGATATTGCTGCAATTGAACAGTCGACACGACACCAACCAAAATCTGGCCTCTGATGGCAGCACAGGGTTGGCATGATTACTGCCTCCATTGCCTACAATGTCTTCACAAGGGTGAAGAAACTACGGACAAAGGTGGGACAACACGACCTGAGACCTTTACTAAAAAAGGTCATGCGGCAAACGAACGTCTGCACAGCAGCAATGCGTCGTGGCAGCATGTTGGAAGAAAGTGCGAATAAGTGCTATGCCCAACAGCAGCAATCGCGACACAAGTACTTGATTGTGACACAATGTGGACTTATTGTTATGGATGGACGACCATACATTGGTGCTAGTCCAGATGGACTAGTACAGTGCCAGTGCTGCCCCAAGCGTGTGCTTGAAGTTAAGTGCCCAGAGTCCTTGGAAAAATTTGTAATGGAGATCACCGAGAAGGATGACAAAGCAACAACTGAAAAGCTGAAGCGTGCAAGCACGTACTTTTGCCAGATACAAGTGCAAATGGGCTTGGCAGGACTGAAGCAAAGGGAGCTATTTGTCTTTTTGAATGATGAAAATAACATGTGCATACCAGTGTCATTCGATGAGGAGTATTTCAGGAACGTGGTTGAGCGGTCCTTCTATTTTTTCAACGAGTATGTGCTCCCACATATTCTGTGTGTGTGTGTGTGTGATAAGGCTTCCCATTCTGCTAGCTGAAACAAAGTCTGTAGCTACAGATTAGGACCTACTCTAAGCATTTATTGAAAGATGTCCTGGGGATAATTATCCTTTGTTACATTTTTGCAGAAAGTGTTATGTGCGATTAAGAAATGTAAAAGTCAAGCATTTTGTACCTGTAATATACCTGGCAGCCGTTTTTTGCTATTCAACGCTTTTTTATCATACAAATGTGATACACACTTTGTGACACATCTGTGATATAACACAAAACAAAATGAGCAAGAGTTGAGGGCACTGAAGCAATGGGAGCTATTTGTCTTTTTTAATGATGAAAAGAAGATGTGTGTACCAGTCTCATTCGATGAGGAGTATTTCAGGAGCGTGGTTGAGCGGTCCTCCTATTTTTTCAAAGACTATGGGCTCCCACATATTCTGTGTGTGTGATAAGGCTTCCCATTCTGCTAGCGGAAACAAAGTCTGTAGCTACAGATTAGGACCTACTCTAAGCATTTATTGAAAGATGTCCTGGGAATAATTATCTTTTGTTACATTTTTTGCAGAAAGTGTTATGTACGATTACGAAATGTAGAAGTCAAGCGTTTTGTACCTGCAATATACCTGGCAGCTGTTTTTTGCTATTCAACGCTTTTTTATCATACAAATGTGATACACACTTTGTGATACATCTGTGATATAACACAAAACAAAGTGAGCAAGAGTTGAGGGCAAGCCTCAGTCGGCTAGCCAATGTTTTGACAAGAGGACCTGTGGAAACGAAGCCCTCTTGTGAAATCATTGGCTAGCATACTGAAGCTCCCCTTCAATTCCTGTTCACTTTGTTATGGGTTGTCAAGAATCCCATCTTCCTGCCCCCTCTCTACTGTTGATCTGTGATATAACTGTGTTTTGAAGAAACAATAAACTCAGGGGGTGAAGTATTTACTGATTACAACTGTTTTTGAATGTTACAAATGAAGATGATATGACAGTAATACATATTTTACAACACACATGAAACATACCACACTGATCTCTTTACTCCATACACTCAAACCCAGTGACCTACGAGTGGAAGAGGAACTTGTTATCCTTAAACAAAGGCTTCGATAGGTTCACTGTGACAGGAATTACTATGAGAATGTTGTCTATGTATGGCAGATGGTCGAGATTTAACCTGTTTCTCAAAATACGAAAGAGTTTCATTCTTTGAATGGCTCTTTCTACATGCACACGAGCACTTGCGATCGAATGATTATTTTTTGCCTCCTCTGTTGTCAGCTGTTTTTCCATAAGAAAGGGAGGTCTGATCATTTTGACATTTTTTTCTCTACAGAGTTCACTGATAAGAAATCCTTTATCGACCATGACGCTGTGAACATGTGGCATACACTTGTCGAGCACTTTGCAGTGTTTTGTGATATATGTATCCGATGCTTTCCCACCATATGCTGGGCTTATATAGCTAATTAGACCGCCTGGAGTCTCGCTCACCAGCACCTTTGCAGTGTAGGTAGGTTTGTAATGGCTGTATGTTAGCAGCCGTGAGGTGAGGTCTTTTGGCCGCTCAATGTCTATTTCTGCACAGTCGAGCACCATTTTTGTGTCCTTGTACTCCTTGAAGTAAGTTGTGAGGCAGGTGACCATGCAGGCCTTTTCTGGCCAAAATACTGCGTGCTTTAAAATGCTGCCCAGGATCACAATGGACTCTCTGAACAAATTAGACGCAGTTGTGCGGTGAACTTGAAACAGCACAGCCAGCAGTGAGAAAGTTAGATCATGATACAACTTCATGAATGTTAAGAGGACAGCGTCATCATTGCTTATACAGAAGCTGTGGGTTGCCTGCAAGACACGTGCTTTTGTGAACAATTCTGTGATGTTATAAAACAACTCAAAGGATCCTATCCCTGTGAGCACAAGCAAGCCACTTTCATCTGAAATTTTTGAAATAGTTATGAGCTGTTCACGTTTGAAAATGCCAATTGTTGTATTCACTTGTACTCCAGCATCTTTGCAAAGCTTCTGCACCTGCAAGGTAACCTCTGGAAGGAAAAATACAAGCAATGTAAAAAACAGCTGCATGTGAAAAACGAAACTCGTCAGTACCTTCTGAACTTGCTGCGTGGTGGTCTAGACTCTGTGTTGGAACAGCTAAAGCATTGAAAGGAAAATAAACAGCAGAATTAATGCGTGTCATCTAATATACTCTGTGCATGTACAGGGATATTACTAAATTTCCGCACATATTCAAAACTATGTCATTTTCTGCTAAGCGGGGTGATGCAAGTGGGCAGAAGAGATTTCTTGTGTACTTACTGAGGTAATACCTGTGGCTTTATATTTTGTACCAAGTGGTCACTCGTCCTAGCTGTCAGTGGCATAATATTACTTTGGGGTAGCATCATGTCGCTTTGATCAAAATTAATGGTGAGGAGCTAAAGCTGGCCATTTATAATGCTTTGGGCCTAGGAATTTTTGTGCAGTACTGTTTCAAGGATAGCGCTAAGCACAATGCAATTTTTTTTTTACCAAAAGGGGAATCCTGTATTTCGCATACGCCATGCAAAAGCTTAGCCACAACAATATATAGTACCACAATAAAATATACCATCGCACTCCCCCTCCTCGTCTGATCGTGCAGCAGATTCCATTGGAACGGCAGTAGAACTTTCACTGCTGGTCCCGTTTTCGTGGGTTGCCAATGCGTTCATGTGTGTGCAGAGCTGAAACGATCTTGCGGGAACTCCTCTGTCACCTGGAATTTTAATCAAAGTTTTACGGGGAATCCATGAAGGTCTAATTAACATAGTCCGGGCATACTCTCAGAAGAAAATAGCACTGACCAGCTGTACATCTCGGGTACTCTTAAAGCACAGTACAGTACAAGTCGGGCACGTAGCCAAGGGATCGCCCCACGGGGCCCGTCCCAAAGCTCGCGCGCCGTACCCCCGAGAAAAATCCTACCTACGCATTGCCTTGTACAACTGGCGTAGTTTACAGACCCGTAACGGCTCTTTGCATGTTATATCAAATCTTCCTGCATGATCGAGCATGAGAACAGCTCTGCCGTGAGTACTCTCACACGCGACTAGAAGAATCGCCACGGCTGATCCATCTTAGTGGTTTGGCTACCGTGGAAGCCGTTTTCGGTCACCTCGCGTGGTTTAAATAAAAGCCTGAACATTCAGTGACGAAAAATAGAGCGAAGGAGAGCTTGAACAAGATGTGACTGACTTACGCCGCTGCCTCGTCAATCCCAGGTGCGATCGCCTTGCATCACGTGGACGCACAGGAAGATTGACGGATGGAATAGCTTCCGGCACCAGCTTCCTGTACTTGTAACCTGATAATTATAAAGAGAATCGCTGACAACCAGCACGGAAAAGCGTCGGCAGAGGACTCACCAAGTGTCTTGCAAACCGGGTACACAAAGTCTTCCTCTTTAAAATGCTTGCTGCACACAACAGCCGACGCTGACGGTTACTTCCCCATGTTTAATTTAATCATCCAAGCCTTCTTCATTTTTGAAGACTTCGGGTAGAAGTGGAAGCTAACACCGGCTTCTTTACGTGATTTGCACTGTGGCACTGAGCAGTAAGTCACCATGACTGCGAATTAGCGCGCGAGATATAGCGAGAAAATGAACGAAAACAGCCAGCGCGACGGCCGCCAGGCTGACCGAGTCCTTGCCGTGACGTCACACTGCGGCGATCGCAGCGGCGCCAGTGTTCGTTATCGGGGCTAATAGCCGTGCGTCGCTACTGACGTTCACTGCTTGGAGTTCGTCTACGTATTGCAAAGTTCGCCTGCGCTCTACGCCTCGGACACGAGGGACTGGATGCTCGGGGTTGAGCTTTTGGGTGCAGATCTCGGACGAAACTGAAAGCCCTTCTTTCCGTGGTTCTACACGGTAGAATCGAAGAAACGAGTCGTGCTTCTTGCCCCGTATTCGCCACCCGTGTGCAGGCAGCATCTCTCTTGACGTTTAATGCTTACCTTCGTGCTCTTACTGCTGATGTGAAGCGCAACAACTCCCACACTTCGCTTTGGGCGCACTAAAAAGGGCGTCTCGAGTCGCAGTACAACACTAAATTTCGCGAAGTGCTCACCCTTAGTGCTCGCGCACATTGCAGGACCGACTGCAGTAGAAAGAGAAGGAGTGCAGCGGGGTGCTAACCCCCATTTACTCCGTATAATCACCTCCTTAAATACGAATTGGACGTTTAGAAGCCGCCTAGAACCTGCTTCCACGAGGACATATAAACTTACATGCGCCGACATGTATGCAGATACCGTTAAAGAAGCCAGAACAACGCGCTTTTGAACTTCCGTGATAGAACACGGTATTTTCTCCCTATAGTGGCTGCCCGAAAGTTTGCCCAGCAAGGAGGTCATGACAAGGCGAGCAGCCAATTGGAAACGCGTTTTTAACGTGCCCGAAATGATTGTGATTATAAATGCTACAAAACCGTCTTGTTTCACTAACCAAAAGAGATGAAGGCGAAAACTACATTTGTATACCTTAATTATGTTTTTGTACGCACGCGATTCACCGTCCGCTGCACTCCTCAGAGTACCAGATGACGAGAGTACCTACCCTAAATAAAGCCCCTTGAAATAGGAAAGTACCGCCATCCATTGAACTTTGCCGCTGCCGCACGATCTCCTCGTTTTCTCCTTGCCCCTTTCGTTCCCCTTCTCTGAGGGCCGGCTCTCCGCCCGATTTCCTGCGCGACGATTGGTCTCCCTGCCGTTGCCGTTGGAAACGCGTCGGTCCGGCGTTTTGCTTGTGTTTTTCTTTTTCCTTCGCGCCATTTTTCTCCTAGGCTCGGCGAGCGAATATTACGCGAATATTGCAACGTGCAAGCGCTATGCCGTGCTGTTGCGCTACAACTGCAGCAAGCGGCCTGAAGATGGTTATGCGGTATTCATGATACCTCAAGGCAAGCGTGACGGCTTGCGCAAGAAGTAGTGGCTTCACAATATTGGCCGAAAGAACTTTATTCCTACAAAGAACAGCGTTGTTTGCGTGGTAAGACGCCTTTCTCACTGCCCGTAATAACGCGTCACCTGACGCGGCGTTTTCTATTCTGCCTCCTTGCTCCTTAATATTTTTGATGCGGCAACTTGTTCGTTCCATGAAAAAGAGGTTGTCCTCTGCGGCATGCAGCATGCTGAATATTCTGTGAGGCTCCATCATTTCTTACGTTGTCGACTTCTGTACAGTCAGAAATACGCCACTATAGTCTGCTTTCTGCTGTCAACGATATGTGGGAAGGTACAGCCTCCTGATTGCATTTGTCGCGATTTTGCTAGGATCCCTGTCCTCCTTTACTAAATACCGAAATTGTGGCTCGCCGAGGAGCTTGTCTTTCCATCTTTCCAGCTTGTACTAGTGTTCGTAGGTTACTTAGGAACAATTAATACTGGCCCTGAAAAACTTATTGGCAAATAAACCCGCGGTATTGCGGGTAATGAGCGCTAGCGAGTTCGCACTGCGTTTTTTTTTTTGAATTCTTGAATGTGGCTTGCCATGCTTCCACGCATGAGGGGGTTAACAGGTATGGCTTGGTTTTATCAGGGATACGGGCAATGTGCAGGGGGTGTTCACATGATCACACACGCTTCAATTTGATCGTGACTACTAAACGTTGGCCAGGACAATTCGCTTTGAAACCTGGAGCTCTAATACCGCAATTCCGCGTTTTCTTTTTCTGCGGGAACCATTTTCCTGTCGATGTAAAATCAGCAGGAATCATCGCGCCAATTTTCTGTATTTACGAAAATTAAACAATCAATAATGATTGTGGTTATGGCGTAAAAATAGGGGAACATTTTTCGAGCAGCAATTCTTAGCATTGTAGCATATTAGTTATTTCAAAGGTATGCAAGAAGATTTTTTTTTCATCTTGCCTGAGTGGTTAACTCGTCGCTCTATGTTCTAGCTACATTTCACTGAAGACCAGTTTGAGCCACGAATATTACACGAACTTGGGAAAAAAAAGCTGAGGCCCAACGCAGTTCTGACAATTTTCTCTCACCGACCTGTCCCGAAGCAAAGGAAGCCTCCTCGACAGAGACATGTACCTCCCGCTGACAGCAGTAAGTTATTTTTGTGGCTTGCTGTTTTCCAATCTCCATTTATGAAAAAAAAACAAGAAAGTCTAAGAAATTAAAGTAAATGTACAGATGACTCGTCAGATGTTATAATATAGATAAGACTGACAATGTAACTCAATGGAAATTGAGGTATATCAGTGGGTCACGTGACGGCATCAGATTATATAGTGATGGTTAAGAATAGTGATAGCTAATTATGGTGACTGTTACGGATGTTAATAGTAAATAATAGTAACAGGCCCGCATAGTGATGTGATAGTGCGCAATGCATTGAAAGTGCGCAACTGTTTTATTCAGTGAACAGACTAGAGTGAAAAAACCACTTTTACACTGATGAGACAAACATATTGACGGAAGATGCACTCATGACTCATTTATTGTAAGCGGGTGCTCGCTAAATAAGACCTGCTGCACGCAAGTATGCACATGCAAAGAGAAACATTTCGAAGCAGTTCATGTTAAACCTAGTTGGTGTTTTAGCTGTGTTGTTGTGAAGTTTATATTTAGATTTGGCTAGCTAGCATAATGCGTTTACACTTGCCCTTAGTTTTCCATCTATAGTGTAAGGTTTGGATTTAACTGCATTTAAATATTTATCACTAATTAATTCGGGTCGATAACTTGCGCAGCTCATTTGCATTCAACCTAAGCTTTCGAAAGGTATATGACTCGATGCTATAATGCCAAGGGTAGTTTTGATTGCATATAGCTAAGTAACGCTAATTAATGGGGATCTCTAACTGATTCAGAGCATTTGCATTCATTTTTAGCTTTTCAACGGTATATGACTTGATCGTATAGCTTAAAGTTTGGTTTAATACAAAATTAACTAATTAACGCAGATTAATGTGGATCGCTAACCAGCACAGTGCCACTACACATGGTCTAAGGTTTCCAACGATATTTGACTCGATGCTGCAGCGCAAATTTGGATTTTAATTGTAATTTACTAAATATCAATTAATTTGGCTTGGTAATTGGTCAAAATAAGTGTATAATTAACCAATTATCTAAACTAACGGTTGATCATGTGACATATACTATGCTTAGCCAGATAGCTAGGCAGTAGCGAAATAGACCATGTCCCGCTTTGACCTCTGATCTTGAAGTTCAAAACACCAGCCTGGGTCGTTTTCCGGAGATTTACTGCGCTGACAGAGTTCACGCCCTAAAAAAACAAACACAGACAAAGTCAGAGGCAGTACTAGATCACGTGCACAAAGTAAAACACCTTATCATGTTACTCAAAAAGCGTCTGCAGTGCCGAACTCGCCTGAAAGCTTTGTTTACATCAGTATTCCCCGTTCAAACAGTTCTAAGAAGAAACCGATCTCTTCATGAACATTACTTTGGGCATTCTGAATGCTTTTCTCGCAATTTTTCAAATATTTTGCGCACTCCTGGAGAGCAGACCTGGCCCAAACACACGCGCTTCTCTCACTGCTGCGGCCGACCAGCGACCGCCAAGGAGAAAAAGCGTGTCGTGCGCAGAGCTCGCATCCGCCGCGCGAGGAGAATCGAGGAGGAAAGCGCGGCGCGGAGGAGAGTGTCGCTACTTTCCTATTATCAGGGGGCTTTAACCCTAATGTGACCGCAGCGCCACCTCCTAGGACGCGATCGCTTGGGTCCGCGCCGCTCCCTGGCGCGCCGCTGCTGTTTTCCAACTTCTCCTATCTAAAAACGTTGCTGTTTCCTAGCTGACCCTATCTAAAAGCGTTCTATTTGACCACACCGAGAAAAAAACAGGTGGAAGGGGGGCAGATCTTCCATTACCAAGTGACCTCGAAAACAGCACGCGCAATTTAAAAAACACTGACAGTTTTTTGCATCCTTGCTTTCCAAAAGCATACATGAACAGTGGTGACGCAGCGTTTAGTGTGGCGGCAAAGAAGCGGCCAAAATTTTTCTGCTCTCAGCAGTTCCTTTCGTTTTAGAAATATCTGCACTCTTTCTAAGGTTGTTTGCCAACAACGGCCTCTTTTGCGCCTAGCATGACTGCTGTATAAACAAAAATGTCTACGGAATATCGACTATCCAGCGCCATGAAGAGGGCATGCAACAAAAAAATTGCCGTTCGAATTCCAGAAATTTTAATACGGCCGTTAGCCTGCGACCATGCGGTTTACAATTTTTAGCCCCTTCTTCGTCGACCAAAATATGGTTACTTAAGTATAATTACAGACTTTCTAGAGTAAATTTCGTAATGTGGGATTGGCGGTAATTATGGCTGAGGGCTAGCTCGCTTCTGAACATTTTTTTTTGAAAATTAAGCTATAACGATGACTTGTATTTCAGCATTACGCAAATCAGCTAGCACAGAATAACAGCACAATTGACCCATCCATCTGAAAGTCAAGTCATCTCCATCTTATGCTCTATCTGTTTTCCAGGTGCCTATGATTGTACAGTCTTTTCAAGAGTCGCGAACTTATTTCGCAGAATAAATGTGCTAAATTCTTCCATTCTCTGGCACCGCATGGATTTGACTTTAAAGGTCCTTCTATTCCTTGTATATGCCGCCGAACCGGCGCACAGCGTCTGTGATGCTGCCGCGAGCAAAATATTCCTTAATATAAGCACATTCAGCCGCAGTCTAAAGAAAAGTGAGCCACCGCTTTTGCACAGGCGCATCGATATACAAGTCGGAGATGTCCCTCGTATAGCGGCTCACAGAGGTCTTTCGTTGTCTACTGAACCGGTCTGAGCAGACGTTTACCTGAAAACTCCTGATCCTTTAGAATCGGAAGTAGCAAAGCGCTTGCTCCGCGGCTGTGAGCGAATGAGGCCCACCACGCAGTCTTTGCAAACGGGAGTCGTTACCTGGGTCGCCGCATAGCCAGTGCATCGCCAGAGCTGTCGTTCAATTCGATAACAACGAATGTGGGATGAGGTGCGGACAAGATATACCGAGAGCGTTCTTTAGGCACAGCGTCGAATTGGCTCGTTTAAAGATCTTAGAGTGGTATCAACCTGCGTCAACAAACCACTTCAGCCGCCGCGGTGGCTGAAGTAGTTTGTTGACGCGCGGTTCGTACAACTTGTCCGCACCTCATCCCTCATGCGTTGTTATCAGGCTCAGTGGTTACGGTGCTCAGCTGCTGGCCCGAAAGACGCGGGTTCTATCCCGGCCACGATTTTCGGATTTCGATGGGGGCGGAATGCATGCGACCTGTGTACGTTGCGATGTCAGTGCACGTGAAAGAATACTAGATGGTCGAAATTATCCGGAGTCCTCCACTACGCTGTCCGTCATACCCTTAGTTGCTTTGGGACGTTAAACACCATAAACTAAAACAAACAAACCTCTTCTGCCCTTCAGCTCCGCCAACTCCAAGCTCGTTACACGAGCTATTGCCACGTTGTGCGCAAAAAACACTGTGGGCACAGCTTCGCTCCTTTTTCAGATGGGCTCAACCATCAAGTCGAAATGCTGCCGAAGGCTACTAAAAAGATGCCCACAAACCCGCAGACGTGTGAAGCCTGCGCACAGAATACGTCGAATGCAGCTGAGATAGCTTGTGGTTTCACGCTTCCTGACAATTTTAAACAGGTGGCCTAGCGTTACGACTTGAAAGTCATAATCTGTGCTCTCCACAATATGCCAAAGCTATCCAGTTTGAAGGACCCCGAGGCAACCCAGCAACACGATTGCGGCAAGAAGCAAATGCGGTCTACTGTTGAATATGCAGAAGGCGTAATAATTCGAACTCACTTTGGGAGCGGAATCGTGTACATTGTGAAAATGGGAGGTTGCAATAACGATGCAAGAAGCGAGCAGACAGAAACGTAAAAATAGACTGAGCGCGATGATTTTGAGTCTTTTTGCGCAAGTCATTGTCAAACTTTAAAGAACGTTTCGTCCAACCTAGGAAACACTTCAGTTACTAAGGAGAGCATAATACGTGACACAGACGAATTCCTAAAATCTGAATGAATTTTTAGATTTGGGAAGGCTGCTTCAGCACGGCCTCCATCACTCTCTCCGACAAAGAGCTGGTATATTTGCGCATGCGCAGACGATAATCCTACGCACGGAAAGCATGTATATATTTCTGAACCGTTCAGTATTAAAACTGCTGGCAGTTAAGCTCTCGTTCTTGACTACTCTCTGTAAGTTGTCCCTTTTTAGGAGGCTGTCATTATTACTCAGGGTGTTGGACGTTTTCCGCTCAGAAAAACACGCCGCCATTTTCTATGCTAAGGTAGAACGTACATGTGTTCATTGGTGCTGTACCTGTCATGGCTGTAACTGACACCTTTGCCACGTTTTTCATTATGATTGCACCGTTTCATTGTCTTCTGAGACGTAAACTTCGCTTTTGTTGGAACAACTATGGCGTGTTACCTGGTATGTGAGGCGAACGTTATAAGGTGAGCGTTATGAGGTGAGCGTTATAAGTACTCAACAAGCGTTGCATTAGGTCAGCCTCAACCTGCGACTAAGCCACAAGCATTGTTTCAGCAAGTTGACTTTAACAACCTCGACCCACTTCTGAAATTGTATAACGGGAACCGTTGCATCCGGCTACAGTTGACTCCCATACTAGGAGTTCTGCGACGGCAGCCATGGCCTAGGCAAGAACTCATCGTGTGTCTTTTTTTATGCTGCGATTAATAGTTCTACGCGAAAGAACTCCATGGTTTACCATTAACGACCGTGATCGTGCACCAGTTCACCGCCGAAGTCGATGACCTGCTACTCCGCTTCTGCTTTTTATACTTTCGCCAATAATCGCCTTAGCGTCACAACACGATCAGCGTAACTAAACGCAAGAAGCGAATGGTCACTAGCACGTTTTCAATGCTCATCAATTCAAATCCTACGCAGCACGAAAATGGTCTGCCGTTCATCAGTTATGATTTCCGTACGTCACTAGACCACTGTCTTCAGCCCATTGTTCCTACACTGCGCACGCCTCCGTCCAAATACCTTGGACACCATCCTTCATTTTCTGCAGATCTTCAAGAAGATTTCTCTGTAGGCGAGGCTCTACCTTGCCAAAGAAACCCGCCTTCGCATTCTCGCCTCCAGAGGTCGCCCTAAAGCACACTGTGATGCCCACCAGCATCACTTTTCTCTTAAGGCCCTGGTGATTTTACCTTGCTCTCGGGGGCTCTCAGGACGCAGCTGTGCCATTACGACCAATCCTACGCTATCATCGAAGGGCCC
The DNA here is from genome assembly GCF_052857255.1 of Amblyomma americanum. NCBI lineage: Eukaryota > Metazoa > Arthropoda > Arachnida > Ixodida > Ixodidae > Amblyomma > Amblyomma americanum. Next base: position 175,886,378 of record NC_135498.1, on the reverse strand, counting down.
GTAGCTCTAGGAAAACTAAATTCATTCACGTTGCCCATTTGAAGCCCTGCCATTGGATCCGCGCTGTTATACTCGCCCTGCGGGCGAGTATAACAGCGCAACATAAGGAGTACTAAGTCCTGAAGAAAGTTGTGCTAGAAGAGCTTGAACTCTCAGCAGGGGAATATCGCAAGACGTTCATAACGTCGAAAAAACTGCCTAATGAGAGCTGGAGGGCGTTTGCGACTCGCCTGCAGAGTTATACTTGCCCTGCGGGCGAGTATAAAAGAGGGCGGGACATACTAACGGGTCCCGAGAAGCGGGCCGGCTTAACAAAACGTAGATGTAAGAGGGGGAAGCTGAAGCGCGTTCAGAGGCGTTCAGAGGGGACGCCTAGCAACAGTCGTCACGAAGACGAGTAGTTTGCTACTCGCGGAGGTAGTGGCTCGGTTGATATTGATAATTGGCGCAATGCTGGGAACCGCCAGGGTCACGGGTTCCCATGGAGCCGGCGACCCGTGGGAATGTTTGGGTGTATTTTCATATGTTTTTCTTTCTACTTTGTAAGGGAGCGATTTTGAGTAATACTGTGGAAATATGGGGCGTGGCACGTAAACCTGGTGGGCCAATAATTTCGAGGGTCCATTCCTGGAATTCCATTTTCTTATAGCAATTTTGATGTTCTTTTCGTGCTGTGTATTTTTGGAGGAGGGTATTGAACGTTTCCGAAACTGGAAGGCGTACCATGCAGCTTGTAAACCAATCATGTGTTAGTTTGTTGTGATTGGGTGATGAAAAGGGTGGGCCAGGCTTCTAGGCCTTTAAAACCGGGCTCCGAGCCTGGAAAATTCTTTCTGAGCTAGATTTAGATCCCCTGCATCTTCGGCGATGCCAAGGAGAGAAGACTTTCCCTTAGCCAGTTCCATGTAATCATGGTTGCCGTTTATATGTGAATTCCTGTATAAAGATCAGTTTGCCTTCCTTCATTAAAGTGTTCTCGGATCTAGTCTGTGATACCGTCTTGGACGGTTGTGCACCTGTTGTGGAGCACGAAGAAAGAACCTTATCTGACTTCACACAATTTATAAAGATAAGTTTTTGAAGTTAGAACAGCACAATTTTCAGTATAGCATTGCCAGCAATGTAGTACATCAGAATATAGTTAAGAAGTGCTAACTCGCAGGCTAGTTAACTAATACTGAATAACTTTTTAATAATTACAGTTAATCATTAAGTTTTAATCAATGAGTATTGAGACAGGTGTTGCCTAACGTAAGTAATATTCATATCAGTTTTTAGAACTTGAAAAATGCGGTTACCGTTGGCGCTTCGGCTGAATAAAGTTTCGCTATTTTTACGAATTACGTGCACTGAAGAGGTTTTTTTTCCCTGCAAACATCTCGAGAGCGGATTGATTTTGAGGTGATGTAGCCAGAATTTGTTGGGTCACAGCGCCTTGCGTAACTATGTTTTCGAAATTTTAAAAACTGATATGGACATTATTTGTGGGGTGCTACACATCTCTCAATAATTAGGGTGCCTGACGGTAATTGTTAAAAAGTTAACTAGCCAATATCAGTTAACCTGCCTCTTAATTAGCATGTCTCATCCGTATTCTGATGTTGTACATCGCTTTCAATGCTATGGCAAGAAAGCGCTCTTCTATCTCAAAAAGCCTGTTTTAAAATTTGTGTAAAATCTTTGGTGAAACATCCTGTATTGACGTCGTGCTGTGATGATTCTTTCCTCAGTGACACACGTAAAGGGACTGTTAGAAAGGACATTGAAATCACGGCCTTTTTAGGCTAATGGCACTGTTTAGCGAGCCGGATAAACATTAAATTTCTCTCTTGCGTTACTCCTTCACCCCTATAACCTTTTTTCATCATTTCAATACTCATTGTGTCATTTGTTGGGCAGAAAAATTATTATCCTTCCTGATTGGGCATTGACCGCTATCGAAAATGCACCTTACGTGGTAAATGGACGGAAGGGACTCTTGGAAATTCGCATAAAGTAAAAAGAAAGGGGGCGGGTAGATGAAATAGCAGGGGTGGTGTCGGTGTCAATTTTTCAGTTGGGATCGATTGTGGAAATCGAGCGTATTTTAAGTTTTTACGCGAATTTTATCTTGTGCCTTCTATTAGCAGCCCTGCCTCTTCGGAAAGGTGGCCGCGGGGACGCCTGATTTTCCGCCATAAGTGTTAGTGAGATTAAAAAATGCTAAACTGTAATTTTTAAGTTTTTACAGCGCACAAAGCATAGCGCACACTACATTGTGTACGGAAGGAGGAATATCAATGAACAGAGCTATAGACTCCTTTCGTTTTTTTAAGGGGCTTCATTTAGCGCTACCAGAAAGCGCTGACATTGTTCTGAGCAATAGCACTTCACAAAACTTTGCCGTCGGAGCAATCTGTAGCAGCGTTTTTTAAGCGCAGCTGTAACGATTCTTTTGTACACTGTAGTGCTGGGCATGTGGAGGTGCCTTTACGCTCTTCAGTTTGAAAAATACACACAATGTGATTTGCACACAAATAGTAATTCAGATGGTTGCTTGGCGGGCTAGTTGGTTCATATCTAACATGTGTTGCAGCGCGAACCTTTCCTGCTGAAGGTTCAAATGTGTATAAATGCGTGGCCTATCAGGAAAATAAATAGTTGGAAGTCAGCGCTCCTTTCACTCTGTCTGTCGTCGTCCATTCTTGTGGTTCGCGCTGCAACACATGTTAATTCAGATGGGTTTCTTTCAGTATTATTAGCACTAGTGAAAAGAAATAAGAAGGTATTGAACGAAACCTGCGTACTGGGTTTAAAACGCCTTTGAGAAGTAGCGTAGATAATTCAATGCGTCATATTTCAGCTTTTGCGGGCCGATGAGATGCCAGAAAATAGACGCTGGTGTTGAGAAATGTACAGCCGCCATAATCTTGTGTTGAGCACTCGATTGAAAAAACAGTCAAGTTTATTTCCGAAGTCAACGCATACACAGTTACACCACTCTTTCATGACATCATTGCCTTCAATCACATTTGCTTCTATATACAATCACACAGCTAACAAGGCTCGTTTTATCATTATTCATAATACGCGGCATATCCTCCACCGTATCCTGGGTCTACTACTCCACCATAGCCATAGCCGTAGCCTCCGCCGTATCCTGGTACGAAGTCTCCTCTGTAGTAACCATCGTACTCTCCTCCGTAGCCTCCGCCATACATTCCACCGTATCTGCCCCCATACCCTCCACCATATTTCGGGCCGTAGCCTCTACCATACTCTTGGCTGTATCGTCCGCCGTTATTGTACTTCTTTCCGCCGTTGCCTCCGTCGTTGCCTCCGTCGTTGCCACCATCGTTGCCTCCATCTTTACCTCCGCCGTTGCCTTCACCGTTTCCGCCACCATATCCTCCACCATAGCCTCTGCTATTTCCGGCACCGTAGCCTCTACCGTAGCCTTTGCCTTCGCCGTAGCCTCCTCCGTAACCTCCACCGTAGCCTCCGCCATTTCTGGTGCCGTAGCCGCCGTAGCCTCCACCGTCACCTCCGCCGTAGTCTCCGCCGTAATCTCCGCCGTAGCCTCCACCGTAGCCTCCATCGTAGCCTCCGCCGTAGCCACCACTTTTAGCCCCGCCGTAGCCACGGCCGTAACCTGAGCCATCGCCTTTGCCATTGTTTTCCCCACTCCCTTCGGCGCTCATTCCGCCGTATCCTCCAGCGTAGCCACCGCCATTCTTGCCTTTCCTGCCCCCGTCGTAGCCTCCTCCGTAAGCTGCATAATTCCCACCGCCGTAGCCGCCGTACCCAAGAGTGTTGCCTCCTTCTTTTCCTCCACCTTTTCCGTCCCCGTCACCTTCGCCGGCTCCACCGTTATAGCCACGGCGGTATCCTCCGCCATAGCGTCCACCGTAGCCGTTTTTGTAGCCACCACGTCCTCCAGTGGCGGCAGCTGTTGCCAACAACGCACAAAGACCGATGACTATGCACTGCAAATAAAAAGGTAAACAAGTTATTTGCAAGTGGAGCGCCTTTTAAATGCATTTTTATTGTACCTTAATCGGTGGCGCTTAAATGTGAAGTATCAAGCTCTGCTTTAATGCGTTAAGGGTCGTGGCCGCCCTCACATCTTATAGCGGTCCACCGAGTTTATTGTGTCACTGGTTATAACTCGCGACAGGTTCCGTGCGCGGGCCACACAGTTATGTGCTTTTTTTCTGTTCAGAAATGATAAAAAGAGCAATGAGCCTAAATTTCGGCATGTCACGGTGCCGACCAAGAGAAAAATTCACGTTTTCTCGTGCAACCGACTGTCATCTATGAAGGCGAGGCTTTGTGCCAGGCTTTCGACTTTGTCTTCCGTAAGTTCATTTACCTAGAGATTACTTACTGTAAATATCGAATCACATGCTTGTTTTGGAAGAATTTATAAGTGGACTGGTCTCACTAGATGAAGTAGCCACAACCTATGGAATAATAAATCTTTTCTGATAGCTTTTAATGCGATAGCAATAGTGGTGCCTTTAGCGAGAAAAAACGGCGACCGTCCTTCCGAATAAAGAAAGAGCAGGTGGCCCATTCACCATGCACCCCATCATAATGGTGGCAATAAAATGAATTCCAAAAAATTCATCGCCATAGACAGATGCCCGCCGTGGCAAGGCGCATAATCTCATTTGTGGAGAGATCTACAGCCTCACGAAGAACTATCTGTGAATAAATGAGTGTTACGGGTGCTCAGAAAGGCCAACCTGTGTGTCGCATGCCTCACCGTTGGCTGAAACAGCCTTCGGCCAAGTCAGTGCCATGTCGCTTAACACCATTAGTGGTATGAGGACTCCCTTCGGTCTATGAATCGATGAAAGAGAACGAGTACTTTCGCGGGCAGATAGGTTAAAGGTGCTCCAAATTTTTTCTCGAAAGAGTCTTAAAAGAAACGAATTTAAAAAAATGTCACGAAAGTCCAGTGTCCCAATATGACGCGAAAACTTTTGTTACAAAAATTCAGTTTATTCATTAATGGATGATTTTTTCTTGCGACTGCAACAATGTCGGCTGAGATTCCGGCCGCACTGGAGGTGTTTAAATTAAATTGTCCATCTTAGTTTCTTTATGGGGCTCAACGTAGTATACACGAACCTTTGCTCACTGGTTACTGGTGAAATACGGCCGCTGTAAGCGAACTTCTACTGCTAGCGATCTTTCAGGAGCCGAATGCTATAGCCACTGAACCTTCGGGTAGTCCAAAATAACTTTCCTAGGTTGACCCAGCAAAAAATTGTTAGTGCATTCGCGCTTGAGTGGCACAGGCACAGAAACAGATACGACCATAGTAAGCCGGGCGCCATCTGTGGTAGTGCAACCTGAGAAAGGAACATGACCCGACTTCCAACCGCAGTTGAAAGTTTATATAAGGTAACATTGAGGAAAATTTTATGCAATCGACGTTTCTGCTGTGAATCCCGGAAAAGGAACTCGCATCGCAATCGAATTCTAAGGTGAGAAATGAAATAAATGCGCGCTTGAGTGGCACATGCACAGAAACCGATACGACTATAGTAAGCTGGGCGCCATCTGTGGTAGCGCAACCTGAGAAAGGAACATGAGGCGACTTCCAACCGCAGTTTAAAGCTTATCTAAGGTAACATTTGGGAAAAGTTTAGGCAATCGACGTCTCTGCTGTGAATCCCGGAAAAGGAAATCGCATCGCAATTGAATTCTAAAGTGAGAAAAGAAATAAATGGCAACCTTAATCTTTAAGAGAACACGACATGTCGGAAACAACTCCTTTAGTTCACTAACCTTTCTTTGCGAACGCGTTTAAGTTTGCCTTTTAGGAGGCATAAAGAACCACTAGGTCAAAGATCTTAAACTGGGAATTTTTTAGGAGAGAAGGGTTACTAGGGAGCAATTAGCATTTCTCCACGTGTCCTGAAGGTGCTATGACTGGAGCAGCCTTCACTGTGCGGGTTTGGCTAGGCGTCAGGAAGAATACTTTTTTCAAAGTCAATCCTGTGATCTCATCCCTGCAAGCGCTCGTCTGCCGCTTGTAGCTCACTATTCATTTGGGTGACGTCAGCTTTCTGCTGCTTCATCCTTTAAGCGGAAATCCTCGTTTTGGGTTTCAAATCAAGCAGAAATTAGTCGAGTGTTTCCGTGTAAGCCTTATTGTAGTTTGTGACGCCAGTGATCCATTAAATCTAAATTATTATGCCTTCGATGCAAGAAAACTTTCTTCACCTAAGTCGTCTTCTGTACACATTTCACGGTGGGAACAAAATGAAGACGCCGGGCTAGTACTTAAACTGGTGAGACACAACTATCTTACAATACACTCTGAAGAATGCTGGACCAGGATTTCAGACATTACAATATGATTGCCGACATAAACAGTCCCTCTCTTAATAGCGGAATATTGTGAGATGGAATATGCACGTCCACACAGATATAAATATGTGGAGTGTCTAACTTTTACGAAAGCAGATATAGGAACGTCTGATACTCTAAACCCTTGAAGCGAGCGAAATCCCATCGCGAACAGTGTGGCCGCGACCGGCAGGCGCCTGCGGCCTGAATTACAAAGAAGGAACTGCCAGTTGTTGACACCGCTGCTGCAATGCATTGAGAGAAAAATTAGTAGAACTGTATTACAATCTCCCAGAGGTAATCGTGCGCAAGGGCCGTCACAAAGCGTATCCAATCAATATCTTTGGTTCTGTTCATTCATGTGATTCGTGTGGCATTTCAGACACGGGTAACAATTTGTAACCACTACCAATGTTAATTCGAAGTAATATTTGCGAACTATGCGCTGCGACTGCGTTTCATTAAGATCGCTGATTTATTGAGTCCCTTATTGAAAAGAAGGCCTGACGACTCTCCAGAAAACGGTTCTTGACTTGTAATATACGGCATTATACTTCGTAAGGAAATAATTGCGGAAAATTCATCATAATACACGAAAAACAATATTTCCTTCATGAAAAAAAAGTAGCATGACAGCACATATACATGCCTTAACCGTGAGCTGTTGACTGCTTAGAGGTACGCACAATATTCGCTCTGCTTTGTGCAACTCGTTTAGTTTCATACCGACGTGGAAGAATAGTAATTGAAAGCCGCCAGCAGAAACATCTTGTATAGTCTTTAAGCCATTTTTCACGCACAAGGGTTACTCACCAGGGCATTCATGGTTCCGCTGCTTTGGGAGCTGGAACAAGAGCAGATGGGCAAAACGGCAACATTTCGGGCTTTTATACGCTCTCACGCAGCGATCCTCCTTCCTCAACGACCACCTTGGAAAGCGACGCCATTCGCGGCCAACGTACCAGCCACGGCTACTGAGCGTCAGCGTAGCCCCGCCACTTAGCGAAGACACGCCCAGTGAGATGAAACTAGATATAGCTAAGCGCGTCTTCAATTTCCTTTCCGCGCATTATCTTAGCAAAGCAGGAAAGGTACACTGAGACTACTGTACGCGTACAACGTTGTGAAAAAGAGTGGACAAATCTACGAACAAAGTGCAAAAGAACACTCCTATGTCAGAAAGCAATCGGTGACTGCTTACCCTTATTGTTCAGTTCTTTATCTCGATCGCGCTGGGTTCACTGTCGCCATACTATTTTTTCCCCACTGGGATATGAGCCCTATTTGTAGGCGTTTATGTCACCTCTGTGAATGCATCGCGGGGCAAGAAGTTGGGAGGAGTCCGATGTGAACGAACCTAGGAGAACTAAAAGCTGCGTTAGCCGCAGGGAGTTGAGATCGCAATCCGGAACTCTGTAGCGCTCGTACCACGCAAATAGTAGTAGGAATACTTGAAGCCCTCCCGCTGTGCAGCAGTACTTTCGCTTAGAAAGTGAAGGTATGCAAGATCTAAGAGGGTCGCGCCGTTGCGACAGCGCTGAAATTTTTACGTCTTTGCGCTATCAGCTCTTACTCTGTGCAGTTGCGTATCGTGTGGCGGTATTCAGCAGCTGCTGCACTCATTGAAGTACCACTCAGACGAATCTCGTGTACTCCGTGAGGAAAACAACGTTGGAAGATTTTGTGATATCGGAGAGTGCGGCTTCATGTTTCCTATTTTGTGCCGATGACTCGAAAAACGTTTGATCTCTAAATGACGCACTAACCTCTTTCTTTTAAGAAATATAATGACCAGCATCATATATCTTCCCGTTCTCCTTTTCTGTAGTTTGTACTCACAGTTACAAAAGATAATTGCGCTTTTGTATCGATGAGAACAATACATTGCCCTGCAATCACTGAAGGAGATGGGTAAAACAAAGCAGTTGTGGCACTGTATACGCTGTTCTCTTGCTTTTTTTTCTGTTGGTACTGACTTTGAACTATTCAGTTATTCTAATTTCTTTAGACTGTCTTTTTTCAGGCATTTGTTTACGGAGTGAAAAGAACTGATCTTAAGTATAGACATGAATGTACATTTACAAAATTTTCACAAAAGAGAAATCCAGATTGTCATAATTTCATGTATTAATACTGGTCTGAGACGAGTGCAATACGCTGCCAAAAATGACCGAAACTGCTATATTTTTCCTAAAGTGCGAGTTAAAATCAGCGACACTGGGGAGGTAAACGTTTTATGCAGTTTGGCAAATAAAATTAGCCCTCCAACGCCAACAGGAGAATCGAAGTTAATTCATGTCGATTTCAGCGTGGGTAATAGTGCCTTAGCGCTGCTTTACGACAAGGCAGCCTTGAACTTCGGCAATTTCTTCTAGAAAGATGACACAAAGATCACATTGTAAACTGATTGGATAAAACAGCATCGATTGCTTTGCACACAATGTTCTCTCTATTTTCTTTGCTCAGTGCAGCCCACAGCGAACGCTTACACATTCTTAAGATTGAAGAGTTTTCTGTTAGCAAGTTTGGGGATGTTTGCCTGCGCCAGTCTACGTTTGATGTTTAAATAATTTGGAGCCACTTGTTCTCCACATTTAAAAATATGACGCGACAGCGTTAGTGACTCCCGGCAGCAGCTACTCTTGCACACGCGGACACAGACGCTGTTTCCATATATGTGAAGGACCCGCAACGCAGTATATAATGCCACGCTTTAACCAAGATGTGCGCACGTGCCGTCTGGCCTAATGCAAACAAGAAAAATTTAAAAACGTTTAACCCAGCTAAACCCAAGTAATCAAAGCAAAAGCTTGAAAGTTAAGCCATGTAACGCTTGGCTAGGCTTGGCTGTAGCAGATGATCATGAGGCATCTGATTCGGCTCGTCTTCGGCGGCGTTCAGCATCGTCACTGCGGCGTTCGGCGAGACGGGCTACACGTTTTTCCGAGGTCTCGCCGCCACGTTGCGCTTGAGCCGCCTCTCTTTGTGTGGCAGCCTCCTTGCGAGCTACGTCCACTGGATGATCGGATTCGGCGTGTCGTTTACGCAGCCTCTGAGCCGCAGTGAGTTCACGAGGCCTTTCGGCTGGATCATCCATGACGACTGCTGCCGCTAAATTGTCGAGAGCTGTTGCAATCAGTTCGCACCGGCTGGGAGGCAGCGGAGGCTATCTAGACAGAGCGAGCGCACGGCTCCTGCGCTGCTGCGGTTGAGTGACGTGTGGGTTTGCACGTGACTAGGCAGGGGAGAGCACACGGTTCGAAATTACCGAACACTATAAATTACGTAAAAGGATATTTCCACCCCCAAATTGATATCTCTCAAATAATGAGGCACGCATTTGGAGGTTACAAGCTGGAAATTACGTCGGCTCAGTATAGGTCTACCTCACACAGACCGGGGATGACAACGATTCTAAATGTAAAATTGGGGTGAAAGAGGAACTCTTCATCACATAATTTGGTAATGCACCAATTCCCCGGACGCCGGCCTCAACATAAACAGTAGAGAAGCCTGGGAAGTTTCGCTGCGGAGCGAGGACCCCGCCATCCAGTAGTAAGCCATCCGCCTGGCGGCTGAGGCCGTGAAGATGCAATGCATTTTAGTCTGCTGAGCATCCTCTACATGTGTCCCAGGCCTGCATGCCGGGACCGGGGATTTGGGCGCTCCTTCTAGTCGATGGACCAATGAAGTTTTCATTCATTCATTCATTCATTCATTCATTCATTCATTCATTCATTCATTCATTCATTCATTCATTCATTCATTCGGCGGCGGCGGTAGCACCTGATTGACGCCATAGCTATCACGTAGCCTCCTCTTGGTACCAGGTCAAACTCACGCACACGGCGCACACGGGGAAGAAACTACGGAGGGGAGTTGTAAAGCTTTGGCTTTCAAAATACAGGAGGCGCTGATCTCCCTCTGGTAAAAACCCCTTCGCTTTGGAAACGATCGCGTTGTGCTGGTATTTTGCTCGTTACTGCGGCCAACGCGTCAAGACCAAGCCTAACGCTTTCGCAGTCGTCATTGACCCCCGAAACATCGCCGAAGTCATTTTACAGTCCTGTAACAATAACGGCAAGCCATTTCTTCCGTCTGGCATCGGGCGCCGGTCGCGCCGGCGTGGTGCTGGGCGCGGTACGTCGGCCCTGTTTTTGAAAACGCCATGGGTTTAAGAATGTCTTCGGCAGCGCAGAAGTCACCTGTGACTTTCCCAGTTCAGCCACACAACCACAACACTAACAAGGCCGCACATTCAGCAAAATGAAAGTGGATTAGCTCCGCTAATCTAGGATATAAAAAACGAAAACTGTCGGCCTTCATTGCATTCATTGGCGTTGGCGTCGACGAAGTTCTAGACGCTAGTAATTTAGTGAAAGGAAGGGCGCACAACTCGCTCCCTTGGTCAGTGGACGCCTCAATCGCGCTTTGAGGTACCTGGCAGTGGTGAGAGAGATGTGTTCTGCATAGATTAGCGCTGACAACGTTGTGGCAGACACGTGGCATTGCAGCAATAAGCCGCAGCGTAAATTGGGAGACCAACCTCTTGCGATCCACCATTAATTGCCGCCTGCCAGGGTGGCAGGATGGGCGCGCTGCCGAAGCAGTGTGCGGAACGCAATTAAAGCAGGTTTTAAAGCGAAAGCGTTACCGGGCTAGCGGCACTGATTTCGCCGTGGGCAACAATTTGGCCTTGAACGTCCTTGCTGCGCCACTGCCATAGCAAAGCATCACGCGACATCGCCGCCCCCTCGAGCAGACTTCACCGTCGCTGCACCAGAGCTGCACAGCCGCGGAACGGCTACTGCCTGACCACGTGATCAAGCCGAGCAGACGCGGCTTGGCGGCTATAACGTCGAGTATGTTCCGCACACTGGATATAAAGTGCGCCCACCCTGCCAAAGAAGAAAGGATGAAAGAGGTGCCGCATAGTGTGGCCGCCTCTGAATAAAATCGACCACTAGCTTGACACCAGTTTACCCTATTCTATGGGGTCTCCCCACTGAACCCTGGACAATCCCCATCGTGGGCATGTGCCATATCACCAAGGCAACAACTACAACAACATCGGCCACCAGGGGATCTTTAACGGGCACTGACATATCGCACAGCACCCAGGCGCCTTTGCATTTCGCCTCCATCGAGATGCGGCCGCCACGGACGGGTGAAAACTAAACGCTATGTACATGAAAGCGAGATTGAGGTATCCACCGACCCTGGGATTCAGTTGTGAGCATTTCGTTTCTTGAAACTTAAAGGCGTCTACAACCTTGTGAACGCCAATGAACTCAATGAACGCCGGCGGCTCACTTGTCTTGTTTGGTTTTAGAGGAAAGGAAATGGCGCAGTAACTGTCTGACATATCTCGGTGGACACCTGAACCGCACAGTAAAAGAAGGGGTAAAGGAGGCAGCGAAAGAAGAAAGGAAGAGGGAGGAAATTGAAATTTGATCATAAGATTTTTAAGGAAAGGCGCGGAAAGGCGCGGAACCTGTGGCTAGGTGCAACTAGTGGCGCTTGCGCAGTTGTGACTAGCGACGCTTACCCAAAATGCGCCGCTGACTTGCCTAGTGAGCTATCGCTACAAAAAAGCCTGCGTGTCCTATGGCTTGCATATCTGGCTGCACAACAAAGGGTGTCTGTTTCGACTACGAACTAATTACCCCCGTTTTCTCTTCAGTGCAATTCACTTGCTTGACATGCTTGCATGTGCTAATTAGGTTTGCGTCATGATGGGGCTTTTTTAATGCCGGTTTTGCAATGTTGTCATCACATTTCATTTCCGCCACTTCAGATGTAACGTAGCCATGAATTCGGGCGGCACGGATTCCTTGCTCACAACAACGGACGCAGCGGAATTTTCTGCAGAACAGGACCGATGATGCTTCCGCTTTGAAAAACATCATAACTGAATAAGTTTTCCTACTAACCGGAAAGACCACTTCAAGTTAAATTGCCATTCTGTGATACGCAATGCATCCACATTTACAAAAAATGACAGAATCAATGACAGAGATCCATGACAGAAATCAATAACAATCTATGCATGCAAGCTTTGATAGCGACCTAGAAAGAGCTAGGGATTGCTTTTGAAAAACAAAAGCGTAGAGTAATAGAAAAGCAAATAAAAACGAATCATTAAGTGCACTCAAGATATACGACAGATTGGGTGTTTCATTGCGCCGTGCTTTTCAGTTCCATTCCCTTTTAAATTTACGTACGATATTGTCAACCTACCGTAAATACGAGCTGCTATACCTTTTATGACTTGCCATTTTCTTTATTTTGTTCCTTTAAAGCAACTTCAGTTTCTCGGTTCACAGTTAGGTTAACTCTTTCACGCTGCATTGTTTTCACAATTTTCTTTTTTGGGGGGATACAGATCCTCAACTGCTGACCTCAACCTGGGAGCACACGCCAAATATATTGCAACTGTGCCTCCGGCTCATTAGATTGCTCGAGTCAGGGTAAGCCACCAGCAATTGCCTCGAAAAATAAGCAAACGCTTGTGTAAAGTCAAATCCTGGACCATTTCACAAAACATTGCCGTATTTCAAACAACGGTGCAAACAGGAGAAATCCGGAAAATGAGAAGGACGTACGTTATTTCGCGCATTGAAAAAAAAAAAACAATTTCCCCTCTCTGCACCACCAAAGGGACAAGAAGGAAAGCTATATTTGTTACTTAACTTTTCTCTAAACGCACACAAGTAATGCATATGCCAGGTGTTTCAGGGAAGCCCGCCATTAGCTTTTCGAAGCTACCCGTTTCAGTTTTAAACACGGCTTCTGTGGCCTAATAATACCACTGCAATCGGACCACAGATTAAGGCGATTTGCAGTGCCCAGTAAGATTGTTAACTTGATTCCTGAGGGCTCTTATCATTCATTAGCCGTATCTGGTTTTAGAGTTTTGAAAAGCTTATTACTGTTTAAGCCTTCTTGCGCCCAAAGATGCTTGCTTTCAAAGAACGCTTGTCTTCGTTGAGAGAAAAACACTCCCATGTAAGAAGTCAATCTGCGACGCACGTTTCACAGCACCTTCACAGTCTGTTGTTGGTTGAACGAGCGAGCAGCGGCGAGCAGCCCAGAGCGGCCAAAAATAATCAGGTCATGTGGTATGTGCTCAAGTGGGCGTTGTTTCGCACGCACTAGCGACGCGCTCTTTTCAAAAGTGCGCATAATTATCCCAATGTTTATCTTAATTCCGTTGCTTTCAGACCTCCGGAAAATACCTGTATTACTATGCCGCTGAAGGCAACTTTACAACTCAAGGCAAATTTTACATGGGCAGGAGAAAACGATGAAGTGCATCCTTGTGGACTTACTATCAGTCTCCTGTTTTTTCTGCTATTTTGCATGTATACTGCGAGGACGCCGCCCATGTCAAATGGGGATGGATCTGAATCCTCCTGGGCATCCGACTAGCCTGGCGGCTTCTTCCTCGAGCTCGTCGACGAAGAGATGCAGCCTTCCAAGCATCCCGTACAGCGAAGAAACGCGGAAGACAGCGAAGAAGTCCAGTACTTCAGCGAGGGCAGCAGTGAAGACGGCTTCTAGACTTACCTCATTGACCAAGAGAAAACTACTATGAGCCGGATCGTCATCAAGTGAGTGGACTGTAAAAACAAGTGACAACACACCGGCACACACCATCCTCGTGCTTCCTGCGCAGCCAACCGAGAACATGAGGCGGCTTAACAGACAAGTCTCTGGGGAGCTGGAGGTTCTCGTGCCTAACGAAATTAAAGATGCTCAGGAGAATACAAGGGAGAACATTGTTGCCATGCGGCTGCGCTGGAATCACTGAAGGCTACAACTTAACTCGGCAGTTTATCACTCCTATAACCATCATTATAGCGAAACACATGGCAAGTACCCAGAACGAGAGGACACACCTACAGCGATAACTTCCAACAACTTTATTGTCAGTAAACGCCTCTATATACACACGCTGCATTGCCGTGATAACACCAGACATACGTGATATAATCGAGCCCGAATGAATGCAAGTTCTTCTAGGTTCAGATTAAAAGAGGGAGTGCTAACGCGAGCACTTCCGAATCGATCTATCTTTTCCGCTTCAATTATTCCCCGAGTGCACTTGTCCTTGTTTTTTACATGTATCACGACTGGGCAATTCTCGCTGTGTGAAGATTCTGTTCCAAGGCGACAGCCTTCCGTCGCACGTGAAGTTAGACCGTTTTCGTAATGATGGGTGACCCCCTATACCAAAGCCCCTGCAATGACACAAATGTGTGAAGCTGGGCCATGTGAGCGGTGTCTGCGGCAACTTAAGACTGTGCTGCCATTGTGCCGGAGCTTACAGCGCTCAGTCCTCTAACGCACAAGTTCTTAGGTGTGCTAACTGCAACGGGTGCCGTGGCGCGTCGTCTCATGATTGGCCGCGTATAGAAGATAAGCTTATTGTCCTAAAGCAAATGGTTCTGGACAACTCCACGGACCGCGAGCGAAGCTGCTGCGACTGTTCCGAAGAATTCCAGAAAAAAGAATTGCAGAAAGACTGCCGAGAAAAGCAGCCACACCGATACGCCCATATCGCCTCCTTCCCAACCCACTCCCGTGCCACCGTCCAAGTGTGTCCTGTCAGCGCGCTTTTCTCAACGATGATCAGAGCTCGTCGTGTGCGGATGCTTGCGTTACGTTCTGCTGAGCCTCTTCAGTGCAAACTTCCATCATCGAGTACAACATTCGTTACAGGCAGGCGCGAGATCACCAAGCCCTTGCAGGCCCTACAATCCTGAACCACTCGAAGCGTCTTGCTGGTGATAAACTCTCTGGATCCACAGCTTAGCGATCTTTAGAATACAATGGCTGTCCAGCTTCCCACGTTTCGTGCGGAGTCAGAGGCGCTGCGCTCTTAGAGCGGTACGCAAGAAACCTGAAGTCGCGACTCTCAAGTTGTCGGCAATATGTTTTAACAACCAGTTCCAGATATTGGTCATCTTTGAGCCTCGCTTATCCGAAGCAATCAGGCTTTCCGGATATGTGCCCGTCTTCGCCCCCACATGCGGGGAGCGCAACAGAGTTCTGTTCAACATCCGCACCCAACTGACGTACGCTTGCTGCCCAAGTTCAGCCCCACAATGACAATCAGTATAGGTGTTTTTAATCGAAAAGGAAACCATAGAGTTCACACTTATGGCAGAATGTCTCTTTTAAATGGGGCTACGAGAGGCAGAAGGACATCATGGAGGCAACCCGGTCTCCTTTCTCCTTGGATCATTACCAACCATTTCAACGACCTCCACAAACTGGGAGGTAGTCCTAGAATCAGCGCCAGAGGAAGCCGGCTTTATTTGCTTCAGATATGAACATCACGTAATAAATGACGGCGGCCCTACGTACTGGCGTGGCAGCTCCTGCACAAGTTGCCTGGACCTGACGCTATCTTCGCTGTCTCTTGACTGGCATGTCCACTGGTTTTGTGATGCGGAGTCCCATGGGAGTGACCACATACTGACCTATTTCAAGATTCCAGGTCTTGGGTAGTCCGGCCTAGCTAAACACGCGCACATCAAGTGGACGGAACTTAAAACAACTAAGCAAGAGGCGTGCATAGGAGCCCTCGCTTCTAGTTTGGAGGGCATTATAGCAACTGCAATGAAGGCTACTAGAGGCTACCTCTGCAGAAAGGCATTTCAGATGGGCAAAACGCTTAGGAGACCTAAGAGAGGCGCGATGCTTGCAAAAAAAAACAACAATCGAGGAAGGAATACGCCGCCGGACCAGCGCTGGAAGTCCTTCTGTCAGTCTCTGGACGCTCGAAAGCCTATGTCCTTGATTTTGCGGATGGTGCGGCGGCTCGAACGCTTCCATGGCAAAGACAGCGTTTCTATGTGTTAGCTCTACATGAAGACCGCCACCAGATTGAAGTAGCAACAGACCATTGCAGGACAATTGCGGGTGCAATGACTTCCTCGATTTCCCAGTGTGTCCTTCCTTCGTCACTGGATTTAGCTATGGATGTTGTCTTTACTTGCCAGGAACTGAATGCTGCCCTTGAAGAAAGTAAAGCGTTCGTCTTCACCAGTGCCAGATGTCATGACTTATGCTGTGCTGCGCCAGCTTGGCCATCACGCGCGAAGAGAGGTACTGAACCTTTACAAACATTAATGGCAAGAGGGTGTTGTTCCTCCGCATTAGAAATCCAGTCACCTGATACCAGTATAAAACCAGGGAAATCCCCGCTCAACCGCACAGCATCCAGGTCAATAGCTTTAGCCAGTTTCGAGGGAAAATCGTGGAAAGAATGGTCCTGACGCGCCTTGAGTTGTACCTTCATCACTATAAAGTGTACCTTAATGCCATGGCAGGTTTCCGGCGGCTTCGCTCCTGTATCGACAACGTCTTGTGTACCCAGTTCACCAACAGAAACGCCAGAAGCGCGTGTGCGTGGCACTTCTTTAGGTCCAATGTGCTTGCGATAACGTAACACATGAAGCCATCCTTGATGCGCTTCAGAATGTTGGGATCTGTCGTACGATATTTAGGTGTATAGAAAGCTATCTGACCTACCGGGGCGTGCCCCAGAGCGGAGTGCTCACCAATTCTTTGTTTTATATGACACAGCACTCCCAGAGAGCTATACTTAAGCGAAACAGCGCGAAAGAAGAAGCCCGAAGGCATAACGAAGAAGGGACAGAAAAGAGCTCTGAAAACGCTCCTTTCTGTTCCTTCTTCGTTTCGCACTGTTTGACTTATGTAACAATGAACAAACTAGCCCAGCAAAAAGTTTTACTTCAACCTACATAACACCGTCCATCCGCCCATTTGTCTATGTATATCGACATCTGCATCCGGGCCTCCTGTGTGACGCGTCGCCAGGTGCGAGCAAGACTCCAGCAGGCAGCAAACATAACTTCCTTCGATCTCAGAGATCAAGGTCTGAGCGTTTCAGCCGAAAACTGAACCTTAGTTGCATTTGCGCGCAAATGTATGTGTAAATATCCTTTCACTATCGACGGCCATACGATTGCCTATTGTACTTCTCACCTTTTCTTAGGCATTATCATAGACCGTATTGTATCATGGAGCTCGCATTGCACCTTTTAAAGAAAAAGCTGGGGCGCGTCGGTTTAGTCAATGCTGCAACTGTACAGAGCACTCTTCTTCGGATTTTTGCGGTATAGTACACCGGTGCTTTCGAATACATGCACGACGAATTTCAGCGTCCGCCAGATTGTACAAGTTCAGGCTTTTCGCAAAAGCTTGGGCCTCCCTCGCAGCGTATCAAAGTTGCAACCATTGCTGTTGCCAAGGGCTGCCCTCTATCGACGTATATAGCCCTTGAGACCCTGCGGGTCCTCATACGTAATCTAACAAGGATCATCCAGCATCACCTACTGTAAGGGACGGTACAGAGACCATACGTAGCGTTTCCAATGGTAATATCAACCAACCAGTCTTCCATGCCATCACGGTTCACCCGCCGCATATCGGTCGCCTGTGCTTTGGTGCCTGCGGGAACCATGTTCGCGCCTTACAATTCCGGGGATAGCAAAAAAAATCGAACATATCGCCGCCGGCTCATAAGCAGCTGAAACTCTTCCTACTCCACGCCCAATATAGCGGCCGCACTGATGTATATAGAAATGGCTCTGTCACATCTACAAGTTCAGTTAGCGCCATGGTCATTCCTGCAAGACAGAGTAGTACTAACCAGGTAACCTCACATCGAAAACCTCAACCTGGTCAGAATTGGCCGCTTTTCGTGCGGCTGTGCAGTACATCGGTGCACAAAGATCCCACAAATGGGCTGTGCTCTGCAATTCAAAAGCTGCGCTACAATGTCTTAATTCTGAGTTACGCAATCGCGGTCACGAACAGTTAGTTGTTCGTTCGTGAACAGTTGTTCGTGACCGTCGGGACTAAATATTTTCAACTACACGCAGTTTCATCGTTGTAGAGCCATTTAACGAAGGAAAATTGGAAGCATGCATTTATGTCATATCGGCTAGCATTTCTTGTGAGTATAACACGTCGAGAGGCTGCAGGCGTATCTAATCGGCTTATGGCCGCTTAATCGGGCTTGTGCTAAATCGGCGTGCTT
Organism: Amblyomma americanum; assembly: GCF_052857255.1. Lineage (NCBI taxonomy): Eukaryota > Metazoa > Arthropoda > Arachnida > Ixodida > Ixodidae > Amblyomma > Amblyomma americanum. The sequence continues at coordinate 175,867,960 of NC_135498.1, read as the reverse complement.
CGCTGCAAAATAGCGTCCGTGACGTCATATAACGCCTTTTGTGCTCACTTAGCCTCATCTTCGAACGTCCAACTACCTGCAGGATATACTCTTGGTCACGTGTGTACGGTATCTTGAATACTAACGAACAGCATACCACCTGGAAAAGAAGAACCTGTTTATATGTTTCATTTCGCCGACATTTTTTCTAGGCTTGCCCGCTTTTATGAGGCGAATGTACAACAAACGCGAGACAGCTTACTGGTCGGCCAAAAGACGACTTGGAAGGCCATTGCAAGAATCTACCTGAAAGAAGTTTTCTCCCTCTACTCCCAGAACCACTTTGCAACAATCGGCGCCTATTCCGTCATAAAATTCTGAAGTACTACATTTGCCTACTTCTTATTCTTTATCAAGCATTGTGTGGTTTTTTCTTTTGAAACTTTTATACACCATCTCTCGGCTTTTATTTATAAGCACACCTTTGGGAGGAGGAAAGCAGAAACTGTTTTTATTTCAAACATCCTGTGACGCGCTAAAGAGTTCCTTAGGAAAACGCTGGCTTTCTGCCCTTCACTTTCTAAAAGAAAACAGTAGCCTAGATGTGAAAGTTTTCAAGGTGATCAAATAGATCATGTGTCTCATTCCAGCTATAGAGCCATCTCAATGCTTTCGAGAAGCATGCAAGGGAGAACCGCAAATGGATTCAGTGTTTCTGACCCCGCCCCTTGTGATCGGTATTTTCCATGTGCTCGTAGTGCGGACTACAACCGCAGCATACTTTCTTCTGTTGCCAGGCGTTCGCGTAGACAGGCTGCTGTGCGCATTTCTGGGGTCAAGGAAATGTTTTTTTAAGGACGACATGATCTAGAATACCAATTTTACATTTAAAATTTCACGATAAATACTTCAGGAGTGGGAGACAAGAACGCCAAAATTCTCGCAAGCCTACTGTATACACGACATGAAGTGAAATTACCCGCTCCAAACGATCTAGTCGTGCAACAGGACCCACGCATAAGTCGTTCTACAGCGACAAGAATCTTTTTTTTCTGTTTGAACACCTTGCGTCGCTGTGCACAGTGGGTTGTAAAACCCTGCATGCTTCAAAGTGTTCATAGACCTGTTTCTGCGCTCAGGCTAGTCATAACTGCCAGTTATTTTTATATTTGCTCATTTCGCGCATCACTTCATTCGAGGCTCATGTTTTCCCTTTTACAGTCAGTTAAAATTCACACACAAAAAAACGGACGCCTTCGCGCGCCTCGCTTGATACAAAGCCGAAGTAGCATTCCGCTTGCTTGGCTCTTCAACTATTCTCCGTGTGGTGCAGAGCAGCCAGAGTATGATTCCTGACTCATATCATATTTTCCGTCAGTACTAATAAATCTCTATTCGAGAAAAAGATCGTGGCATTTCATTACGCGCATGTTTTTCTGGTATGATTCACATAGCCATATCTAAATTAGCTGAGCGAGAAAGAAACGCATATTTCACAGTACGTCCTGTTTGTGAAAATTCTCAGTTCTTTTATGACCAGCTTTTCAGACGTAATCAGTAATTTGCTGGATGTATTTCACCGTGCGACCAGGCTGAACTCGTGGGACTACAATGCAAAGCTTAGAAAAGTTTGCTTTGCACAGCGTATGCATTTGGATAGGCTCGAAAAAATCTTCTAGCGGTCCATAAACCCAAATTCTTGTGTATTAATTGCAAGAATGATTGATACGGTAATTTTTGGAAGAGCCTCTTATTTTTCCTTATGAAGTGGGGCGAAATGCTATCTTTGAAGATTTTAATTTCAATATTTCCGCGAATGTTTTTCAGTTTCTTTGTTAACGCTCAAATTGCCGGCACGTGGCTTTATCATCTTGTTTGTGACGCGAGACGGAAACAGATTGATCTCGACTGATCGCGGCCGCATGGAACTGCTTCCACGTTGTTCCAGACAGTGATGGTTCTTGGCAACTTTAAATGAAGTGCGGCTAAGAGCGATGGGTATTCTGTTAGACGACCACCGAGCACGTGGTTGCTACGCAGCTGCGGAGTCATCCAGTTCTTTGTGGGCGCGGCTGTGCACAATGAGCAGTTGGTTTTAAAGGCGCTTCCCATGACTTTCTGAACGCCGTAATTGCTATGTTATATATGCTGGAGGTTCTGACCTGCCGTACTGTTATGCCCGACAAGATGGACCCTGGTATGCAGTAAACGTCTGTCGCCGTTCTCCAGCCTTGTGAGCCACCCACTTTGCATGGGCAACCAAAGGGAGACATCGAAGATTGGCTGGATGTGTTTGACCGTGCGACCAGGCTGAACGCGTGGGACTACAACAGCAAGATTTGAAATGCCTGCTTTGCACTGGACGGGCCAGCAAAAACTTGTTTTGAACACCACGACCCCGCGACCTAGGAGACCCTGAAGAAACAACTACTGGTAACATTTGATAGCGTCGTACGAAAAGTGAGAGCGGAGGTTATGCTGCAGTCGCGAATTCAACACTCAATTGAGACCGCGACTGCATATGTCAAAGAAATAAAATCAAGTTCTGACGCGCAGATCCCAACATGAGCGAAGGGAAGAAGGTGGGATTTTCTAATGCTAGGTGTTATGGAGCCTCTTTTCGCCGGTCTGGTCCGCAGCCAACCAAAGACCGCGGCATAATTTAACATGGAAGCGGCCACCAAAGAGATATGGCTAGAAGCCAGAGCTCGGCAATACACAAGGGTGGAAACTTGGGCGAGTCGGTAATGGTAATCCATAGTATGTCAAGGTAGCGCAAAACGGGACAAGGGACAAGGAAAGACGCACATATCACCGGCGCTAATGTGTTGTGTGCATCTTTGTATGTCCCTTGCCCCGTTTTGCGCTACCCTCATATACTATGACTCGCCAATACGACTGGCATCAATATGCCCTCTCAGGCTGCCACCCCGATACTGTGTCAAAGACTAGCGGAGTTTACAGGAGGTTATCCGCGAGGTTATCCAGGAGGAGCTTCGCTGGCTTCTACCGTCATCACCCCAGGTCGCATCTTTAACGGACGTCGTCCGTGAGAAAGTCTACGAGGCTTTGGGCGTTCCTCAGGCGAGATCCTCAACCACAGAGCCCAACGCCATCACGTCGCCGCGGTACGTAGCCAAAGACGGCAAGCCCATGCCACGAGCCCTACTCTCCGCCCCATCGACAACAGTTGCAGGTCCGCCCGCCCATGTTTCAACAAGCTCACGCAAGGGACGAAGACCTCTGGAGGGCCCCCCTCCAGCGTCGCCCATCTGCTTCAACTGCTGTGAGTCCTGCCACATCCTATGCCAGAGCACATACAGGTGAATGGGGCTTCGTGGCTTTTCCTTTGAAGCTGCAAAACTAGGTCCCGGCCTACGATACCGGGTGATCCACCATTATCTCCGCGTAGAGGAATACGCGCTGAGCTGTCAGTTTCGCTGACCATCGTCATCAACCGCACTCTCAAAGCCGCAGCCACGCAGAGGACATTCGTAGGGAGACTATCACGGTTTCGATGGAGGGGCCGTATCTGCGAAGACAACACCGGAGCATCCCGTTGCCTTCAGTGTGCTGGATGAAGAAGTGAGCGTTCTACCCCGCTCGAGCGTCATCGACCCGATGGGTGCCAGGTTTACGGAGAACATCGAGTACATCATCGTGGGAAACACGCAGTTGCTCTTATGCCGAGGACTCGCCATCGCTGAAGGCATTACCCGTTACCGAAAAGGACGAGCTGAGATGCTGCTCACAAACTTCAGCGATCTAGTGTCTGGAGACTAGGCTAGGCTAGTGTCTTATGCGTTTCAAGCGTGCTCAAAAGTCTCTGACTGCCCTGTGCGAAATATATGTTGGACAACACAACCGAACCGCTAAAAAGACCTCCTTTTTGCAGAAAAACTTACCTTCAAATTCAGCATACACTAAAGTATTATCCAACCAATTCGACATTCTCTTTCACATTCATTCCAAAACGGTTTTCAAGCCTGAAACTTCTGAAATCTTTAATGCGTTTTTCAGAGGTTCTCAATGTTTGATGTTCAATGTTTGTTTTTTAACTCAAGTAGTGTGAGTAGTAAAGATTAGTGCAGTGCGAGTACACGCAAAATGGCATGAAACAGGCAAAATCAATTAGCTTGATTCATTAGTTAGAAATAAACTGTTCCTTCACGGCAACGTCAGGCACTTGGAGCACTGTTAGGCAAGGCTGCAGGTACCGACGGCTTGTTAATTTTCCACGTAGTATCCACGAAAGACAAGGCTCTGCGCTGAGAAATTCCGGCCGGCTTTTCTTTGCTTTCTTCGCGTCCTTGCAAAATTTCAGAATGCCCGGTAAAACTTCCGAAGAACCGCTTGGCGCCCCGTTCTCCTCGTCCTGAATAGTCTTGTTGTTGCGAAGATTGGGAAGTACTTTGAGAGGGCAATTGTTCAGAAAAGATTTTTCTTGCCTTGAGTCATATCCTAGGTTGTGCTAGTAACTGTCGTTATCTGCTCGCTGCATTTAGATATAAGTATTTGTTTTCCTTTGAACACGTATAAGCAAAATTACTTGTGAATGGAATACAATTCTGCTGGATAAAAACTGTGGGAAAATTGGGATAACTCGCTTACTTTGGCATACCCGTTTTACATCCCACAAGCGCCCCATGTTGCACCCCTGCAGCATCACTGTTTACACGTCGTGAGTTATGAGGCTGTGAACTTTTTATTCCGTTCTACTGCACACATGTATTGCCTGTCTCATAAAGGAAGCGCCACCCGCAATCATTTGTTGGAAAATCTTGCTACGGTTTCACTACCTGACAAGATATTTAACTTTGTGTAGCGTCGACAACGTGGCTCCTCGCAGACTAAAAGGGCTCCGCTGTCGGGCATGAATGCACGACTTCTACCAGAGTTCTCCAATAGATTTATGTTCATGAAACTGTTTCGAAACAGTTGCAAACGCTTAGCCATATCATGCGTTAAAATATTCAATTACATTCCACACCAGATAGTGCTTAGCGTATGACTATATAACGTAGCGTGCTACTAAACCTGCAGTCGTGCTCATTAAAGCCAGGTGGGCAAGCCAAGCGGTCCATGAATCCAATGAGTGCCGTCTGCTAGCGCGTGCTTTGCCCTATCGCGCACTGTGTTCCGTTCCCGTGCACGTTGTAGGTTGAGGACGGCAACGCACTTTTTGGCAGTGTTTCAATGTCACATTAAGCATGAAAAGTGTCTATGCAGCAGCCGGACGATCACGCATATGGAGCCAGCCGTGGCACTGCCGGCAGCGCTCTTTCTCTATACTGGTGTCAAGTGGTCTAGGATTATGGGACTGTAACGGATGTAGGACGTCCGCTTCAATCACTCACGAATAATTAAGAGACCAAACAACTGTAAGGACGTGGAATGACGATTTTCTCGCACAACCACACCATACGCTACCGGGCCGGTCTACCGATTGCTGATCGTCGGTCGCCAGTGGCACCTTTAGTAGCCGCTTTAGTCCACAAAACAACCTACGGCAGGGTGTTTGTGACAATAAAGCTAATGAAGGGCTCTGGCTCTACCCTCTGTTTTTTGGTTCTTGAGGCGCAGCCTAAATGTATAGTTGGTATGGCATAGACTAAATGAAAGCGTGCAATGCGCCTCAAAAACAAAATTATTTTTTAGTTGTTTCTTGTTAAGATGGGGCGCTCTGTGATGCTTTAGTACATGTCCACAACGTCCACTTAAATGGATGCAACCATAGGCTTTGGTAATAGAAACTCGGTGACGTCCTCAAACCCTGAAACCATAAATGGGTCCTGAACCGGAAGGAATGGAAGGAGGCCCTGCAAAACCGAAATAGTCATTTTTGCCCAGTCTTTTTGTCTTCAACAATAACATGGAAAGGTTTCTCTTTTCTTTTTCTCGTGCGTCTCGATGCTCAAGAAAGGCTTTAGACGAGCCCTTTGCAGTCTTTGTTTTGTTTTTTCAACGTTTCTTAGCCTAAGCAGCCACAGTTCTGAGCTGCAATTCCGAATTTTGCCAAATTTTTCTGGCCAATTTTTACATCCTCAAACCTCGTTTTTAGTAAACCGGAGCCTTACTATTGTCAATGACAACAGACCTTCCTGTCTTCTCTGATGTCAACAAACGAAGGCTTCTTCTTCTTAAAAAGGGGATGGTGTCCTTTGTGGTGTTTTCTCAAAGCTTCTCGTGGTTCACTGTCTAATGGCTCTGATTGCTTTGTGTCTGCAATTTAATGAATCCTTGCAAGTTTCTCTGCCCGCGCGCCCTTCGGTTGAAGCCCAAGTTTCTGTCTTTTGTCTAGGATGTTGCTGCCTTCCTGAGTCAGCGTGTGTGCCGACTGGTTGATCACTCAGGGCTCATTAGAGGCGTATTTCATTTCTTCTCTAGGATTACTGGCAAAATTCGCTTTCCATAAGTGCTCCCTGCGTGCTTCAGCTTGCTCGATAGGCCGTTAGTATAAATCAATCTTTTGGTCATGTTTTCCATGGAATATGTTTTTCAGCATTTTGTGTTATTCCCAATCCTGCTTTGGCCCAATACAGGCCTGCGGTATATGTAGGGGTTGGACTAATCGGTTTAAGAAGAAAAACGCCGACAAACGTACGCCCAATACATTTTTTGAAATTTGGTTTTAGCAGAAAAAGTTCAGTATTTCTTGCATGGACGTCACAAATAACTGGCTATTTACTACCTGTTAAAGGTGGCCGCAGCAAAAGGCTAAGAAAGTGCCGGAAACAGGAACGTGGTGAGACAAAGGTATCTCAGGAATTTAATACAGCAGCCGTGAGTTAATAGGCTTTCATCCACGAACTCAGACACGCCTTTGCCGATAGGAAAGCTCGACCATTTCTCAAAGCGCTACTGGCTAGCGTACTGCCGTCTGCTAAGACTTATCACAATTTGGGGCAGTCGCTTGGTTATGTAGGCCCTTCCACTCCATTTAAGGACACTGAAAACTTTTAAAAAGTAACAAACAACCGTCAATGCGAAACCATGCATAACCGGCTTGAAGGTGCCGTGCTCTCGCTTCCGCGACGCTTAAGCAGCAGTTCCATCTCTGCCTCAGCACGCAGAGCATAAGGTGTGCTTGTTAGCTCAGAGTGGAACCAGAATGTCACATAAGATTTTATAACTAAATCTCAACTTACGTTTTGGCTGAAGGCCCAATCATTTAACATGGAGATTTTTACTTTTTGTTGCGACTCATGACATTGTTAAGCAAATGCAGCTGTTAAGACGGCAATTTATATAGCACATGCTGCTAGATGGGAGGGTGTTGAAAAGAAAAGTTTATGTGAACAGTAGATCACTTTTGATCGCACAAGGACATCATGTAATTTACAAAAAAATTCTCTTGCAGAAAATATTATTCACCGATAAAGCCGTAACACTCTAAATTATGCATCGAAAAAGTCCGCCGAATTTTTATAAAATAAAAACCGAAAAGTACAGCCCGCAGCTCTATGTAATTAAGAAAAATAATTAAAATACAGTGTTATTTGTCGTCAGCCTCCTCGTTCTGAGAATGGTGTACACATTTCGTTGATGTCCACCCTTTAGAGCCGTATTTCTCGCCATCTTTCTCCTAGAAATTTTTCCTGAGCCGTCTTGAAGTCATTTCTGCTGGGGCCATGCTTCCTAGCATGACTGTCAAGTTTAGGTTTCAAATTCAATGGCTGAGGGCCTAGTTGAGGGCGCGAGTGAGGAACCCTCCGTCCGCAACGAGTCTGTCGAGAAGTGCACTTTTAGTAGTGGGGTGTAAGGTAAGGAACATTCAAACCCTTTGCAATCATGACTGATGCTCTGGCTCGGTATAAAAAATACGAAGATATTTATCTTAAGCATGTATATCTGTGAACTGTTCGCAATAAAAATTTATATAAGTTCAGCACTATAGTATATGTCTACACTGCATCCGTTATCCCTTTTTGTGACATTGTTTCTACGAATGACGGATGTTTCCGGCTAGAAAAGGTGCCCCGCCAGAAGTTTGATAACAACGTTGATGTGCCCATTGATTCTGTGCCTTTTATGGTTCCGGTTGACACCCGGGCCACTATTTTCTTTGCAAAGTGGCGCTTAAGGGGTCATGACCGCCTATTTTCATGCATACCCTGCTTATCGCCTTTAATTGCCAACAGGTTAAATTACAGTTCCCCCAGTTTTCAGTTCATCCTGTGCGGTAAATATTTTTAAAACTGTAATGGGACCGACTGGCAGGAGTTCAAGCAGCGCAGAGAAGAGGTAGACCAAGTGCAGCTGTGATTCTCGAGTAACTCCTGTGAGTCTCCGTCGTGTCGCCGTCCGACCACGCCTACTGACCTGCGGTTCGAATAAACACCTTTACACTTGGTGGAGGTGCCTCGGTTCCCGTCCCGGTCCTCATCCTGGAACTTCGAAGCGGAACGCTTCTCGTTCCCGCAACCATGCCAGAAGGTCCGCGCGAAGCATCGCAGCCCATCCCTACCACCGTCCTCTGTTCCGAGGTGCAGCGCCAGCGTGACCCTTCTCCATTCAGTGGCACCGACGACCAGGACGTCGACGATTGGCAGGCCTCCTACGAGCGTGTCAGCACTTACAATCCGTGGGACGATTCCGTTAAACTTAGCAACGTCCTCCTCTACCTTACGGACGTTGCCAACCTCTGGTTTCGCAACCATGAGGCTGATCTTCCCACCTGGTCCTCCTTTAAAACGAGCTTCGCCGACGTTTTCGGCCGCCCCGCCGTCCGGAAACTACGCGCCGAGCAACGCCTTCGAGCTCGAGCTCAGCTCCCTGCCGAGACATTCACTAGTTACATCGAAGATATCGTTGACTTGTGCAAGGGTGTCAACCCGTTTATGACCGAAACTGACAAAGTCAACCACATCTTTAAAAGGATCGCCGATGACGCTTTTCAGATGCTCCTGGCGAAGAACCCCAGATCCGTCGCTACCGTCATCCAGCTGTGCCAAATTTACGACGAACTCCGAAAGCAACGCGCAACTACACGGCAGTCCTGCGCGCCTGCAGAGGGTCTCGCTGGCTTGGCCTTTGGTGGCTCGTCTTCTGAGCAGTCCCTGTTCATGCAGCAGGTCAAAGACTTCGTCCGCGAAGAAGTCGCTCGCCAGCTTTCTCTGCTGCATCACATTCCCGACCACGTCTGCCCTCCACCCGACTTGGCGCCATCCTCGCGCCCACTATCCGCCGTGCTATTCAAGAGCAGGTTGCTGCAGTTCTGTTACCCAGCCCCCCATCTCCCCCTGTGGCAGCCCCGCTCACCTATGCTGAAGCAGTTGCCAGTACACGGCGCTCGCCCACCTCTGCCGCCTACCGTGGCAGCCCGGCCTTTTATGCTCCGCCGCAGTCCATGCCACCGCCGCCAGCCCCGTATCGTCGGCCCCGCCGACACCCTACGAACCCTTGGCGTACCGACGACAATCGACCAATATGCAACTGTTGCGGTCTCCCGGGCCACGTCGAACGTCTTTGCCGTCAGCGATCTCCTCGTTCTGGGTATGCCGTGCGCACGTTCCGCTACGATTCCGAGCCGCCCTTGCATGATCTCTCTTCTCGCTCATCTATGCTTCGCTCTCAGTACCCTACTCGCCGCTCGCCTTCACCTCGACAACGTTCCATCTCTCCGATGCTCCGCCGCCCGGACTCCCTCCCAGAGGAAAACTGAATGCCGCAGTTCCGGAGGCAGGAACTGCGTGTTTTGCGAACTCGATAAGTCCTCCGTTTTTTCCTGCTAACGTCAATGAGGTGTCTGTTGAAGGCTTCCCCGTTCTCGCGCTCGTCGACACGGGTGCTGCCGTGTCAGCAATTAGTGATGCCTTTCGCCGAAAACTTCGTAAGGTGACAACGCCGCTGTCTGACTTTTCACTGCTCACGGCCACATCTCAGCGCATCCACCCCATCGCAGCCTGCACGGTCCGCGTTTCTATTAACGACGTCGCCTATACAAACGAGTTTGTTGTGCTCGGCGCCTCCTCTCACGATGTCATCCTCGGCTGCGACTTCCTCTCGACCCACCGTGCAGTGATTGATTGCGCCCATGCTGAACTTGAGCTCTCTAATGTTTGTAATGTGTCATTGTGTGACGTGCCTGTGCGCTCCGCTAAGCTTCTAGCAGCCGCCGACACCGACATACCTCCCTTCTGCTCTGCCCTCGTTCCGCTCCACCCTGACTCTTCCCTAAGCAGCCCTGTTCTTTTCACACCCACCGCAGCCGCCGCCCGCCATCAGTGCCTTCTGATTCCATTCGCCGTTCTCACGATTTCCGATGGCCACTGCGCCATCATGTCACCAACCTATTTCCTTGCTCCTCGTCTGTCCTTCGTGGCGAATGTCTAGGCTTTATTGAAAAACTGGATTCTGCTCTTGCGTCCGAGTTCTCCGATAGCCGTGCCTGTCCCCAAGTTACTTACTGTCTTAGGCCGTTGTGCGACTGAGCCCAATACGCTTCCCTCCGACGTCTTTCATCGTGCCATCGCTCCCGACCTTCCGTCCGCTTACCGTGACCAGATCTTGGAACTTCTCTTCCGCTTTAGGAACTTTTTCGGCCTTTCCCAGCCCTCCTTGGGGAGCGCGTTGGCCGTCTCTCACGCAAGTGACACTGGTACGCACGCCCCCTTGCGCCAGCGACCGTACTGCGTCTCGCCGAGTGAGCGCCGCGTCATCCGTGACAATGTTGACGACATGCTTCAGCGCGGCATTATACAGCCCTCTCACAGCCCTTGGGCCTCTCCTGTTGTCTTAGTGAGCAAAAAAGATGGGTCAATCAGGTTCTGTGTGGACTACCGCCGTCTGAACAAGATCACTCGCAAGGATGTTTATCCTCTACCCCGAATCGACGACGCACTGGATTGCTTGCAGGGAGCGGAGTATTTTTTCATCTCTCAACTTACGCTCCGCCTACTGGCAAGTGCCGATGGCTACCGCTGACCGGCCGAAAACCGCTTTAGTCACCCCAGATGGCTTATGAATTCAATGTGATGCCATTCGGCCTCTGCAATACTGCAGCTACATTCGAGAGAATGGTGGATAATATTCTCAGCGGCCTCAAATGATGACATTGTCGTTTTTGCCAAAGATTTTTCTTCCCATCTGCAGCGCCTTCAGCGCGTACTCAGGTGCCTTACTGACGCCGGGCTACAGCTCAACTGTCGCTCGGCCGCACAAGCTCAGGCGACGGCGGCGCGCGGCACCGTCGTGCGGCGTTTTCTGCCCGTGTGGCTTGCCTCGCCGATAGGTTCTATGCGCAGGCACCGAGTGAAAGCACATCTTCGCTGGTGCACGCACATCGCGTATGTCGCCGTGGCTAGCATCAGGTACAATAAGTTTCAAAATTCTCATCTTTATAGAAGGTCATACCAACTAGTCCCCCACCACACTCTTCTGGTTCCCACTAAGCTGACTCTTTAACATTACTACTATACGCGATCATTGATCATGCTGGCGTCGTCGTCAGTCTAGTGTGACAGACCAGTGCGTGAGCGACGGCATTTGCGTACCGATCAGCCCACCGACCGTCGATCGCCGTCGCATCGGCCTATAGTGTGATCGGACGCCACCTATACCGAAGATAAACTGCGTTACTGTTATTATCGCTTTTGTGGTACAGTCAATCATATATGTGGGACGACTGCTACTTCGATCGCCCGCGGAAGTACAGTGGGGAATGAGGCCTCGCTGCGCATATTGCAGCAGCGAGAGCAGACGACGTTGCTCCGTGCATGTGCAAGTGACGTCACGATAGCTTTCAATGTGGCAGTCGCTGCCGGTGGGAGGAGTCTCACGGTCCCAATTCCGATCATATTTTTTGGAAAATACAGCGCGTCCAGGGCAGCCAAATTTCGGAAATTGAATGATAAGCTCCTGCATTAGTTACTGAAGCAAAAAACTGCAATATGAAGAACGACCATGTCATGGCCCCTTTAAATGCCTTATCGGACGTAAACTTGTGTTTCGTTGAGACAAGAATGCCTAGTTTTGTGGCATGTGAGGTGAACATTTGCGTCCACTAAGTTTCAGCATTATTAGCGTCCAAGAAACGCTACATCAAGCAGCTGCGATCTGTTAAACCGACCCAAACGTCGTTTCAACAAATTGGCGCCAACCTTCTCTACCCACTTCAGAAACCCTATGAGAACCTTTGGATCTTGGTTTCTGTTGACTCCCGTACTCGGTGTTGTGAGACGGCAGCCGTGGCCTAGGCTACAACTTTTTGTGCGTCTACTTTTTTACGCTCCGATTCGCAGTTCTCCGAAATGCACCTCCGCGGTATATCATTAGCGAGCGCGGCCTCCAGTTCACCGCCGACGTCGATGACCTGCTTCTCCGCTCCTGCGCTTCACACTTTCGCCATTAATTACATTACATTCATCAAACAAAAGGTGTAGCGAAACAAAAGAAGCGGACGATCACTAAACTTTCTCAATGTGCATTGATTCAAATCATAAGAAGCGGGAAAACGGCCTGTCGTTGGCCAGCCACGCTTTTCATACAATACGAGACCACCATCATCAGCCAATTTCGCACACTACACGCCCCCCCCCCCCTCCCCCCACGCTGTACCTTCCTTTTATATTTTCTTACACGAATGGGGTGGTCTTTTCTGCATAAAATTATTTTCCATAAGATTGTGCACTGACCGCTGTCTACAATGCGCCTTGCGTGGTCAATGGACGGAAGCTACCCTGAGCATTTGCATACAGTAAAAAAAAAGGGGGAGGGCGGTTTTTGAGCCAGGAGGGCAGCTATCTATGTAACTTTTTATGGAAAGGCTGTGAAAATTGTGCATGTTTCCGGTGTTTATGCGATTTTCTATATTTCGCCTTCTATTAGGGCGCCGATCTCTTGAGAAAGATAGTGGTCGGGACGCTAATGTACCGACGGCGGTGTCTTGTTTAGATTTTCGTGAGGCTGAAAAATACCAAGATGTAATTTCGAAATTTTTACAGCACACAAAGCGTAGCGCGCAACACAATGTGTGCAAAAGCGGCAATAGCAGTCAAAAGAGCTATAGGCCCCTTTCTTGCCTTGAGCGACTTCATTTAGTGCTGCCAAACGCGCTAACATTCTTTTGAGTCTTTGTGCTTCCCAAATTGTGCCGTGCCTGCACTCCCTAACAGGGTTTTTAAGCCATAGCTGTTAAGACCGTTTTGTCTGCTGTACAGCTGGGCATCTGAAAAAAATTTCACCCCCCTAATTTTGAAAAAAAATACACCTAGTGAGATCTATGCACACACACACTGTCTCAAGATGTTTTCTCCTGCTTATTCGCACTGGTGAAAAGGTATCAAAGGCTATCGAAAAAAACCTGCCTGTAAGGTTTTCAAAAAATTGTTCCCAACACTTAAGCTCCACCTTGAGCGTATGACGCGATATCTAAATGGCTTCATGCCCTTATATACTGAAATGGTTATTCTCTACATTCATAACCTCTGGAAGTCTTCGTACCAGACCTGGAGCAGTGGTGCAGCTGTTAAGCAATGGCCCTGCGACGGCACGTGCTCCGAGCGGTGGGCCTTGTGCGGCCAAGGTTGCTCTTCGCGAGCGACCAATCATTGATTTAACTGCCACCTGCCACGGTGGGCAATTTGCTCACAATCCGGGCTGTAGGTTTTGAAAATGCCGCAATGTCACGTGACAAAGAGCGCTCATCTGCCTCCAGTGGTTGATTCTCTGGGGAATATTCGTTGAATTTTTGCTTAGGGTCAAAGACCTCGACGACGACGTCGGATTTCTTGCGACACGAGCTCGTTAACGATGTGGTGTTTCTCGCACTATATCCCCACATCCTGTCTCTATTCAGCGGCAGCAGGCGCGACGCCGTCTTCCCATTGGCTACAACCAGCGCGATTCTTCTCGAAGCTTACCTGAGATTTCTACCATTGCTTGCAGCGTGCGCAATGTTCCTCCGAACTAACTCGAGCTAATCCGGGGCTTCAAACAAGATTCTTGGTTGGGTTTCACCCCGATGAGGAGTGCTTTCGCACAGAAAAGGGCCTTCCGGAAGTAGCGTAGTGGAAATTCAAAGTGTCATCGTTCAGCTTTTGTGGGGTTACTAGAGGGCCGAAAATATATAGTGGTGGCAACAAATATACAGTTGTTTACTCCGGCACTCAAGAGCACTCTATTGCAATAAATAGTAGAGTTTATTTCCCCATTCAACACATACACAAACTCAGCATTTTTTCATAACTTGTCTCTGTAACATTGCGCCCAAGCACTCAAATAAAAGATCACTTATTCATCAAATGCTCTTGCCGCAGGCAATGAGTATTGAGCACGAACTTATTTCACTGCTAATTCGAACCATGGCGCTGGCCGCTGCATGCACTAACTAGCTGCTGCCGTAGCTGTACCTCTGACCGCTAGGTCTCCAGCCTGCTTTAAGTCCTAATCAGGAGGAAAACGTATGTCCTCGTCGAATTGCTATGCTGTTATCCTATTTCCGACGGAAGGCTTATTCAGCTGCAAGCTCAGCATTTGTGAACATATATCAGTAGAGCCGTGAGGCCACCAATACGAGCGCTGTCGAAATCATTGCCTTCAATCACATTTGCTTCTATATACAATCACACTGCTAACAAGGCTCGTTTTATCATTCTTCATAATAGGCGGCATATCCTCCACCGTACCCTGGGTCTACTACTCCACCATAACCATAGCCGTAGCCTCCGCCGTATCCTGGTCTGAAGTCTCCTCCGTAGTAACCATCGTACTCTCCTCCGTAGCCTCCGCCATACATTCCACCGTATCCGCCTCCATACCCTCCTCCATTGTTAGCGCCGTAGCCCATACCCTTCCCTTGGTCGTATCGTCCAGCGCTCTTGGACTTCTTTTCACTGTTGCCTCCATCGTATCCCCCGTCCTTGCCACCATCGACGCCTCCATCTTTATTTTTAGCGTTGCCTTCACCGTTTCCACCACCGTATCCTTCACCGTAGCCTCCGCCATTTCCTGCGCCGTAGCCGTCTCCGTAGCTTCCTCCATAGACTCCACCGTAGCCACCATCGTAACCACCGTCTTTTCCTGCGCCGTAGCCTCCTCCGTAGCGTCCACTGTAGCTTTTGTCGTTGCCTCTGCCGTAACCTCCTGCGTAGTCCGCGCCATTTCCTGCGCGGTAGCCTCCTCTGTAAGGTCCACCGTAGCCTCCTGCATAGCCTGCGCCATTTCCTGGGCCATAGCCGCCGTAGCCTCCTCCGTATCCTCCACCGTAGCCTCCACCATAGCCTCCTCCATAGCCTCCGCCGTAGCCTCCACCGTATCCTACGCCGTAGCCTCTGTCATAGCCACTATTTTTGCCCCCGCCATAGCCACGGCCATAGCCTGCACCGTCGCCTTTGCCATCGTTTTCCAAACCGCCTTCAGCGATTACTCCGCCATATGCTTCAGCGTAACCACCACCATTCTTGCGTTTCCCGCCTCCATTGTAACCTCCTCCATAAGCTGCATAATTCTTGCCGCCGAAGCCGCCGTAGCCGCCGTACGCCAGAGCGTTGCCGCCTTCTTTTCCTCCATCTTTTCCGTCACCGTCACCTTCGCCGGCACCACCGTCATAGCCACGGCGGTATCCTCTGCCATAGCGTCCACCGTAGCCGTTTTTGTAGGCACCACGAGGTCCAGCGGCGGCTGCTGTTGCCAGCAAAGCACAAAGGCCGATGACTAGACACTGCAAACAAAAACGTATACCGATCAACTTCAAATTTGACTGTTATTTACATAAAAAATTTTAATTACCACTTAATCGGTCACACTTAAGTGTGACGCATTCATTCCAGCTTCCTGCGTTGAGCGTCGTGGCCACCCTTACCGCTTTCAGCGGTCCACTAAGATAACTAAATCGCTGATTATACCTCGCGACGGGTTCCATTCTACAGGGCACTCAGTTATGTGCTTTTTCTGTTCAGTTACGAGGAAAAGAGGAATTATATCAAATTTCGGCATATAATGGCCCCGATGAGCACGGGTATGCTAACTTTCGCATGCCACCCAGTGACGTCTAATGAAGGCGGGGGTCTGCGGCATGCTTTGTGCTTTGGCCCGCGTAAATACAGTCATCGAGGGATCAGTTAACGCAAATATTGAATGACGTGCTTGTTTTGGCGCAATTTGATTGTGAACTGTTGCCGCTACATAAAATAGGAACCATTAAAATAAAAAAAAGTGACGTATTACGATAAGTTTTAATCCGGTACCATTAGAGGTGCTGTTCGCGAGAAAATCCTGCATCCATCAGTGCCATCCTTGCCACGAAAGGGTAGGTGGCCCATCCTTCACGGTGCCCACTATGGCAGGTGACAACGACAATTATTCAAATAAATACAATGCTATTGCTACATGCGCACCGTCGCACGGCGCATCATGCCAATGGTGGAGAGATAGGCAACCTCTCGAAGAACTACCTACGGAAAAAAGAGCCTTGCGGGAGTTCGGAAAGAGCAACCTGTGGCTCACTTTCCCTTCCAGTTGCTGCGTTTAAACAGCTCCCGGCTGGGTCTGTGGCGAAGCGCTTAACTGCTGCACCACTGCGCCAGTAATGGTAGGACTCCCTGCGTTCGATGAATCTATGGAAGAAAACTACTACTTTCGCAGGAGGGACTTCAAACGCTATCGCATTGAACTCTTAAGAGTAGGTTATACGTCATTCAATTTTTTTTCTATGAATTGAAGATCTAAATGTAGGTAACAATCACCACCAAAGTCCGCAAAACAGCATCATGCCGCCAAATCTTTCGTAACTAGAATTCTGTTGAACCATTAACCACTGATTGATTCCTTTCGTGCACCTGCAAGACCGTCGGCTGGTATGCTGGTCACATTGAAGGTCTGTAAATTAATTTTGACCATCTTGGGTTTTTACGGGACTCCATGTAATCTAAACGAAACTTTGATCACTGGTCACTACAGAAATACGACCGTTCTAGCCGAACTTGTGCTGCTTGCGTTTTTATAGGAGCCTAATGACATAGCTACTGAACCTCCGGGGAGTCCAAGATAGCTCTTTTATGTTTAAGTTATGTTTTAGATTTAGGTTTCAGGCGTGCGCAAGTGTGTGTGTGCGCAGAGGCACAGAAGCGGATACGACTAATATGTCGGGAGTTTTCTCGGATAGCACAGTCTGATAAAAGAACCTGAGACGACGTGCAGCCGCCGTTGAAAGCTTATGCAAGAAAACATAGCGTAAAAATTTATTTCGTTGGAGTTTTTTCTACGAATCCTGGAATAGAGACAAGTGTGATATTTGTGTTCTTAAATAAGTAATGAAGTAAACGGCTGCACAGATTTTAAGAAAACATCACGTATCGAAGGTGTCTCCTTTTCTTCATCTAGGTGTGACTACAAATATGTGTCAGCCTGCCTTTTAAATACAGGCATAAAATGCCGCCAGGTGGCAGATCCTAAATTGTGGGCTTTGTAGGAGGGAAGGGTCCCGCTTAAACGATTAACACTTTTTGGCGCGTGCCGAAGGCGAAATGACTCAAACCGCAGTCTTTTCAGCGCGGATATGGCTAGATGTCCAGAAAAATACTTCGTACAACATGAATCATGTAATCTGATCTGATCCCTTCATCTGCTAAAATACCGCTTCTAGCTCACAATTCTTTTTCGTGATGACAACTTTCTGCGGCTTACTGCTTTCAGCGAAAATTTTCGTTTTCTGGATTCCCAACCAAACAGGCCATAGTCGGTTCTTTCGTTGTGAAATTTCTTATATTTTGTGATTGAAACGAACCATTAAATCTCAACGAATACGCCTTGGAAATTTTCTTAGTCAAAATCGCTTTCCGTACCCATTTGGTGGCGGGTGCAGATTGAAGATGCTGGGCTGTATTGTTATACAGCTGGTAAAGCACAGCTATATAAGAATACAGTGAAGGTTCCTACAGTAGTAATTCCGACATTACTATAACAATTCTCGACATAAAAAGTCCGTCTCGTACTAGCGGAGTTTTGTGAGATGGCATATGTAGGCCCGTAGAGATACTGATGTGTGGAGTGTGAGTTTTATTGTAGCACAACTAGGGGGGGGGGGGGGGTGCGAAATCTAGGCGCGAGCGAAATCACAACGCAGACTTTAGCCGCGACCGAAAGATGCCGGCAAACTGCGTTTAATAGGTAGGAATCGGCAGCGGTTGCCTTCGCCGAGGCAATGCATTGCAACAAAAATTAGTAGAAATATGTTGCAAACTCATAGAGATAACATCGCACATGAACCAGCACGAAGGAGTATCAGATCAACATTTTTGATTCTGTGCTTACATGTGGTTTGTGGGATATTAGAGAGATGAATAACAGTTTCGAACCATACCAATTTTATTCTGCAGTAATTTTTGCGGGAGCGTTTCGTTAAAATAGCGGATATAATGAGACCCTTATTAAAAGGAGCACCTGATAACTCTCAAGAGAAAAGGTTCTTGACTTGCACTAAGGCATAATATTTTATAAGCTTTGTAATTCCGGTCAATTCTTCATAGTACACGAAGAAAAAAGTACTTCGTTCGGGACAATAAAACACAGAATGGCAGCACATATCCTTCTTTGGGCTACCACCTGTTGACTGCTCAGAGGTATACTTACTCTATTCTTTCCGCTTGGAAACACGGAATTTAATACACGCTGGCAAGAGTAGTAAATAAAATGGCCTGGGGAAACATCTTCTACAGAATTTACGGTATTTTCATGCACTGAGGTTACTCACCAGGGTGTTCATGGTTCTGGCTCGTTTCCAGCTGACAACAGCTCATATGCTAAAGGGAAGCATTTCGGCCTTTTATACGCGCGCACGCAAGGATTCTCCTCTCCTAACCTCCACCACGGAATGCGACGCCATTCGCGACCATCCCACAAGCCTCGTCCACTCAGCGTCAGCGTAAAAGAGACTTAGCGAAAAAACTAAATATTGTTACGGGCGCATTGCTTTCCGCGGTTTATCGAAGCAAGGCAGGAAGGGTGCATGGAGACTACTGCACGAGTACAATGTTGGGGAAAAGAGTGGATAAAACTAGGGAAAAAGTGCATAAAACACTCCCATATCAAAAGCAAGTGGTAGCTACTTACCCTCACGCTTCAGTTTGTTATCTCTTACGCGCACAGCTCAGTGTCGCCATTCTATATGTTTTGTTCAGTGGGATATCAGCGCTGTTTTTGGGTGATGATGTCACCTCTGTGGATGCCTGGCGGGGCAGGAAGTCGGAAGGACTCTGATGTGAACGAACGTAAGAGGAGTAAAAAAAGCTGCATTAGTCGCAGGGAGTTGAGATCGCAATCTGGAACCCTATGTCGCTTATACGACTCGAAGTGTAGTGGAAATAGTGCAGCACTCCCGTCGAACTTCCTCTTGCAACGGGAAGGTATAGCGCTGCATACTTCACGTCTCCGCACAATCAGCGCGTACTCTGTACATTTCCGTATCGCTACGTGGTAAGCAGCACCTGCTTTACTCAATAAAGCACCACTCAGAGAACGTTGCACTCTATTTCAAGAGGACAACGTTGGTAAACTTTTTTTTAGACATTGGACCATGGTGCTTCTTGTTTCTTTTTTTTGTGTGTGGAGACGATGCGAATGACGTTGGATAGAAAAATTATGCACTTCAGCTAGTTTTTTTTCGAGAATAAAATTTCCAGCATCACATAACTCTTCCTTCACTTTTGCTCCAGTTTAGAAACTCATTTCTAGAACAAATGTATACATTTCTCTAGCAACGGTGACAATACATTCATTGTAGTCCTTCGAGGAAGTTGATTAAGCATAGCAGTTGTGGTAATATTTAGGTTATTTTTATTATCTTCTTTTGTTAGTGATGTTCAACCGTTCAGTTATTAGAATGCCTTTAAATTTTCTTCTTTCAACTATTTACTCAAGGGGTGAAAATAACTCAGATTTACTATAGATATGAATATGCACTTACAAAATATGCACAAAACAAGTGCAGATGACCACAATTTCATGTATCAGTATCGAAGTTATGCAAACGCATTATGCAAGAAAATATTCCCGAAATTGACACTTTTAAGCTAAAATGCGAGTTAAAATCAGCAGCACTGGAGAAGCAGACCTCTTATGCGGCTTGGCGTTGGCTGTATAACTAGCCCTTTGACTTCATATAAAGCCCCTCTTGAACCAGTCTGTACAAACGCGTCAGCGTTGCCTATGCAATCACGAAAAAAAAACAACTTCCGTGGCGGATTAGTAGCGTGTCTGACTCGTAACCTAAAGTTGACTGGTTCAATTAAAATGTAATTCTTCCGGTTTTCTTTTCAGCGCAGTTTACTTTATGTACATGGATGTGCTCTTCACGTTTGAGTCAAGCTGCGACTTTCTTATCGTCGGTTTCTAAAGTGTTTATCACTTTTCAAATCCTCGGCTTCTCGCGTGACGTAGCCAAATTTTCCACCGATCCGGATTGTTCGCTCACAACAACGAACGCAGTCAGATTTTCTGCTGAACCGAACCATTCAGGCGGTCGCTATAAGAGATCTACCAGAGAATGAAGCAGCAAGGTTATGCTTTCATTCTTAGTTAAGCCATTGTGAGGTAATATACTGGTGCCGTTATGAAAGATTCCTATACGTCTACTATGAGGCTATAATTCTAGTGAATAATTCACGAAGTGTATCCATTTAGTGTCAGGGAAGACAAGCGCAAGCTTTAATGGCGACCTAGAAAAGGCTGGGATCTGCTTTGTAATGAAATAACCTGACTTAAAGAAAAAATACTTTGGAAAGCGAAACAAAAATCTCTTGAATACGTAAAGCCAAGATATCCGACCAATAACGCTTTTCATTGCGCTGTGCAGTTCTGTAGAAGCGTCATTTGTATTCACATACGGTGTCGGCAATTGACACTAAATCCAAGCGCTTGTCCTTCGTTTTTCTTTGCGTCCATGTGTTTTTTTTTCGCGCTTTTCGCCTTACAATAAAAGAGTGTCCCCGGGCTCCCGTGCGCAATTGTTATTGTGCATGATTTCCTCGCCGAGCAGCTTGTTGAGTTAGAGCACATCACAGTGAAGAAAACACGAGCTCCAACTCCAGCTTGGCAACTTTTCAACGCACCACATGCTCCTTTCTCTGGTTGTGATGGAAACTTCCCTCTCACTACAGAATTCAAAGTGCAAGATCCAGATACCGGACATGGGCGTCATTCACGCGCTCAAGATGTCCTAACGTCCAGCTCTTGCTGATAGCAATTTGGACTAGACGGCGATGTTTGGCTTCGGATATCTTTCTTCGCTGCTGCGAAAATTATTAAGGCAATGCGGATGCGACTGACTGTGGAGTGCACCAAGAATTGCGTCCGGAAAGCACGCGTTATGGGCCAAGGAATGACTGGTAATATTATTGAACAACCGCATGATTAGACGCATGTGTTCTGTAGCAACGCGTTGTTGATGTACAGATCGCCCCACATGATTTCGCTTGTGATGACATTGAAACTTCATCTGAAGCGTAGTGTCATAAGTATAGCTTCGGACATTCAAAATTCTCACACAGGCAAAGCTGCTGTAGTCGAAGTGCCAGCGCTGCCCGACTGGCGAGGACCTGATGACGATGATCGGCAGGCCGACCTGCCACTATTTGCTGTGAACGCTTTACGAATGATTACTAGTAATATCCTGTTCTCAAAACAGCTTTACCGTAGGGCCTCGGTGAGGAACATGCATTTAGACCACTCTTGGACGCTAGGAAAGCGCCGGGATATTTTCTCCTTTCAGGAAGCCGGCGGCCACGACCAACTTTTGTAAGAAATAAGCAGCAATTTTATAAACTTCGTATTTCTGACGGTAAAATGAGAATTCCTCTACTATGAACATCAGATACAACGGATGCTATCCTGGCGACCATCAAGTTCGTTGTAATGGAGCTCAACTGCAACCATCTCTCCGGTTTTAATTATGAGAGGGGCGGTGGGGGGGGGGGGGGTGAAAGCAGATGATATTTTTCTTTCAAACGTCCCAGTCACGTGCCAAATAGCCCCCCAGGAAATAGGTGTATATATGCGAAAGATTAGAAGGTTACGTGTATGTGAAACGTTACTCTATATGAAAGGTTAGAAGGATAACCTGTTAATTAAAGTGCCTCATTCTACCGATCGAGCCAGAAGTATGCAAGGAATTACAGCAAAAGGATGCTTTCTCTCGGCCCCGTTCCTTTATACAGGTATTTTACTAAAGCATTATAGTTACTTGTGTTGCCAAGTGTACGCGTAGACAAGCTTCTGTGCGCTTTTCTACATATAAGAAAAAAGTTTATAAGAACTACAGCGTCTAGAATGCAGTTTGCAATCTAATTTGTAGCTAATATGCTTGAGGATCTGGAGACGAGAATGCAGATTCTCACTAGGCTACTGTATAACGAAACAATCTAAAATGCTCCTTTAATAATAATTGGTTTTTGTGGGAAAGGAAATGGCGCAGTATCTGTCTCATATATCGTTGGACACCTGAAACGCGCCGTAGGGGAAGGGATAAAGGAGGGAGTGAAAGAAGAAAGGAAGAGAGAGGTGCCGTAGTGGAGGGCTCCGGAATAATTTCGACTACCTGGGGATCTTTAACGTGCACTGACATCGCACAGCACATGGGCGCCTTAGCGTTTTTCCTCCATAAAAACGCAGTAGCCGCGGTCGGGTTCGAACCCGGTAACTCCGGATCAGTAAAAATGCTCCTTTCAAAACACTCTTGTCGTACAAAAAAATCATGTATTGCCTGTTTTATTGCGAAAAGAACAATTTTTGCTCCGTATATAACGTGTCGAGTCTCCGTTCACACCCAGGTGTAAAACGCTGCACGCATCAGAGTGTTCCTGAACCTGTTTCCGCGGTCAGGCTAGTCATAATTTCAGTTTATTCTTACAGTACCAATGGTTTATTTGGTGACCTCGAGGACGACGGAAACAGACGGGAGGCAGTGGTGGCCCGCCGTCGGTCAGGATGATCATGGCAATGCGGCTAGGCTAATACCCATTTTCTTCACAATGGCCCTGAGGAGAAAAGGAGCCATCCTGGCGACTTATGATGCCGTCAAAACAACCGGGTCGTAGTACGGTTTGCGGCAAAGAACATGCAGAGTCTCGCGGCCATGGCGGCGGAGTTCGGCAGACGGTGTGAGTGGCTCAATACTGTTAGTTAACTAGAAATGTGCGTTCCAGGGCGCTGTAGGGGCTTGATATTTCAAGACAAGTTTCTTGGGGAGGCCTGGAGTACTGGAGAGTATCCACAGCCACACGAATGAACCGGGTGGGAGAGCTGGTGTAAGCTGACCTTCGTCATGGCGGTGTTTGTGGCGCCTCTAAGTGTCTGTCGTGAGCGACATTGAGATGTGGCGCCAGTGTTCGACGTCCTCGGCAGCTGCAGAGAGAGTTGCACACTCAGATGCAGCAGGGCGGGAGCGGAGAATTGTGTCGATGGGAGCGGATGTACGCCGACCGTAAAGCAGAAAAAAAAAACAGAGAGAAGACTGTGGTGGATTACGTAGCAGTGTTATAGGCATACGTTATGTAGGGTTGAATGAGGCCTAAGCTCGTGTGGTTGGCTGCGATGTACGTGGCCAGCATGTCGCCAAGACTGCAATTAAAGCTTTCGGTTAAACCATTTCTTTGTGAATGATAGGTGGTGCAAGTCCGACGAAATATATTGCACTCGGCAAGCAAGGCTTCAACATCGTCAGAAAAGAAGACGCGTCTTCTGTCACACACAAGTTAGGAGCAATGTGGCGAAGAATGAAACGGTGCAGAAGGAATGACGCCACATCACGAGCTGTAGCAGACGGGAGCACCGCGGTCGCAGCATACCTGGTCAGGTGATCAATGACAACAGGGATCTAGCGGTTGCCGGCAGTGGTACACTGCAGAGGGCCGTATAAATCGATTCCTACGCGGTCGAACGGGCGAGGCGAAAATGGTATTGGCTGCAACTCGCCAGAAACATGATGAGTTTGTTGCTTACGGCGTAGGCAGACCGGGAACGGGCAGGCGTACTTGAGGATGAAGTTGTGCATGGCGCGCAAGTAATACCAGAGACGGATGTGAGTGTATGTCTTGTAAACTTCGGCGTAGCCGCATTGCGGGTCAGCGTAGAAATAGCTGCAGACTTGGGAGCGTAGATGTAGAATTACGAGAAGCCCTTTGCGTCCATGAAAGTTATAGTTACGCTTCCAAAAAAATGTTGTCGAGAATGACAAAGTGTGAAGCTTGGAGACGAAGGTAGCGGTTTGCTCGAACCCTAAATAAAACAGATAAAAAGTCGAGGAGAGAAGCAATCTATTGATATTTACTCTGCACGGCATGTCGCTGATGCTCGGCATGTCGCTGATGATCAGAGAAGGTGCAGTGGATTCGAGGGCGGAGAGGATGGCAATGTCGCCTGTAAGCGGGCAGAGCGACAAGGAATCGGCCTCCTGTTGCTTGCAGCCCAACCCGTAGACAACGCGTATGGTTTGTTCATGTAGGCGGAGAGCCCATTGAGGCAGTCCGCCGGAGCGATCTTTTAACGAAGAAAGCCATCAAAGGGAATGCCGGTCCGTGACCTCGTTAAATGGACGGAAATAGATATAAGGGGGAAACTTTCCGAGGGCCCAAACTGGAATGAACAAGAACTCTTTGTCCTTGACAGATCAATTGGTATCGGCTTCTGTCAGGATGCGGCTAGCGTAAGAAACTACATATTCTTCGAAATCATATTTGCGCAGAGTGAGCACAGTACCGAGTTTAATACCACTGGCGTCCGTGTGTACTTTGGTTGGCGCTGACGGGTCAAAGTGGCGCATGATGGGTGTCACCGTGAAGAGATTGCGCAAGTTGTTGCAAGCATTGTTGCAGGCAGGCGACAAAGTCGAGTCCACGTTGCTGCTTAAGAGCTGAGTTAAAGGTTCAAAAATCGCAGTCAAGTTCCAAATAAAACGCCGAAAATATGAACAGAGGCCTAGGCAGCTGCGCCGTTCCTTGATGGAAGTAGGTTTTGGAAAAGCACTCACAGCACCCTTTTTTGACACAATGTGGCATAAAATGGTCGTTTCGCGAGCAGCAAATCGGCACTTATTTAAGTTGAGCTGCAGGCCGGCGTCCGTAAGGCAGGTCGAGTCATACTTGAGCCGGGACAGATGAGTCCCGAAGTCGGGCGAAAAGGTCACGTAGTCGTCCAGATAGCACAGGCACGACTGCCACTTCAGGCCACGCAAAATAGTGCCCATCATGCACTCGAAAGTAGCCGGAGCATTACAGAGGCCGAAATACATGACATTCATTTCATACAGGCCGTCATGGGTCATATATGTGGCTTTTGGGGAAATCGTCGACTACCATGGGGACCTGCTAGCACCCAGAGCACAAATCAAGAGAATATAAAAGTTCCCTTCCTTGTGGGCAGTCTAGAGCGTTATCAATACGTATAATAGGGTAAACGTCATTCTGCGATATCTGATTCAGATGGCGGTAATCAACAAAGAAACGAATAGAGCCATCTTTCTTCCTCACGGGTACCACAGGGAACGCACATGGACTGTGAGAGGCCTGAATTACGCCGCCGTGAAGCATGGTGTCAACCTGTTCGTGAATAACATAGCGTTCAGTGCCGGAGACGCTGTATGGGCGCTGACGCAGAGGAGTATTGCCACCAGTGTCGACGTGTGGCTCAAAGCGGGTTTGTGTGAATCGAAGGACGAGCGAACTTGATGAAGGAGCGCAATAAGTTGAGCGCGTTGAAGGGAGGAAAGGTTGCGTCGATGGAGCGACCCTCTGAGTTCAGTCATAAAAAGGACCAGACTCTCCTTTGAACCGAAAACTCGCACATAGAGCACGTTCACACCATAAATAAACTGATACAAAAACACACCAAACGTAACAACACATATATATACAATTTTCAAAGGCTAAGGAAAAGAGGTTGCTTTAGCGGAAATCTCAGCAGTCATGCATGCTCTGCGTATCCAGTGTGTTGAGGTTGCATGTGTGAATGTACTGGTAACATTAACAGCGGCTGCACAGCGACAATAGTCCTCTTGTGAGAAAGCGAAAAATTTCCAAACAAGAAGGGTTTCAGGAAAAACGACAGGCTCTCGTAACTATACTATTCACTTCGTGTTCATAGTAAGTATTCAACGTATACGATTGGGAAGAGCTGAGGAATAAATAGTAATAGAAAATAAATACGATCTCATTTGGTGGTTACACTAGAAAGGCAAAGATGAAGGATTGGCCGAAAAATATTCACAATAAAACTTAAATATCGCTCAATGGTCTCGAACAGCACTTCACGATAGGCAGCAAAACATCGGAAATGATCGGGGAGGTAGGGCAGACAGCAACGTGGGATACGGGCAATGAGGATTTGACAACTGAGAGGATGCAGTGAGGAGTATTCAGTGGTACTCTCAAGTCATGAATAACAGCTCACCTGTACCGCTTACAATACAGGTAGATAACTGTCGAATGTTGCTAGTATTAAGCTATGGGGCAGAATCTTGGAGGCTAATCAGAAAGTTTCAACTAAAACTGAGGCCTGTGAGGAGGGCTATCGAGAGGAAAATTGTAGGTGTACTTTTCACAAACAGGAGGAGAGTATGGTGGCTTAGGAAACAAACATGCGTTTATGATAAACTGGTAAGAATCAAGGCTGAGAAATTGGCATGGGCAGGACATGTAGAACGAAAGGAAGATAACCGATAGAACCTTACGGTAATGAGCGGGCTATAAAGAAAGGCAAGAGCAGCAGGGGGCGGCAGAGTGCGGTCGACGGGTGACGTCAGCAAGTTTTCAGGGAGAGGTGGCCGCAGCAGGCGGAGGACCGGATCAGTTGTAGATGTGAGGCAGTCTTGCCCCACATGTGTAGCAACTATGTAGATGTGTGGCAACTGTCTGCAGATGATAATTGCCCCGCCTGTATGCTCTGGAGAGAGAAATTTTACACTTGCGCTGCTTTTCCGAACGGATGTGCTGCTGCCTCACGCCGAACAACGGGTGCCGCCTCAACTAGACGGATAACTTTACGGGCTTCCGCCTGAACCTGATTTAAAACTACAATGCAAATCTAGCTGGGAATTGGAGGCTTTATCTCTGCCGTGCCCTGGCTAATGAAATAGGCCTATACAGTGCTGCATCCCGGAAGATGTTTACTAAATACTGACGAATACTACACATACACATGCACATACATACACATACTACACATACACATACTGCACCATGATTTTTTCCAATCACCATCAGCCTCCTTTCAGCGGCTCGAGCATCCGCACAAAGTTAAACGCATCGCGTGTCGTTCATCTGCATTTACAAAGTCATTCATACCACGCACGATCATACAATGTAACAATTTACCAGCGCACATAACCGTTGAATCTAACGCCTCCCCATTTCTTGCTCTCATCAGCAGCGCCGTTTGCATTTGAAATGTTTGAAACGTTTGAAAATGTTTAATGTTTTCTTTTTTCTAGTTGCTGTACTTTTGTGATTACTTCTGTTCTTTTCGTGCCTGATACGTACACTGTAGTGGTTTTCATTTCCATTATGCCTAACCTTTATCCTTAAACATATAATTTGTATTATATTGTTTTTTTATCGCCTGCTTTTTTATTTACTCTCTGGTGCTTAATTATTTTTTCCACGTTATACCAAGCCTATTTATTGTTCCTTTCCGCGTTATTGATGTTCCTTGTAGATATTTTACACTGCCCCCCCCCCCCCTTCTTTGTAATACCCTCGAAGGAGGGCCTTTACGGGTATGCTGAATAAATGTATAAATAAATGATTCGATTAAACTTGTTAAAGTTAGAGTTGCAAGTCCTGCAAACAAAATCCACTTGAAAGGATCAAAGTTCTGTCTCCCTCAAAGTTTTGCCTGCTTTTGTCGTGTGTCAACAGAAAGAGGTCGCTCGGGTTTTGGTTAAGCAAAGCTGAAATATAAGTGCTGCTTCATGTGCACTAAACGTAAGCAGGAAGACACTTATGTCTTTCGGTATTTTTCCTACCTTCTTTGTTTCTGTTTCCGCTGGAACCTACACTACAGGGATGGATGATGATGCAAGTCGAAGCGCCGCGAATTTCTTCAATTATCAATGTTAGGATTAGTCAATATTAAGACGCCAATAGCGATCCTCCTTAGAATTCGTAACGCAAAGTAGAAAGTCACCACTGTCGACGTGGGGGTCTGCTGATATGGGACCTGTTAGCAAAAATTGAGGCGTACTGATCCCTTTCTTTGCCGCACTGCTACTGCTTCGTAATGCTGTACTGCAAGTAGAAGTAGTGTCTTTCGATGCCCAGACGTTATAAAACATTTCGTTTACTTCGGTGATGAAGCGCGCGTAGGATTAAGACAACGTTGCTTTTTGGTGCAACCCTGTAGATATGAAGCTAACGTGGCGTTTTCTTTGCTTTACCCGTCCGAAATTTCCTTATTTTTCTGAAGAAGAACAGGCTGTATTTTTAACCCAGATTGGCTGGTTATAGGTAATGACATCTAAGGCTGTGCGGTTATATCGTTATTGTAATACCGTTCGCAAGATCACTTGTAGTTATTTATAGTTGTTTATTCGAAAGTGCAGCACAGTCGCTTTACTCCAAGCAGGAGTCGGCACAAAGGAAAGCTACATAGCTCGATAGAACACAACAACCCATCAGCTTAGGCAATAAGAAGCAACTACAAGAAACCAAAGCCTGAAACACTGCAGTGAACGCAATAGAAGTCTACAAGTGCATCTTCACACTAACAATTATTTTAGTTTGTAGTGAGCGCTTCAACACTGCGACTATCGACGATGTGTTTCAATAATTTGTCCCAAGCGGTTATGGTTCTCGAATGAAAAGAAAATTTTAAATTATTGATTAGATTGCTGTACGCCCGGATCGTTTTCCTATTTTCAAAGCGCGAGCTTTTGCGCACGGTGCGAGCGGCAATAAAATTGCGGTTGTAACTTTGTATTATGTTGTTATACATTAGATACACGTATTTTAATCTCAGTTCGGCAAGTCTCGATTTAATTTATGAAGACCAAGATAATAAATCATTTCTGTTACGCTATCACTGCCTCTGGACCTGTTGCAATTGAATCTAGGTGCAATTCCTTAACTATCTCTAATTTGGCAGCGGTTTTCTCTGTAAAAGCGTATCTTTGACACGAGGCGTACTATACACATTTCCGTACTAACAATTTCTAGGCTGCTAGCTTCACATGCTTAAGGGCTTTCAAGGCTTTTGAAACCGGAGGGATTTCAAAGCATTCGGGAATACTGAATCGATACGAAGGTTTTAACTCT
The DNA here is from genome assembly GCF_052857255.1 of Amblyomma americanum. Lineage (NCBI taxonomy): Eukaryota > Metazoa > Arthropoda > Arachnida > Ixodida > Ixodidae > Amblyomma > Amblyomma americanum. Next base: position 175,838,741 of record NC_135498.1, on the reverse strand, counting down.
GAGATATTTATGAGCCGGTGAATCCTTAAGTACAGTGCCAAGTACAGAATAGGAATAATAATAATTGGTTTTGGGGGAAAGGAATTGGCGCAGTATCTGTCTCATATATCGTTGGACACCTGAACCTGCCGTAAGGGAAGGGATAAAGGAGGGAGTGAAGGGCTCCGGAATAATTTAGACCACCTGGGGATCTTTAACGTGCACTGACATCGCACAGCACACGGGCGCCTTAGCGTTTTTCCTCCATAAAAACGCAGCCGCCGCGGTCGGGTTCGAACCCGGGAACTCCGGATCAGTAGTCGAGCGCCCTAACCACTGAGCCACCGCGGCGGGTCAGAAGAGGAATCGTCCAAAACGGTTTTGTTCCTGCCTATATGGAGAACTAAGCTCTTTGCTTCGTTTAATGCGACAGCCACAATACCAGTCGCCTGACCATTATATGCCCGTATTTACCTTCTAGTCATGAATCCTCAAATAACAGATGAACTTTACTGGTAGCGACGTAGTAACTCGCGCGAAAACAACATAATGAAACCCGAAAACGAACTGCAGGGACACGTGTGTCCTGTCTGTTCCATCCCGCCCCTGTTCGCTGTTTTTTTTTCTCGCTCGTTACTCTGTCGCAACAAGTTACTGAGCACCAACTAGACCAACTTTCTCCTTTAAGGTCAGGGGTACGATCTTTTTAAATGCCCTTGATTCCTTTAATAAAAACAAACTGGTCATTGGTTCGATGAACAATATCTGATGGTACCACGGTCCGCGTAATCCACAAATTGTACACAAACGTTGAGCATAGTTACTTAAGGTTCCTCAACAAATTTCTGTTTATTGATTTTTTCAGTACGCTCTGGTTTTTGAAAAGGGAGCAAGTAAACGAGGTCCCATTTAGAAGAGATATTGTGTGAGCGACAGACTTACCACTACCGCCACCTATCAATCCCAGCAACGCCAGGGGCCAAGCCTCAAGCCTACTGCAATGTTTCGCGCAGTGAGCGTGAGCAGACTCAGCGACAATGTGCTGGTTTGAGTGCAATCAGTTTTTAAGCCTGTAGTGGGGCGCAATGCCTGAATAATAAAGTTCTTATCAGTGCGCGAGACGCCCAGCCTCTGCCTAACCTCGCCGATGTCCTCACAACTAGCGCAGACAACCTGGAACCAGCCCGGAAGCCTTGCCACTCGCCCGCTTGAAGTATCCCCTTGCCTCGTCGCCTTCGTTACTTTGTGCGGTTCTGCCGACCACCATGTCCCCACCTCCCCGCCAGATGAAGCCTTTCATCCGCTTCGCCTGAGCCATTTCATTGGCCTCGCTTCTTGTGCTGCTTGTGCTGCCCACCAGAACTCCGCCTGAACTGTTCGCCTGCTCGCTTTCGCGCCCTTGCGCCTCTTGTGCTGTCCCGCTGGCCTCCATGACCATCGGGAAGTGGGACGAGGCTACATCGGAGGACCTCGCCAGCTTTACAGCAGATTACCGCCGCGAATAGCTGGCCCGCCGAAACGTCGATACTGTCGGATCGAACGAAGACGTAATAAACCGCCTCTCGCTGATATCGCCAAAAACTGCGCAATGCCGCCCCTGTGCCGTCCCCGGATTCCGCAGCGTCCATCCTGCGCCCCGACCTTGCGCCCAGTCTGGATGGAACCAAACCACAGAGTTGCTCACGGGTTTACTCCAGCAGGTCCTTCCACATCTCGCAACGCTCTGCAGTCCCAATTCAAGTCACTACTCTACCAGACTAGTCCGCATAGCTTCCAACATACAGGGGTGATGGCAGCATTTACGCGTCCAATTGGATCGAAGAATTGGAGTGAACCCGAAGCCTGACTAAGTGCGAACCGTCAACAGTTCTCGCTGTCTCCTTGGGAAAATTTCGTGGGGCCGCGGTGGATTAGAAAGCCGCCAGTGCCCAACATGAGAAAGGTTCAGGAAAGCTTTTTTAGGTCAGTTCAGCGACGAGCTTACCATGCTGCAGTGGCAATAGGCAGTTACTTGTCGCGTACAAGCGCATGAAGAGAGCCTTGCAAACTACTCTCTTTAATTTGAGCTAATTTCTGGTTGCTCAGTCCCCCTCACCGGCTCTCAACGCATAGAGTATGCTCTTCAAGGCACTGCCGACCAAATTTGGCTTCTACCATTGCAGCGCTACGCACGGCAACAGTCGCAGCGTACATGGAAATGGTCACTCAACTTGAGCAGACATTAAGCCATTCATCCATTCGACTCACACGCATAGAGACTTCTGTTCCCAGGCTACCAATGCCCACACCTCAGGCGCTGCCACGCGCCACTGAACACACAAACCCTCAGGCATGATCTGAGAGAACCGCCCGGCCGCAGCGCATTTCAGACCTCCCACCAGACCAACGAGAAGCCCGCTACCATTCGTATCTCCACTAAGCGCGGTTCCCCTGCCTACCTTCCAGGCCAGAACTTGGTAGATGCTGTATGCTTTCAGTTCAGTAAAAATGGACACCTCGCATCCAAGTGTCCATCTAGATCAGCTGCATCGAAGCCTGCCATGCATCCTTCTGAGATCCTCGATGGATCGCTGGCCTAGTGTGCCCTCGTCAGTGCCACTCTTGCTGGGGTTGGCCCAGTGGATGTATTTACGGACAGTGGTCCTGAAGGGACGCTAATATCACGCCAACTGGTCAGTTTCCTCTCCTACTCTCGACAAGACCCCTCCCACTCATTGTTGGAGGAACATCGGTAACTCCCACCGGTCCTATCTGGTTGCAGATTTCTGTTTAGCCTATCACTTGTTTGGTCGAATCAGCTGTCCTTGATAACAATGTCGTGACCCTTACCTTGGGTGAGGACTGGTTTTCCTTTAGCCAAGCCGAGTTGGTGTTTCAACCACCCAAGCCTACAGAGATTCGCTATTTATTAACAGGCGCAACTGTACTGTGCCATTAATAACTGTTGCCCAGGTTGTCAAATACGGTTATGCTCCAAGGGTTTTGTTTTGACCCCTGTGTACCAGGATACCTCAGCTCAGCAAGCCTGTAACGGTTGCCACTTCCTGGACTTGTGGAGAACCTGTTTCGCCCCATCCATTTCTTCGCGGCCCATCTTCACCATCGTGCGTCAGGACAGCACCGGCTGGGCGAAAAGGAAAGTCTCCCTCAGAAGGGGGAGGGTGAACTGGAAACAGCCACGGGAGCGCCACCTCGAAAGTTACGCGAAATTCCGCTTAACCTCTCGCGCACGCTCCCGTCGCTTTCCGTGGTTCGCGCACGGAGATCTCCCGTGCCTTCCCGCTGGACTTCTGGTTCCAGGCTGCGCAGTGAGCGCAGAAAATGTGCGCTCTCGGAACCTTCCACAGCAATAGGTCGGTGATGGCTTTGCCTCAACAATGCGGCGCGCACGGGAAAACCCGGCCGCCATTGTCGGCGCATAAAAACGCTCGCCGCCGATACCTCCGAAGTCGCGCCCCTACCCCAGCCGGTACGACGGAAGCCCTTCTTACGTAGCCTTCCATTTCCCAGGAATGCCTCATTTATGTTTTGTAGCTAGCTTGCCCACTCTCTGTATTATTTGCAAGTGTAATAGATAGCATATGACTGTTCACGCTTTCCCGTCTCTCCCTTTGTTCCCTCGAACACGAACACCCCCGCGGTTGGCAAGCGGATACTCTGCATCCGCGGAGTGGGAGAGCGGGGGCGGAAGTCTGTCCCCCCCCATATTGCCACAGACTAGAAAAGCTCTTGTGGGTAGCATTGCTTTGCCAATATGATGTTTTGAACATTTGCAGCACTCCCTCTAAATCCAAGCAAGCGGCTTCCCCAGAAATTGAAGCTTGCATTGATTCACCCTTCCCTTCCTCAAACATCGATAGCCACTTGCCAGTGCCTCAGCAGCAGGAAATTGCAAGCCTTCAGCCAAAAGATGCTGAAGTGTTCGCTTATTGAGAGGGTTACTTGGGTCTCTACGAAAGTGAGGAGCACGTAATTGATCTTCTTGACGGTTTTCATACAGTAAATCCCCCTATCGCTGTTCTGCTGGAGAACGTCGTTTCCTTGAGGACTACGCAAGCGCAGTTGTTCGCGAAGGATTCTTTCTTCCAGCCTTAGGACCTTGGAATTCCCCGTCTTGGTTGTCAGTAGAAGTACAAAAAAGGATTTTGTTTTAACTGTGTGAATCTAGCAAGATGACTTTGAGTGTTGTTCAGCTACTTTCATTATAGATGACATTATGGATTATAAATGGTATTGGTGGTTCACTCCACTTTGCCTCCCTGGACCTCAAGTTCGCTTACTGGCATCGTGAAGACGACCAAGCAACAGCTGCTTTTATCACATTATGGCACTTTCATGTAGACCTTAGCCAAAGTTAAAAAACAGCGCAAGTTGCCAAACCTTGCGAACTCAAACAGTGTTAATTTCGTTTATTACCTGACCGAACGGACTTGCTCTAAGAGGGACCGGACGTGAGCGACAGATTCACCACCACCACCACCACCACCTACCATTCACAGCAGCGCCTGAGGCCAAGCCAACAAGCACAGTGCAGTTTTTGCCGCGCAGTGAGCATGACTGAGCGACGATGTGCTCGTCGAGTGCGCGCAGTTTTTAGCTTGTGGTGCGGCGGAATGACTCATTAATAAAGTTGCTCTTATCATTACGCAGGCCTCGCACAGCCTCCGCCCAACCTCGCCCACGCCCTCACAATTGCAATAATTTTGTTACGTGCAATCACCCCCCCCCCCTTTATTTTTGCTAAAATTACGAATATAATAATTATTAATTAATTAATGTAATTAAGGTCTTGTAAATAAGCAATATAATAAATTCTTTGAAGCAGTAATTTAACAGGAAAAGTAATTGATTACTTTTGTAATTGCTTAAGCTGAAAATTCGCCACAATTCTTTGTGTGTAAAGCTGTGCTCTCACGCATACCGGACAGGACGCCTCAAAAGAAGGTTAGACGCGCGGCGTGCCTGTGCCAGTGTGACGAATCGGCAGGTAATGATAGTTCGACCGAAAGTCGGTAAAGTGTTTTATTTGCCCGAGATCGCGGGTGTCCTTTGTTGTCCGGTCGCTGGGGTTGCGGTAGAGCAGTGATGTGTCGCGAGCATTTTCCAAGCATCAATCTGTACGGCTGTGCTGGGGCCTCCGCAAGGGCAGAGAGCACATTTAGTGGTTCGAGACGACTTAGAGGCCGGCACATTATGCTCTGATTTGACCGGGAAAGGGCAAAACTCTGAACTGTTACGTTCGCCGCTGTGAGGCACGTGGGATAGCTTCAAAGACGTATTCTGCAAACTATTAACCGTGTGGCGCGTACATTCCCGAACGGAAGCTGACTGTGTCGATAAAAGTTCTGAGGACACTCAGTTCTGCTTAGGATCAGGAATGCGAAAGCGTGGAAATTTCTAAAACGCCGGTTTTATCCACGATGGCTGTACGCGTTGTTTTTGTCTGTTCTTATTTTTTTTATTTTCATTATTCCTTTCTATTTTTGTTGCAATTTTTTTCTAATTTTACAAAATATGGCCCCATTTTTTGTTTTATTTCATTTTTACTTTTGGTACGTTTTTATTTAATTCATTTTAATTGGTTTTTGCTTTTATTACGTCTTATTTTTATGTCGTCATCAGTTTGACAGCTGTCCCCATCCCTACATCCCCGCTGGCGAGTCATGAGCCTATAAAAGCTTTCGCCTTAATACCGCGGAAGCAATAAAGAACGTGCGTAGTAGACTTTAAATCGTGCAGACAGCTGAAGACAGGAAGGCGCTGGGTTCGTCGCTCGTTTCCATCTTGCGCGCTGAATGTGACGACTGTTTGGCAGTATTTCTCTTTTTTTTTTGTTTGGTCGCAGTGTTTTATCTTCAAAAGGCCCGAGTCAAGGGGAAAAAAACGAAGAAGGGCGAATGTTGACTGATGTGGAGTTTGGAGGCAAGACTGAAGAATGCACGCGTCATGTTCTAAGTAAGAATTTAACGTTACTTTACTTTCTTTGGAAGAAATTTACTGGGACCAACAAGTTTACGGCTGGCTCACAATTCAGTGGACCAACTATTCTTGCACTTGGCCGTTACTGCGTAGTTAGGACCAGGCTACAGCAGCGGGTTGCCCGTGTTCTGGCAGTCTGACATGTGAAGCAGAGAAATAATTCTTCGAAATCAAAGAGGCCCGATTGCATGGCACAACGACAGATTAAGTTCACCGCCTGATGCAGAGTGACGTAAGCGGTTTTACGACATTTAACTGTACCAAAAATGAAAAAGCTTTTCATGTGCTGCAGACAGTTGCCCTCACCTGAAAAAAAAAGGACGGTCTTTCAGCACTGCATGGGACAACCTTTGTCCAAGCGAAATTAATGCTTCGACTCCCACTTTGTAGCTTAATCGCTCTTCGGGTGAAATAAATTGTTTACCTGGAATGCTGAGAAGAGCTGTGATCAGTGTGGTTTTTTTTAAGAAAAACAACACCAAAATTGTTTAGAACTAAGGGCGTCATATTTCGCAAGTAATTATTATATAAGTTCAATCCATTCTATAAGCAGTGATTGGTAATGTAATTTAACTGCATTTGAGACAACACTCATTCTATACCTACTATATTTCAGCAATGCTTGTGGAACCAGCTGTGTTGTGTGAGGAAAATCAGCTTCTGGTTGATAAGAGACAATAAATGAGAATTTCTGTGCAGGTTCGTAGCCTATTATTAAATCCGAATGATTTTCTTGCGCACGAATTAGCGGCAGATGACGCGAGGAAATTCAAAATTAAGCCCTTTATTTAAAACAGCGACTTACTATCTTTCTAGACAGCGGCTGTAAACACAAAAATACTTTGCGTTGCTCCTACATTATGGCCATCCACAGAGTTGGAATGTATTGAATAACACCGCCATTTGCATTTTGTCTCACAATTTTATTGTAGCCAATGGCGCTTCTCAGTCACGATGTTCCATACAAAACACACTGTCATCTGAGCAACTCACGCACACATCAGCAGCTTGGCCTTGTTTTGCAGCGACAACTCTCTCCACAGCCTCTACTTATACAGTATGGTAGCTCTTCATTGTCCAACAATAGTTCTTTGATTTTACAAAGAATGACTGGAGAAGCTGGTCTCGGTGGACTCCGTCAGAGTTGCGTATATTTTGCGAGGATTGCACGAGCAACATCGCTCAGGTAGGGAGGCTTACTGCTGGCAAGACGCCCGTGCTGTTAGCACCATGACTTTACTCTATCAATCTTCATATAATCCGCCATAGCCTCCTCCGTAGGCTTCTCCGCCGTCGCCTCCAGCGTTACCTCCGCCATATCCTTGAGCGTATCCTCCACCATAACCTCCCCCAAAGGCTCCGCCGTAACCATAATTCCTGCCTCCACCATAGCGTCCGCCATATCTTCGGCCGCTGCCTCCACCGTACCCGCGGCCGTAGCCTCCGCCGTATCCTCCACCGTATCCTCCACCATATCCTCCACCGTAGCCTCCACCGTATCCGCCTCCGTATCCACCGAATCCTCCATCGTTACCGCCTTCTCTGCCTCCATCGTCACCTCCGCTGTTGTCTCCTCCATTGTCTCCACCGTTGTCTCCGCCTTTATCTCCGCCATAGCGTCCTCCAGCGCCCCTGCCCTTGCCTCTTCCATATCCTCCACTGTACCCACCATCGTACCCGCCGCCATAGCCTCCACCGTAACCGTTTCCGTAGCTGCGTCCACCATAACCTCGGCTCCTTCCTCCACCATAGCCTCCGTATTTGCCCGCACCAGTCCTTCCACCGTCACCTCCACCGTCGCCACCACCGTCGCCACCGCCGTCGCCTCCACCGTCACCTCCATCGTTGCCTACAGTGTTGCCTCCAACGTATCCCGGGTAATAACCATCCTTGCCATACCGTGGGCCGGCAGTCGTGGTCACCATTACAGCACAAAGCACGGCAGCAATACACTGAAATGCAGAACATAGTTTTCAGAGGAGCATCTTTTCAGTTTCATTAAATCAACTACTTGTGCGCCCCACTCCTGCTGCCGTGTTCATAGTGTTGTGCGCGTATGCGTTCTCTTCTTTTATGGACTCTACACGCGTGCAACCTGCATTTCTGTATTATGGTGTAAATAGTGTATTTGTGTATGTTACCTTTCCTCTTATCCTTTTTTGCTGTCCCCTCACCTCTTTTATTTCATTTTTTCATTCTGCCTGCTATGCTTCATTTCCGCTGCCCCAGCTCAGGTGCCTCCGTAGTGATGGCAGATGCCGGGGCTAGCAAAAATCTTTCCTTCCTTTTGTTTTTATTTTTGAATGAACGCCACCACCTCTTCAGTTTGTTTTCTATGGCACCCATCTTTTTAAACGCACAGGTGTCTCATTTGCAATTCTACGGCACTCATCTTTTTTAAACGCGCAGATCCAAGTTTGCAACAAGCTTTTCTGCCATATTCTAAGAACAGAAAGTCTTCAAACCTTTTTCTTTCCTATCTGATTGCTAGTACCTTGACTGGACAAGCAAAAAAAAAATAATTGCTTAAAGCAATATGTAGTTTTTTTCATTTATTTTATTCCTTGTCATAAATGGTCGCTTGTTTAAGAGAATTTATAAGACACTGCAGTGCACACGAGGAGATTTCCGTCAGCAAACAAAAAAATGATGGTCGGTTAGCGTAATTAGGCAAAATGCAAATCAGGTCCACTGGCAGTTCGGTTTTCACTTCGAGTCTTGTGTTCAGATAATTTTCACGGATGGCAGTTCTTTAAATAGGGATAACGTATTAATCTCCTCATACGTGAAATTGGTCATTATTTACATTCATAGATCGCTGGGAGTATTCCTGCCACTCCTGGCGCAGTGGTGCAGTGGTCAAGCGATGCTCCATTGCCCTTCTATGGCAGGTGCTGCCATCGGTTAGAATTGGGTTCTATGAGTTGGGTTGCGATCCAGATTGCCCATCGTGGGCAGCCTCTCACGATTAACTGAGCTGCCGTCTTACACGTTTGGCAGGCTGCTCACCTGCCACATAACAAGCTTCAACAAACAAACAAACAACGGCTAAATGCGATGAATGGCCACCATACATGCTAGCGCACTAAAGAAGTATGTTCTTGCGTATGAATGCATTATTAGTCTCTACAAATGAAGCTTGTACACACTCACATATTGAAAAATTAGTCCATTCCACTTTAAAAGATATGCTTCTCTGTAACGCATCATGTGCGTGGTGAGTAGACCTAGGTTAAGCAAGAACGTGAAACCTTTAATGAAAACTTTCAATTAAAAAAGGTCTCTAAGTGAGTCAGTTGGATCAGACTGTCACTTAAGCAGTAAGCCGTGTTCTGATGTTTCCTTGATAAGGAAGCCTTCTTATCCTAGCGCAGTTGCAGTTTATTCATTTTTCTTCTCTCCCAATGCTATTAAGTACCGCAAAAAAACAGTTAAAGAGGGCTCCGGCGACCAATTATGACACGCCAGTGCCGTGGCTAACAGCGTGGGGCCCCACTAGAGAAATTATTGGCTATACTTCACTTAAATAATTGGCTGACCTACATGCACAAGACTGCTAAACAGTTTTGCCAAATTTTAAATTTCATTGGTAACAGTAGAATATTATGTTCAAAGGTAGACGAAATGACTCAAGAGCGCTCTTTGTTCTTTTTTGTCAGTGTTTTCTGCCTTGTTAGCAACGGAATATGCCAAATTTTCGTCCATTCACCGAAGAATCCGTCTTTTCATTAACTGATGATCACTTCAACTTTTTAATTAGAAAAAGTGCTTCGATGGACAAAAAATGTAAAATCTGAATAGCTGTTGTACGTTTTCTTTACAGGTGCGTAGCATTTAACCCTGACCCACACGTGAGCCTCTGGCAATAACGCAGATCAGAAAAAAAAACTGTTCATGTGACCAACTAGTCAACGCTCATGGATTGCATGCTCCTGATCACAACGCAGGGAAAGCTGCCGTAAGTTCGCGTACGATCATGTGCTCTACTGTGTGTCTGTGTCAGAATGCAGCATACCCAGCAATTCTGGACAAAAGTGTTTTTCAACGGCAAATAGTTAAAGATTCAAAATATTTTTTAATATATTGGAAGATTTCATTATAAGAATAAATATGTCCGAACACCTTCCCTCTGCAGGTTGCATTTTTTTCCTTTAACGTTCTTGATTCAACCTCCTAAAGGGTTTCCCATTAGTTTTCTATGGCAGTCTTAACTGCTCGATGAGAGCGATGGGAAAACTTTAAAAGAAAGAATTTGCTGTGATTCGAAAGAATTCGCCATTACCTCAAATATTTCTGCAACAGAACGTTGCAATACTCTAAAAATCAAATTTTTTCCGTAAATGCTGGACATGTACACTAAATGAGCAAAATTTCCATACCCGTCATGCTTCGCTAAGTATCCGCTGCCGAAATAGCTAAACTGCAGTGAATAAATTCGCATGTGCGCAAAAGTGTTAATGCAATCACTATGAACGAAAACGCAGCCATGCGACCAAAAAAGCTGTACTGAGCTTTGCAAGGTTTTTTGTGTATATATTTACCTACTAAAGTCTTCTTCATTTCACAGTGTTTAAAGTGAAATAGGCTATCGTTTCTCAAAGCTAGGTGGTATGCATTTTTTCTTGCATGCAGTTCGCAGAATGGGCGGGCAGATTTCACACAGGGAGGCACTTGTAACGATAAAAACGCCAAGAGGGCGCGAGCTCTGTATAAGTCTTCCTTCTGTCTTGTATTGTGCCGTAAGTTACATAGCCTGCCGAAACCAGCTTGTAAACTCTCGAGTTCTTTTTTTTTTTACTTTTCACGGTGCGAACTTTTTCCACCTTTTTTTATAACGGTCCTAAAAAACTTTCTTTTAACTTTTAGGGGACATCCACAAGTCTGGCTCGTCATAAACAAACTATCATTCGTGGCTCTTGACGAGTCCAGCTTGTCTTGTGTTTTCTGATACTGTGTGTCCGGTTTGCACCGTGTATAGCTCGTACATGGCATCTGTTTTTCGTTTTGTGCAGAAATATGGCAGCACGGATCCTACGTAGCCATTTTTTTCGATTTTTTTTATTTGCCCTTTAGGGTGTGATAGTTTCAAAGAAAATAATCTAATTCTGCGTTTGTTGCATGAAAGCCAATGCTTTTTATGCGCTAATAATTCCAAATTACCCAATTGCTAAACAGAAACGCATCAGTACATGCGAATTGCAGTCTGGCCTGTGTATGCGCATAAACTGCAACGTGTGAACCACAATTTGCAGTGTCCTGCAAGGTTCTCGAAAAAAATACGGGTTCTCACCAGAGCATTCATGGCTGCTGTACAACCTCCTGAGGAGCCGAAGACGATACTGCGCATCGGGCCGCCCCAGCTTTTATACCTTCACAAGCAGGAACATCCTCCTCGGCTACTAAAGGTCCCCTATCCGCTTTGAACCCAGAAAGTGACCCATTTGACCGGGACGCCATCACGCACAATTTAACCAAACCAGATACTGTAAAGTGCACGTTAGCTCCTTGTATCTTTTTTGTTGAGGGCGAGTAAAAAAACGATAGTGTTAGGAAATGTGTTAGTGCGCTTCAAAGATGCTTGGCTAATGGACGTCCACAGTACCTAATCTAGCGCAGGGGGCTTCTGTGCTGCCACTAGCACAGTTTATCGCTTCCTCAGATAGTCGGCCACGGCGACGCCCACTGAAGTCGCTGTCGTTGCGGTGCAGTAGTTGTGAGAGATGAGTCATGACGCTGCGTCGGATCAGAAAGGGCTCTTTATAATTGAAACGTGCACGAAGAAAGAGGACGTGCTGTTTTCCATAAGGGCAAGTAACTAAAGTGGTCATAGGAGATTTTATTCTCAGCAGGTAGCTAAGCACGTCATATATTCCCGTTAGCCCGTGCACTGTATTGCTCGTAAACAGGAAATAGAAACTGCTTTGCAGGAAACGAGCACTCCTTCTTCTCAGCTTACGGATGGTGCGGGATGTAGCGAAAAAGTGTGAGTGCTGGAGATTTAGCCAATCAGTCAAAAAGATTTGAAGCACGATATCTTCGTGCACAGCGGACGGCTGTTGCCGGAGTCGTGTACCTTGAACTTTGTCCTTAGAATCTAATGCTAAGGCTTTTTGCTACTTTGTCGACAAAAAATACGTAGTTGCAGTGTTAAGTGCTCTCTGAAGCAAAGTCGTCTTTCTCTGTCAAGTCGGCTGCAGACGCGGAAGTTGTCAGTGCTTTTTCTTCGTAATCCAGTTACTAGGAATAGCCCGACGTGGTTGTTGTCATAGTTCGCTTTTTGTGCTTTTGTGCTAGTTAGGAAGCCTAAGCGAACTTTCAGGATGCTTTTTAAATTGTGATTTACCCAACAGGCAGATTGTGATGTAGTTGCTCACGTAATTTGTAGCCAGGTTTTAGTGAACTCTACAGGTAATTTTTGGCCAGGTTGCGGTGTATATGCATACACATCCTGAACGATATTAATCGTGGGAGTATTAAATTTAAGAAAAAATAAACTTTAAGTGCATAAACCACCTCTCCAAACCTACGGTGTTTTATTTATTTATTTATTTGAACATACTGCTGGTGTTGATGCCGTTTTCGGTGATCCGAGATTACTCAAGGTGGCAGTATTTTTTCATTGCCTAATTTTTCCGGCAATTGCTTCTAAGATGATAATATATAGTTATACATGCTGAAAGCATCCAAAGAAAAGCATAAACAATGCGGCTTCATGCGTCAAAAAATTGTGCACACTTCACAATCACTCACACTGATATTAAGAAAGGGCTGTATGCGGAATGAGCGATAATTTATATAACGACATAAATCGGTTTTCCTTGCACCAAGATTAATTCACAAACTGAAAAGGCTTCAGAGTGCAGCTATTAGAGATCTGTTCCTAGGTTGAGTAACTAGACTGTCGATGTCACCATTGAAGAGTAATGACAAAGAGTGAGATGCAAGGGAAAAGACACGGGAAGTTAAGTGAGGTAGCCGAGCGCGGCTCCGATTGAACAGCAAAAACTCTTCGGATCCTTGCCCAGCTCATAAAACAACTTACTGCGGCAGAGGTTTTATTCCCTACTATAAAGGCGCAACTACGACGTGACCGTGCCGATCTAAGTCGCAAAGAATGACGGCCAACATTAACTGTGCACTTTCGGCACGGCATTATAAAAACAGCAACCAACACGAACAATACGAAAGCGCGCCGACATATCAAGAGAGCCGGCCATGTGAACTCCACAAAACCGACTGCACACGCAACGTCTGGGTTTTTTATCCGCATTTCATATCGCCACTTGTATGGGTTCAGTGGCGACCGCATTGAGGCCTCCGAGAGAACGAGGTTGAGAAATAGCTCAAAAATGTTCATGAAAAATATCGTTTCAGTTAAAACCGACCCTAAGACATGCCAATAAAACGTCAAGCGAAAAACTTAGGGGACGCTTATGCGTTGCCTTTCGGAGTAGAATGCGATAGCCTTGAATTTTCGACAATTACCCAATTCCAAATTCGCATACTCGTAATTACTCAGGCAGGCATCTGTGCATCTATATAAGGTGCTTCACCAAGTATAAGATCACAACCCGTTCATTACGTCCACAATTATTCAGCTTGAACCAACGAGGCCTTAGTACGAGGCGGGTGGTTCAATCCCGGCCGCAGCAGTGGAATATCGTTGGAGGCGAAATTTTAGAGGCCCATGTGTTGTGCGATGTCAGTGCACGTTGAAGAACCCTACATGGTCAAAATTTCCGGAGCCCTTCACTACGGCTTCCCACATAGCCCGAGTCGCTTTGGGACTTTAAACCCACATGAACCGTAAGCCTTAGTACATAAATTCTGATCTCATACCAACCGACATTATTGTGGTGTTTCTGCACTTCCCGCAACAGGCAATACAGAAAAAAGCCTATGGGTAGGATGCCAGCCCCTCTATCCGAAGATCCTAGGTTCTATTCCCACCCCCCACCCAGAATATAATTATAATTGGTTTTGGGGGGAAAGGAAATGGCGCAGTATCTGTCTCATATATCGTTGGACACCTGAACCGCGCCGCAAGGGAAGGGATAAGGGAGGGAGTGAAAGAGGAAAGGAAGAAGGAGGTGCCGTAGTGGAGGGCTCCGGAATAATTTCGACCACCTGGGGATCTTTAACGTGCACTGACATCGCACAGCACACGGGCGCCTTAGCGTTACCCAGAATAACCGAATTCTCTTTTCAGCACTTCCTTTCATTTCGATGTGCAAACCTGCCTGGGAAGTTTAACGGCAATCCTAACATTTTTTTATATTTTCCTGAATTTTACTCATTATTATTCATTGGAATTTTTCGCTCACGGCCGACGATGACGACGACGGTTTTTCGGTAACACGGGATCCTTAGCGCTTTAGCGTTATTAACGCCCCCTATGCGTGTTCCTGTGTGCGCAAGCTCAAGGCTTGAACCAGGAAAACGTGGTGTATCGCGTATGTTCAAAACCTCTCACGTCACCATGGCTCTGCGCGTGTCCGAGCGCGTGAGACATCGCCGTCGCAGGAATGCAAGCTGTGTTCTGAGTGCGACACCACTCACTACGACTGGCTTCCAGCCCGGCCACGCTTCAACTATACTTATAGGTGTTGAGTGCGTGGCCTGTGGGGAAGATCTGCACGACCGTTGCCCGGGCACGAATAAGCCGCCCATGTGCATTATGTTTCTGGCGACCGGGGTCGACCACCGCTATATCGAGCGCCTGCCCAGAGCGATCCTCGATTCCGAGACAGGAGCGTTATTTGTCCGTACGGGCTATCTAATCCCGGAGCACTTTATAACACCAGTTTACAGTCTAGACACCTACATTTGGTGGCGCGGAAGGCACTATTCTGCATGAATCATCACGTGATATTCACGTAGCACCGTTAAATAATTTATAATCGAATTTTTCTGTCAGGCCGGTTCAGTTTCAAAGGCCGAATGATCACTATGACGTCAACATGCGCTTTTAGATCACGTTAGGCAGGAAATAACTCCGATATAATTGCTTTTTCTTAAATTTGTGTGATTCCTCCTCTTGTTGCAGGCTGGTTTAAACATTGTAGTGAACTAAAACGACGACGGAGCAGTGATCAAATAGAAGTTTTTTTATGTCTCGCGCGTCCTAAACGAACACGTCGACATTACAGTCATCGTTCGGCTGTTTAAACCGAAACCAAAACAGCGCAAGAAAAGCTTCAATTATGAATTATTTAGCGTTTGCAGGAGAAGACCACGCGGTAATTCATGTATAATAATGCCGTACGCATCATTACAAAGATGCACCAAATATTTCGGTGTCTGTACTTAAATATCTTCCACAAGCAGAATCATCTCGCTTTATATCACCTGCTCGTATGCAACCTGCCACTGTTGTAAGTTTGTGCTTTTTTTACATGATTTTACATGTGCCACATGAATCTTCAAGCTATTTTCCTTAGCTTTTGGCCTGTGGCCGATTCTGAACATGCTTGCATATTTCCGCAATGAAGTGCTTCTTCCTCTTCTTCTTCAATCAGTTTAGGTATACGTAGACCAAAACGTTACAAAAGCTAGTAAGAGCAACACTTACTAACTCTGAATGCTTTTATTGCTTTTTTATGAATTATTGCTTTCTCTTCAAAGTAGTAAAAAGTCGCCTCTGCCGATCTTGTTTCTACTTGTGATCGCTAGTTAATAACTGGTGAGCAACCACCCCATTAACCGTGAAACAAAGGCGTAGAAGATAGCCAGCAAACACTATTGAATAAACTCAATAATTTTATTTATTTATTTTATTTATACAATATACCTTACAGGGCCCAGAAGGGCATTGAGTTAGGGAGAAAAATAACGGTTAAGTACGATAGGAACAATGTGTTAAATACAACGCGCAGTGCAAGGCAAAAAAAGTAAAAACAGTTATAATTATGCAGGGCAAATTGTAACGACAAGACACTCATCGCCGCGAGAAACAAGAAAGTACATAAAAGGTAGCAAGAATGCATCGCGTGTACCCAATACACATCTAAAGAAAAAGCAGTAGCCATAATAAATATGCGAATTATTAGTTGGTTGTTAAACATTTTAAAGCCGGGTGCGCTGTGGCAGACTAATTTGTTTCTGCAATCGTAAACTCATAATTAAGTCAGGTGTACTAACCCTAGGGGTAAGGGAGCGTAGCCCTTAACTGAAAGTGAGATTGACGGAGAATATAAAACGCAGAATCATTTGCCTTTAGTATGCACGCGCGCTGAGCATGTCGCGCTTCTGCGTCCCTTTCCGGCTTGTGGTTTTCATTTCTCCTTTGTGTGTTCCGGTAGGATTGATTGATGCCTTCGCCTCGCACGAGTTATGCACGTAATGCCAGGTATGTCGAAGCGCAAATGTGTGATTTACGGGGAGCAGAATATCGTAGCTCTCATTGGTGCAGGGAACTGGATACATTGATAATGCAACTTCTTTATTTTCGGTGCGCCCATTTTTAACACAACCCGACAAAACACCATGCTCTGAACCCAGTAACATATGCTCAAACAATTACAACGTATTTTGTGCGAAACTATTACTACCATTTTGTTTCCTTCTTAATACAAATTTAGCCCTCTTTGGGGGATTTCCCTAAACATTGAACCAATATCTTTTTGTTTGTCACTGTCGCGCTCTTCACTAGCTTCTTAAGGCAGTAAATTTCACCAACTTTACTTTTATTACTTCCTGTTACTAAGAAGGTTGTATTTTGTACGACAAATACCACACACTAAAAACGACTAAGCCTATATAGGTGTGAAATGGGAGTTAGCTGACCTCTAGCACTCTAGCCTCCAAGCACAAAGTGTGCTGCCGAACTTCCTCAGTAGATTTTGATCACTAAATATACGGAATGCTTACGCTTGAGAGCGGAGGCTTATTCCCACTGCGAAGCAAACTAACTTAATGGAGTTAGCAATGTGAGGAGGCATTTAAACGTGGCACCGGAGATGTTGGGGTTAGCAAATAGGGGAGATAACAACTTCGGTTAAAATCTTAAGAACTGGTAGAACTTCGCATGTACTGACGAGGACATTTGTTTCTAGTGCCTACTCCACGTATTACGCATATTTTGGGAAGGAAATCTACCCCAAGGCTTGAGCAGCATACCGTGCCCCTTAACCGGAGTGCTCTAGATGACATCTCACTTACTGTGCCTAAGTGGCACACAGGGAGCAAGGCAGTAGTTAGTGAATTCTCCGACCTTTTTGTTATGACACTTACATAGGTTTTAATGCTGTCATTTTAGGTCATGCAGTCAAGAAGCCAAGTTATTTTTATTTTTTGCATAACCACCTGCGAAGCGATGCTCTATTACTGCCACATCTGCGCTACGCCCTGAGCCATTTGCTCCTCTGTTCATTTCGTGTACTGTTGTGTGCGTTCTGTTGTGTAGAAACACCATCGATGCCAAACTAGCCAGTATCGGTGCCCTAGCGAAACATCAACGCTTTCACAGTTACGTTGTTCTCGGTCAAGTTGTTTTTCACAGCCTCCAAAATATATACTCCATCAAGTCAACAACCTAGAATCAGGCTCCACCGAAGCAGTGGTAGATATCAAGTTGAGGTCATTTGGCAATGAGCGTTACCGGCAGGTCGACATTTGGTACGCTCCTAAGGTTACGAGCAGCTGTTTGCGTGAATAGCTGACGGCACGGATGTTTTTGCTCTTCAAGTCAATAATAAAAACTACACTGAATTTTAACTATTCTGCCTTCACAAAAATGGGTCCTTTTGAATGAATTTATCTGGTTCGTGGTTGTCTTGAGCTTGTTTAGGAATATTGCATATGATTAGTTAATGTGTTTAAAGGTTCTATGTGAATTTTAAGCTGAACATATTGTCAGTGATAAGAAATGGCTTATTTTTATGTAGGGGCGTGGCTGGATCTAATGCCCAAGATTGGAAATAAACCTAACGGTTGCCTGTCCGCCGTCTCAACCTGAAATTATATTTTTTTTTTGTACCAAGGTCCCATAAAACGGAAGCATACTGCCACTTCCATCTATATGCCAGAAATTTGGGCTTCGTAAGAGCACCTCGCAGTTTTCGCGTAAGAGGGCACAGCCTATAAAATTGCGAGAAACAAATACTGCTCATGCTCAGCGGTTTGTCAACCACGCCATTCCATGCTTCTGATCTGTAAATAGAGTAATACAGTTATATTGCAAGTTTTCAAAAACCTCTTAATTTATTTTTCCAAATTATTGTGGAAAAGACTGCTTGTTTCTCTTTACCTCCATAAGTTTTTGACTGCTTTTAAGTGCCAACTTATATAGGCAGTAATGAAAATATGCCAACCAGAGGAATGGTAAATCATGCCTGCGCATATGTCAAGCAACGCACTGAAAATTTTTGCAGAAAATACTAAAATGAAACATGTCTCGCAAACGAAAGCATCATCGGTTTTCATGATGTCGTACACTTCCAACACCTCACAGGCTACAGTGTTCGTGCATGTGTCTACAATCTTCACCCTCTTAAATGCTGGCTGGTAACCTTTGCATGCAATGCAGAGGGCGTGCAAGTTCGCTCCTTCTAGAAGAGGGCTGGAGACCAGCGATGGAGTGGAGGCAGAGCATCCGCCTCGCGTGCAAGAGGACCGGGCCTCGAATCCTGGTGCCGCGCATTTCTCCACTGGGTTTAAAAACAAATATCCTCGTTTCGATGGAATTGCTTAACCAGGCCTTGGGTGCAGCCCGAGCTCGGTGACGAGAACCGACAACCGACTCCCTCACTTGAACAGGATTTCGCCACCCTGGTGTAGCACTTGGCCACAACCTTCTACGGAAACACCGATTAACCCTCGGCCCTCAGTTCCCAGCAGCTGCGGAGCAACTGATTAAGGCGGCGGCCAGACCTGTCACGCAGCAGAGGGTGCTAGGAATCTGTGGCTCCAGACAGGCCGCCATTGCAATCTCAACCTGGCAATGTTTAACGCTAGAACCTTATCTAGTGAGGCTAACCTAGCAGTGCTGTTCGAGGAACTAGCGGGAATTAAATGGGATGTCATAGGGCTTAGTGAAGTTAAGAGGACAGGTGAGGCGTATACAGTATTAAAAGACGGGCACATACTGTGCTATCGCAGATTAGCGGTTAGACGAGAACTAGGTGCGGAATTCCTCATCAAACAGGATACAGCTGGCAATGTAGAGGAGTTCTGTAGTATTAACGAGAGGGTGGCAGCTATCGTAATTAAGCTCAATAAGAGGTACAAGCTGAAGGTGGTGCAGGCCTACGAACCCACACCCAGCCAAGATGACCAGATCGTTGAAAGCTTCTATGAAGACGTTGAATCGGCAATTATCAAAGTAAAATAGTACACTGTACAGATGGGCGACTTCAATAAAATCACAGTACACTGTACAGATGGGACAGTCCAATGCGAAGGTAGACAAGAAGCAGGCTGGCGACCAGGCGTTACGCGAGTAAGGAATCGGTTCTAGGAAAAGCAAGGGATAGTTTTTAGTAGAGTTGGCAGATAGGATAATTTACGGATCATGAATACCTTCTTCCTGAAACAAGTGAACAGGAAGTGGACATGAAAGAGCCCTAATGGTGAGACTAAAAATGAAATAGACTTATTGCTATGCGCTCAACCTGCCATTGTGCAGGATGTGGAGGTCGTCGGAAAGGTTCGTTGTAGCTACCACAAAATGGTAAGGTCTCAAATTAGCCCAGATTTGAAAAGGGAACTGAAGACAATAGTGAAGCAGAAGCCAATTAACTAGCTAGCTTTAAGAGGGAATTATAGGAATTAAGGATTTCGCTACAGAACAGATATTCTGCTCTGAGGAAGCCGATCTTAATGTTAAAACAATGAACGATAATACCTATGCTATCATTGCGGTGCGCACTGTAGAAGTGGGCGGTAGTATTGTTCGACGGTATACCGGCAAACTATTTCAGGAGACAAAAGATCGATTAAGAAACGCCAAACCATGTTGATGTCTAACCATAGATACAGAATAGATCTAGCAGAGCTATTGAAGTTGATAAATATGAGCAAGTTAGCCGACACAAGGAAGTTTACTCCGTCTCTAAAGATGGAAGGTAGCCTAAAAGCGACGAAGAGGAAACTAGGCATCAGTAAAAACCAGATGTATGCGGTCAGAGACAAGGAGGGTAGTGCCTTTAGTAACAGGAATAAGTTAAAGAATCCGAAGAGTTCTACACAAATCTATACAGTAGCCAATGTAATCAGAAAGTTAATGAGAAAGACAGTTGCGCACGGCCACTCCTCACGTCAGTAACGAAAGAGGAAGTAAAGAAACCCTTAGGGAGCAATACAAAGGGAAAAAAACAGCTGGTGAGATCAGGTAACAGCAGATCTGTTAAACGACGGAGGGGAGATTGTGCTAGAAAAACTAGCCACCCTGTATAGGCAATGCCATAGACTCGACCGTACTAGAAGCTTAGAAGGACGTTAACGTTATCTTAATTCATAAGAAAGGAGACAGAAAGGACTAGAAAAATTACAGACCGGTCAGCTTACTGTCCGTTGCCTACAGGTAATCGCTGATGGAGTCAGGGCAACCTTAGACTTCAGTCAACCAAATTATCCGGCAGGCTTCGGTAACGGCTATTCCACAATAAATCATATTCACACTACAATCACGTGATAGAGAAATGCGCGGAATATAACCAACCCCTATATATAGTCTTCATTGATTACGAGAAAGCATTTGACTCAGTGGAATCCTCAACAGTCATGCAGGCATTGCGGAAGCAGGGTGTAGTAAAGCCTTATGTGGAAATACTGTAAGATATCCAAAGCAACTGCGCAGCTACCATAGTCCTTCATAAAGTCAGCAATAAAATTCCAATAAGGAAGGGCGTCAGGCAGCGAGACACGATCTCGCTAGTGCTATTCACCGCCTGTTTACAGGAGGTTTTCCGAGACCTGGATTGCTGATAAGAGTTACTGGAGAATACCAAAATATTCTGCGATTCACTGATGACATTGTCTTGCTGAGACACTCAGGAGATAAACTGCAAATCACTATTAATGAGTTAAGCAGGCAGAGCAGCACGCTGGGTCTAAAATTAACGTGCAGAAAACCAAAGTAATGTTCAACAGTCTAGCAAGGGAACAGCAGTTTATAATTGGAAGCGAGGTGGTGGAAGTGGTAAAGGAATACGTCTACTTGGGACAGGTAGTCACAGCTGATGCGGATCATGAGAAGGGAATAACCAGAAGAATAAGAATAGAGTCGAGCGCATATAGTAGGGTAATTCTCGCTGATCTTGAAAGGCCTTTACCAATATCCCTCAAGAGATAAGTACACGACATTTGTATCTTACCAATACTCATATATGGGGCAGAAACGTGGAGGCTAACAGAAAGGGCTCTGCTTAATTAAGGAGAAGGCAGCGAGCTATGGAAAGAAAAATGACAGGGGTAATGTTAAGAGACCGGAAGCGGCAGGATTGGGTGATTAAATAAGCGCCGGTATAATGACATCCTAGTCAAAATCAAAAGGAAGAAATGAGCTTGGGAAGGCCATGTAATGCAAAATCAAGATAACCGCTGAAGGGTGACGCAGTGTATTCCAAGAGAAGGCAAGCGTAGCAGGGTGTGACAGAAAGTTAGGTGGGCGGATGAGATCAAAACGTTTGCGGAGATACGGTGGGCGCAGCTAGCAAACGACAGGGTTAAATGAAGAGACATTGGAGAGGTCTTTGATATGCAGTGGTCGTAGTCAGGCTGATGATGACAAAAGGGGTGAGGCGGGCTGTTTGGTACTTATTGACGATGAGGATGTAACAGCGCTTGAAACGGGAGAAACGTAACGAGACATACGGTTGCGCTGGCAAGCAAACAAAGGATTTATTGCAACATATGACGCGCATAAAAAGTGAACGTGGCAAGGAAAAAATATAAGGGAACCCGCACAATCCCACAAACGGGAGGAATTATTCAGCGCCACTGATTAGAAAATATAATAGATCTGTTTCACCAGCAGTTGCGCTACGCCACCGCCGCAGCGATGCACTCTGGGAATTGTGGCCTCCAGCCGGCGGCCGCGTCGACGCGGTGCGTGGCATACGCGCGGAAAGCGGGTCCTGTTTGCGCGCCACACGACGCTTCGCTGCACGAATGCTGGATTTGTGAGAGAAGTAGGTTCACCTCAGGGGTTCATGTGCTCCGAGAACTGCGCGAAGCAGAGTACCCCGCAGTTTTAGTTTCCTCGAAAAGATCCCCAGGACGGAGTGTAGAAGAATCTGGTCATGAGAGGCAGCTGGAGAAGTCCTCTTCCGCACATTTAGCCGTCTTGTTTCTGTTGGTCGGCGTGCATTGGAAAATGGTAAATTGTTATTGTCTGAAGCTCTGAGATGCCTTTTATGCGCCGCTCAGCTTTGAGGCAGTACCTTAACTAGTTTATTAGGAGTGGGTCGAATTTACCTTCGTGCTGCTTCGTCGAGCAGTATTGGAAGCAATTTCTGCCCGATGCAAGGTTGTATGTGAACAACTGTGTACCATTTTATTGTCATATTCAGGAATCCGCGATATGTATGCTTAATGCGCGTATTCACACTTGACACCTCAAGCTGCCAGAGTAGCGATAGTGCTTTCTAGATTTCATGGAATGAGAAAGTGTGGCTACTATGATCGCGGTTAAGCTAATCTTATCTGTTCGCGCCGCAGATGGAAGTTGATGAAGACGACGATGTGCAATGCACAGTGTGAGACTGCGTTGAAAGGAGGCCTTCCTTCCTTCCTTCCATTGCGTTGCCGTTTAACACATGAGTGTTCGGCTGCGGCAATAGCCTACTGCTCTCGTGCAGTGGCCTGTGTCTGTTTTCGCCTCCGCGGGCTCCAATCCCGGTCGGGGCAATGTTTTATTTATTTGCTCAAAATCAAGACTTCAACAATGGCCCCGCTTTGGCGGCTTTAGTCATGAATTAGAGCTTTCGCTCTTAAAAACGCTTATTTATAGTGTGTTTACCCGTCAGTCAACGTGTTCAGACTCGTACTGAGAAAATAACGAGAGTAAGTCGCACGAGAGGCGCATTCTCAGCAAAGATTGCATTACCTTTTATCAAAACGAAATTCGTGTTGAAACAATCCCCTCAAAAATTAACTTATTGGTCAAAAAATTAAAAACCATTCAACTATAATATGGCGCACTTAAAACATGCCCAGCTTGCTCCTCCTTTTATCACTTTGCACTGAACACATGCGCTTGTCACAACTCTAGAAAAGCAGCCTAGCTCGCTCCTATACTCCTCAGCTTTCCTGCTGATAAGGCGCCTAGCCATCATGAAGCTATATATATATATATATATATATATATATATATATATATATATATATATATGTTTGTACGAATAAGAAAACAACTACCGAATAGCCAGTTTTAAACAAAAGGCATGATGAAAAATGTAATCTGACACAGCTATAGGGATTACTTAGATAGATACAACGAATATTAGCGCGCGCGGCAAAATAAGGTGGAAAAAAATGCAGACTCTGTCTGAAGATATTAAACCGCGTTAATCTCGTTGTGTAGAAATCTTCTGCTTGCAAAACGAGAAAAAGGGATAGCCAAGCGCGTTTTAATCGTCACCTGCATCATTTTTAACGGCAAGGTTCCAGTAAAGAGAGCAGACCGCCGCCGCTCTCGCGTCACTCCCAGCTGCAACTGAATACCCCCTCAGCGCTGCGTCTGCTGTGATTAGTACTGCACCACTCAAAACTCATTAGTTGTGCCTCTGACCCCTTTCACTCAACTGAGTAAATAACACGGTGGAAAGCTATTGCGACGTTGTATAATACCAATGAAGTTGACTTCCAGGCGAGAGATGGCGCAACTGCACCTCCTACTCAGAGCGTTTGTATGCCATATACTCTTTGACGCCTGAATAAATTAAACGTCATGGAAAATAAAAAAAAATTATGAAGGAGCGTGACGTCACACTCTCAGCGCACGCAACCCATCCTCCTATGATGCCTCCGCGTTTTCTTCCTGAAGGCCCGTTTACGCGCTGAATCTTGGGAATTAGGCCCTTGATAGTCACCAGGCTGCAAGCCATGGCTCGATTTGTGATGCATGCATGCTGCGGAACAGCGCCCAGCTGACCGGCGGCTCCGTCGAAACTGATATTGTCAATTAACATAGTCCCTAAGGCAAAGATTGATAGCGGTCTAGATCCAAGTATTAGCGACATGAACTAAGGAATGGATCTGAAGCGCGAAAATTAGCTTGGAGAAGGAGAAAAATGACAGATAAATAATTCGTTATATATCTGTGGTCTTTTGAATATTTAAGACACGAGTATACTTCCTGGTATTAGAAATATTTTAGTTGTGTACATTTGGTTGGAACGTAAAACGCTTTGTGATACAAAAATATATTTATGTTGGGGTTCTTTCGCAGCAGCGGGCAGCGGCTCTTATGTCATCAACTCGACTGTTCTCTGCTTCCTAAAGCGTCAGTACACTCAGCACCTTTTGGACGTTCCGCCTTAAAAGAAAAATATTTACCATTTTACACTATGTGCAGCGAATCTGACATGGACTAAAGAACGTAGGAAGCAGATATATTCTTGGTGCTTTTCTCACAGCCCCCATCAAGCTGAAAAAAGTGTGCCTGGCTGCTCAAAGAAGGAAAGAGGCCAAGAAACGTAAACGGTGTGGTGTCGCACACAGGATCAGTTCGTTGCCTGCAGAACGGATCCAGTGTAAACCTTCCCCTTTTCCTGCGGGGGCCATTACATCAATCAGACCGGGCGATGTCTGAACAAGCGCTTACAAGAGTATAGGAAGGAATTAACGAATGGAAATGACCTATCATATCTGGCCAAGCGTTGTCTAGGGTAGGAGAAGACCAAAAAGAAAACAAAAGTGCGTAGCATTGTTTTATAAGTCACGTGCACTGCACTTTACACCCACCAGGATCAGAGAAAGCGGGAAGTGGTTGAGGCTTTGCGCATCACTAAGAGCCAACAGAGGTGCATCAGCCAAACAATTGTTTTACTAAGCGATAGGGAGATTGCTTTCCTTGAAAATGCTTGAAGGCCGGGCGCATCTCTCGTTGTTTTTCTGTGTTTTCATGGTTTATCTGCATGACCACTTTTCATGTCTTTGAGCGTTCCTTTGTACAGAAACAAAGCCTTTAGCAAATAAAGCCTTTAGTTGAGAGCCAGCGCTTGTGCTTTGTCTATCTTTCTCTGGTCCGTTGTTTCTTGCGGTTTTTTAAAATGAAATGTACCTCATAACCTCCGACTGCACAGAGATCTTGCACCCTCTTCCTCATATGTCTCATTGCATAAAGTCGGTTACGCTTCTAATTCACACCTGACGTAACCTCTTGGTAGCAGACGAGGACTTCTGCCTTCCAGCCGTTGTCAGTCATGTGGTGTGCATAGAGATTAATGCTGTTTGATGAGATGGACCAACGCAGCGAGCGTGGATGCGCGCCATGCATTCCGTTATACTGCAAACGCCACGCGCCATCCTTTTGTTATTCTTTTTACAACGAAACGGGGCCGCTACTGCAACTTGATGGCGAGCGATACCCAGGCTTGGTGGCTAGCGAGACATAGCCCAGTCTCGGAGGCATCTAAAGTTCAAAACACGAGGGCCCTTTGGAGTTCAAACGCGTCTACACCAGTACCGGGCAACGCAGCCTGAACGTGTCTGAAATGATTTTTATGCTCGCATTCTAGTACGGCAGGTCTATTGAGGTGGTCTGTGTGTACTGAGTGAAATTTTAAAGCTCTGTGTGCTCCCTATAACTAAAAAAAATTGATAAAATTTTCTGCTTGCTGTAGCAGTAGATCGCAACCGATTAGGCCGGAACCTAACCGCGAGTTCTTAACCGTCCTGCCCTGATGACGTCAGTGGGTAATCTGGTCGAGCCTTCTGATTGGGCGTACTCAAGTGGAGTGCGCACGATGAGGCTGGATGGGGCGGGAGAGATGCAGTCATGACCGGTTTCCATCTTTTTTTTTTCTGGCGCTTCAGCGTGTATGAGTTGAGACAGGCACGGAGGGGGTTTTAATCGCTGGTGCTGGCAGGAACGTCAGCTTCAAAACATTTTGCGGAGTGCTGACGAAAGATGGAACACCGATCGTTCGTGAGCTTTCCAAACCTCAATAAATATCATGCCATGCTACATTTAATGACAGCGCCAATTCCGTATGCTCTGCCTCATCGAGGCTATGGTCCGCACACTCCCAAATGGCCGCTTGCTGCTGCAAAGGGTGCGACCATCTAATCATAACCATCATGACTGCAACATCAATGCCGGTCGAGTTCAAAGCAAGCGGAGCAATAGTATGGTGCGAACATTGTGCCAATATTTTTTACTCCCGACTGTACATACGTGTGGAGATTTTCAGCTGTCGCCGGGCTCGGCTAGGCGGTGCTAGCCCGCAGTGCTTTTCATATGCAGCGTGCTCAGTTTACTTATGTGCGCAGATGCACATCCGACAGAACAGCTGCAAGGATTTTCATTCGTTTATTCACTCTGAACACCAGTAGTTTTAGGCCGGAATAGTAATGCTCTCCTTTTTATTCCTTTGACAATATACATTTTTAAAAATATCGTGCTCTGGCAATGGTGGCATGGCAGCCTCATCTTTGTTTCACTGGTGTCAAAGCAGTTGTTCTTAGCGAAAATGCCATTTTCTCACGAGATCTAACGGCAGTATGAGCCAGTCACAATAAATTCTCAACTAATTTTACAAAACAACACATTTGAGTCTATATTGCCCACGGAAAAGTTCTGCACTTAAAATAAAACTAAGTTGCAGCGTCATCTTGAGTTCACAAAATAAACAAAATTGATCGTCATACATGGCTCCGTTATGGGGCAATGCAATGATATTAAAAAAACATTTGGTCATTAGTTACCTTATTCGAACGCGAGCTTTCTCGCGTTCACGGTAAACGTCCCTGCCAGAACGTAACAGGTAATGGCGAGTGAAATCTACTGTTGGAAACAAAAGCAAATTATTCATAGTTGAGTGGTGGCGCCTTCGGCAGGCTATTTTCAACCACAAGGGACCAGTCTTCAAAGGCAGTACTCCGTAGCGCGCAGTGAGGCTTACTCCAGCACCGGACACTCGCGGCCGGTGTACATCTGGCTGCCTTGGAGCAACCGAAGGTGACGCCAAAGATCCTGAATGCCTTCAGTGGGACGTTGCACTTGTCCCGAGCGTTGGGTGTGCCGCACTGAGAGATGCACCAAAAAATGAACAACAACTGCTTCTCCGTGATTAGAGGATGCCCACTCAACCGCATCGGCGTCTTGCGCCTGTTGATAGGCCAGAATGAGCTGTAAAGCATCCGAACCGCCACCGCCCGCTTCATGAGCTCCAAGTTGTTCGCGTCTAGAAGGGTCTCATTTCCCGCCTCCTGCAGCGATTCGTAGAAGCATGAAGACTTGATTTCAAACTCCATTAGCGTGTCGCTGTCTTCCTTGATCAAAGCCTCGAAGAGCAGTTCCGTGAACGCTGTAGCGACGTAACTGCCGAGAGGACCGTAGTTTGTGCATAACAGGGCTTGATCGTCGTACAGTGGGACCTCAAATGCGATCGGGAGCAGTTCGAAGCCTCCTGGTTTAAAGAGGAAAACGCATGGAAACCCACCGCTTCTGTAGCCCTTCATTCTGATGTCCACTTCTGTTTGGCGAGCAGCCGCCGTCGCGCGAGCGATGTTTTCCATGGCGTAATCCACCATGTCCGGAAAATGCTTGTAAGTCTCTGCCAGTGATTTTTCCTCGAACTCTTTTTCCAGTTGCAAGACATCAAGGGGGTCGCTCTCTACATTGAGCAAAGGTATATCGAGGAAGAGCGCCCTTGTCTTGGGATTCTTGATTTTCGCCCGGAACACGTCGCGGATGTTTCGAATCATACTGGCGGCGCCCCTCATTGCTGACGATACGATTTCTCGGTTTATGTAGTCGGCGTAAAACGCAAGACCCATGTAGTGGCGGGACAGCGCGTAACAAAAAGTGACGTGGCCGGTTTGAACCTCCTTGTCACTCTGGTACGAGTAGCGGAGGAGGTCGTTGTTTGCCATTTGAGACGCTGCCAGTACCACGCACCAGCCTACGTAGTAGGTCATACGATGTTCACCTTCACTCTTCACCAGGCTGAAGAAGGCGCTGAAAAAGTCGACGTTGAAGATGGTGAACTGAACACTTCCGCGCTCTCCTGTTTTATTGCAGAGTGTGGACAGCTCTTCTTCCCACAAGTCCCTGGGTAAGGCGTCCTGTAGTAAGGCCATGACGTCGTCCAGGCTAGCATTTGTCATCGACCTCCAGTTGGGCAGCCGCATTGGAACGAGCAGCGTCGATATAACCCGGCTCTCGATCGCGGACAACTAGGCGTAGGAGAGCGGCTGCAGAGAATAGTTTTAATGTACTCGTGCTAAAGGAAATTCCGAGTTGCTTGCTTTTCATCCTTTTGCTATTCTTTAAAGTGCCACAAGTACAACGCTTAGAATTAACATATAATTTATGTATGTTCGTGAACAAAAGTAGCCCTATTATGAATTTTAAAATATTTCGACGAACTTGAACTCTGTCTCCTCAAAAACGCCACTAAAACTAATTGTAGACCTTTTTGGCGACTTATTTGAAGTGTGCTAAGTTCAGAAGAAGGAACACAACACAAAACTTTTGCGCATTCCTGGGCTTTTTATAGAAAGGCCCAGCTGTGGCGATAAACGCACATTTTCGTGGATATTCTTCACGTCTTACCAGAAAAAAAAAGCGACGTGAGGAGTGTATCTCAACTGTATCTAAACAGGCAGCCAATGAGACATCGCGGGTTCTTCGAATGTCTTGCTCTTCAACATTTTCGCGAGTTTGTGACACTCATGAGCGGTGATTGAAACCACGGCGCACGGCAGCCGCAATACTGGTGAAACAAGGATGGTTCTAACTAGCGACAAGGCTCAATAAGTCGGCCCCGTACTTTGTTGTTCAGGGCCCAAGATGTATTCTTAAAATATAATGCAGCGCTATGTTTTTAAACGCAGCGCTGGATTGCTTTTTCGAGAAAACAATGAATCACTAATTAGGCCCACAACGCGTTTTCTTAAGGGCCCACAAGTAACGAAAAAGAGAGCAAGTAGGCGTGCCTTGATATCCGGCCTGGAGAACGCTTGCACCAGCCTCTCGTAGTAGTCAGCGTAGTACGATCCCTGTCCTGTGTTCTGGAGCATCACCTTCCTCTTTTCCAGCATCGCTGCGTACAGTGCCGTGGGCTTCACCTCCAGATTTCCTGGGCGGTACAAGATGAAGTGGATAGGGCTGGCCCAGTTCCACTCCACCATCAAGGAGAAGAGCATGCGCAGTAGGCTGGCGTTGCTGTTCGCCTCGGGCCAGATCACGTCGGCCGAGAGCAGTGAGCTCTTGAGTTCCTCCAGGTGGTCTTGCTTAGATTTGTACACGCCGTAGCAGGACTTGTAGAACATGGCCCCCTTCTGAGAAGTGCTCTGACCCGAACTTGGAACGGCCGTTTTCCAAGCGTGCATGGACACTTTGCTGATGAATCTGAAAGCAGCAGAAGGACAACCGGAAGGACGAAAATAAGCTCCATGGCCCTCTGCTGCTCACTGTACATGTGAAAGGTATTTTAAAAATATGCAGTTCGAACGCATGTTTTTATAACTATCAAACCTGCTCAGATAAGAAAACAAAAACGATAAACTGGCAGAGCAAAGGAAAGCAAACACCAGGCAAACAGCAATATCCTTAAGCGCATTAAATCGGTATGTGAGGAAAAAGTTACTCTAACTGCCCACTTCTCGGCGCACTCCCGAACCACACTGTGACAGAAGGGAGGAAGGTGTGAGTGGAAGAACAGAATTAAATTGTAAACTGTGGGAATTAACGTCCCGAAGAGACTCATGCGAATAGGGAACGCCGTAGCGGAGGGCTCCGGATTTATTTAGATCACCTGAGGTTCTTCGACATGCACTGACGTCAGACAAAGCTGACGCGATGGCTGCGTCGTTATGGTGCTCGGCTGCCGGCCCGAAAGACGCGGGTTTGATCCCGGCCGCGGAGGTCGAATTTCGATGGAGGCGAAATTCTAGAGGCCCGTGTGCTGTGCGATGTCAGTGCACATAAAAGAAACCCAGGTGGTCGAAATTTCAGGAGCCCTTCACTACGGCGTCCCTCATAGCCTTAGTCGCTTTGGAACTTTAAATCCCCATAAACCAAACCTAACGTCAGACAGCCACGCGCCTCTTTTGTGGTTGACCCCATCGAAACGCAGTCGCCGTGGTCTGGGATGGAACCTGGGTCTTATAGGCTCAGTTGCGAAGTGCTCTAACCACTGAGCCACAGCGGCGGATGTGCTTTTCGGAGGTCGTACATGCAGTGGGATTTTTGCAAGTCTTTCTGTGAAGAAAAGTTATCTCTGCGCGCTTTCCTGGCTATCTGTTCTTATTTCCAATGCAAATCGATAAGCTAAGTGTGTGACGACTGAAATTCCTGCGGTTGAATCAGCGATAGAGATGAATTACGGCACTGCAGGCATGCCTGCGCACTGTGCCGAGTTTTGCTGTCATGCATGCACAGCGATCGCTGTCAGTAAAGTAACTTATCATAGAACGCGTTTCTTGTCAACAGTGGTAAGCACAGCGGTGACAGTAATGAGGACGAAGTATCTTCATCATGTCGTAGCGTTAACGCCTATACTTGACGTTTCGGCGCGGGAATTTGTCTTTTGTCTTCATTTTATGCTTTCCCTTGGTGTGACGCATTAAATGTAAAGCCAAGCAAGTGAATATAAAGGCGGAGGACGCAAGGGTTGGCATGAGCATAGCCATTTAAGAAATGCTATACGGGACAGCCAAGCATAACATACACTATTACACGAAGAGAACAAATACTGACAGTATAAGGATGTGAGAGCTTGAGAGGGAGACAGGCCCACGCTTGTAAGGATGCCAAAAACACATACTCGAACACTGTAGAGAAGGCACCATTTAGAAGCACACTGTCCACGTTCGAGTGAAAATTGTAAATTGTGTTTTTAACGTCCCGAAGAGACACATGGGCTGAGCCACGCCGCACTGGTGGGCATCGGACAAATTTAAACCACCTGAGGTTCTTTTCTATTCTATGACATAACAAACAGGTGTTTTGACACCTCTCCTCCACTGAATCAGCGCCACGCGGCCGAGACCGAGCTCACAGCCTTGGCATCAAGAGCGGAACGCCACAGTGCCACAGCCGCCGCGCCGGTTCACGTTAAAATCGATAAGAAGCAAAGTTTCATTCAGTTAAAAAAAGACAGTTAAATGTTTGGTATCTGAAAACATAGCCAGTGCAAGGAAACTGACTTGCAATGTCACTCTCCTCAAGCAGTGCTGTCGGTGTGGTGAGGCGCTGCCACCAAGCGTGGGAGCGCTGATATGCATCAAAAAAGCAGAGGTTGGCTAAACGCTGTAGGCAAGAGATCTGCCCTTGTAAAGGTCCCTGATGGTGTAGAGGAGTAAGGTTAGGTGTCAAAGATGCGATCGAATTCGGGGGGAACGGTTCAAAGCCTGCAGAGCAGGAACTCTGAAAGTACCTCAGCTGCCTTCTCTCTGCCGCTTGAAAGCCTATTGACCAGCTTGGGTCACGTGATTAGGCGCCGCCATAGATGTTTCACTCGCTCTAGATGCCGACGGGGCTCAGTTCTTCTCAGGTGGTTGGCTGGGCGTGTCTTACAAAGTAGATCGCTCAGTATCGCGCTGTGTGCACAAACAGCCACTCTGGGTCTCCAAGGATGGCGGGACGTTGCGCCATCGGATACAGCAGTCGAAGAGAACCTGGCAAGGCCCTATTTGTGAAACCAATCGGGAAGACTGACAGCAAACGAAGAGATGAATATATTGCTGCATCACAGCTCTGCAGCCATATATACATTGTGTGTTTGTGCGTGCGTGCGTGCGTGCGTGCGTGCACGTTTATGTGATAGCTATATATTTTCAGAGGCGATGTTTTGCGAAATATTTCTGCTGTCAAAGAAGCCGCCGAGCACGGAACGGGAACTGGTATCTTCAGTGAATATGGGGAGCGCAGAATCCCGGCTGAAGATTAACCGTGCTTCGGTTGGAGTTTTCCGTTAGCCGACCATTTTCATAGCACAACGCATCCGCACGCTAAGATGCATGCTTATTCCCCGAACCCTTTACTCGGCTTTGCGTTTCTTTGGCAGAGAGGCTGCATCCCTCGCCATCGGCTCCCTCCCCCGCCTGTAAGCGAAGACTTTATCGGGCGGCCATCTGGCCCCACTGTTAGAGCGCTGACCTGCGCCTCCCTAAAGGCCCACCCGCCTCCCTAAAACTTTCGACCAGCGGCTGAAAGCACGGAGGGAAGAACAGGCGGGCAGGAAACACCAAGCGTAAAGGGAAGCTTTACTACGCATCGCACTTCCAAGCGAATCAATTTACTAAACGTTTCGCTATATCCCGCTCGTATGTGTGCACGCAGCCTGTCCGCTTTAAAGTTCTTCGGGCCCCGAAAACGTACTTCTTCGAGCCTCTCACTATAATTCGGTTCAGCTAATCAGAGTCATCTGAAGAGCATCAGAGTATCAGAGTCAAGAGTATCCAGCGTTTTGAACAAGCCGCCGCGATGGTTCAGGGTTTATGGCGCGCGGCTGCTGGCCCGAAAGACACGGGTTCGATCTCGTCGTGGTGGTCAAATTTCTATGGAGGCGAAATTCTAGAGGTCCATGTACTGTGCGATGTCAGCGCACGTTAAAGAACGCCAGGCAGTCGAAATTTCCGGAGACCTTCACTACGGCGTCCTTCATAGCCTGAGTCGTTTTGGGACGTTAAATCCCATAAAGTAAACGAAACGAAGCGTTAAAACAGGCCTGATTCTTGCATTGTCCGCCGACACCCGCGGACTCAAGAAAACGAGGCGCTGCGCAGCTGTCGTGCGACTACTTGAAAGCTTTCGTAAACCCTTATCTCATATAAGCTATGAATTACTAATATTTTTTGCGCAAAAACAATCAACAAGGCGGCCGCAAAGGAGAGACTTCGCCTAGCAGACGATCCGTTCATGGCGGTGGACCATGTGGCCCGTGCGCCGCCCACTCATTGCGGTTCTTTCAGAGTTCCAGTGACTTTAGTGCGGCGCTGTTCGGAACTTTCTTTCAGGGGGGTGGGAAACTTGTGACTCTAACTGTGCTTGCCGAAGAAAGGCAGGAACGAAGGAATAATTTCGAACGACATCTACAGAGTGTAAACATGAGATGTACTTTTGGGGACAGAAGTAGCCAGGAAGCGGCCTCGACGGCCGGAGCAGGCGAAACTGCATCGCTGCGCCATCTGGCGATGACAAGCCTGGTTCGAGATCGAGAAGGAGCTAGTACGCGTGCGCCCCTGTTTGATCTCGAAACAGGCGAGCCATCGCTATATGGCACTGCAATGCAGTTTCGCCTTCTCGGGCCGTCGAAGCCGCTCCCTGGCTACTTCTATCCCCAATAGTACAGAGCGCATAAATCTCGTTCACGCTCTTTAGGACCGCCAGGGGGCGTCGAGGAGTACGGACGCGTTCACGTCGGCTCCGCGAAATCAGTGATTTCATGGCGGATTTTTCCTACGTTGACCGTAAATGTCCTTGAAACCTGTTTCCTAAGGTGCAAGCAACCCGAGGATACGACATTTGTGCCTGTAAGTGCATCTTTAAAGCCTATATCGTCACTCCAAGTTCGCCAGCGCTACACGCTACGATAGGCCTACTTCGACCGGGAAGGCGGCGACCGGCGAGCTCCCGCCATCGCCGACCGCGCCCGGCTCCACGATGACGATGGAAGTGGCGGTGGTGGGAACCGACATCGACCCCAAAGAAACCGAAAAAGAAGAATGGATTATGCGACTGAAGAAGCGAGCGGAAAAATTGGAGAACAACGAACGCCACCTAGGACACCAACATGGTGCCGGAGACGCGGCGGCAGCGAACGCCGCCACTGTTGCGACGACCGACGGCAGCGACACGAGAGCCTACAGAGAGGCGGGACGGAAACTCGCTGAACGTTCAATAGCCTCAGACCTCCCGAGACTTCCAGCGACCGGATGGAAAGTAGTTCTGCGTCCCAAAGAAGGACTCACAATGCTGAAGAGCACCACCGAGATGAGAATTGCGGCGGCCATCAGGGAGAACGCCGGAATCACGGACGAGGAGGCACTGAAGGACAGACTAGCTATAAACGCCAAGCAAGGAACGATTACCTACCACTCGCCTAGCTACGAAAACGCGAGGAAGGTGGAGAAACTTGAAACTGTCAAGATCGGAGACAAGGAACGCGGTGTGACCACCTACATGAACGCACCAGAGAGTTGCGGCAGAGGAGTCATCCATGGAATTGATGTGGAATACACACACAAGTATGTACTAGAAGGACTGAACATTAACGGATTCAA
This sequence comes from Amblyomma americanum, assembly GCF_052857255.1. Classification (NCBI taxonomy): domain Eukaryota; kingdom Metazoa; phylum Arthropoda; class Arachnida; order Ixodida; family Ixodidae; genus Amblyomma; species Amblyomma americanum. Next base: position 175,804,385 of record NC_135498.1, on the reverse strand, counting down.
CCCTCTAGTCATAGATGCACGAAGAATGGGGAAGACTAAATCTTTCCTAATCACCTTTGAAGAAGAGAAAGTACCACGCAGAGTAGTCTTGAGCGCCATCACTTTCAAGTGCTTCCTATACAAGAAACGCTATGAGGTCTGTTACAAGTGCGGAGGACTTGGCCACCGCTCGGACGTCTGCGACAGTGAGGTGACCAAGTGCCGCGGCTGTGGCATGACATCGCCCCCCGAGGGGCACCAATGTACACCGCAGTGCCAACTATGTGGCAAAGAACACTACACCGGGGACAAGAGGTGCAAAAATCTCTTTCGCACCCCTTATATTGTCAAGAAACGCCAATGGGAAGCCAAACAGGAGGCTGAAGAAGCGAAGCAAGAAGACCGAAGGAACAGCCGCTCCCGTGATAGATCCGGCAGCAGAACGAGGTTTCGGTCAGAGTCGTTCCCCCGGCTACAAACCGGACAGCAACAGCCACGCAAGGAGCAAGCTGCAAAGGTGAGCTGGCCAGCTAAAGTTTCCCAGGACTCCGAGACAGTTAAAGAATTAAAAGAACTTATTAAACAGCAGGCAGATCAGATTAAGACTTTAACTGATTATATTAAGAAGCAAGAAGAGCGGATCAAAATGCTAGAAACGACAGCTAAACAACCCGAGGAAAACAAACCGCAACAGGAAAAGGCAATGGCGCCTATGCAAGTGGAGCAGGATAGAGAGGTTGAGACAGAGAAGGTTGAAAAACCCCCTTCAAAAAAGAAACGTACCAAAGAGTCGGATCTTGAGACCAAATTCGAACAACTAAACGACAAACAACAACAGGACATGAAACTACTGAACGGAACACTAATGCAATTCATGAAACAAGTCACAGAAACGATCAGAGTAGAATTTGCAAAGCGAGACGCTGCTCTCACGGCGGAATTTGAGAAAAGGGACCAATGGATATACGCGGAATTCCAAGCAACCAAAAATGCCTTGGCCAAAGAACAATAATACTATCTGGCAGTGGAACTGTAGGGGCTTTCTGCGTAAACGGGCCGTTTTACAATCGTTCCTTGCAAACGGAGACAAACCGGAAATTATAGCTTTACAAGAGTGCGGGAAAAACGCGAAGCTGCCCGGTTACAAATCGTACCCGGGCCGAGGGGACAACACGTAGGTTGCCACCCTTGTCAAACGCAACGTTACCGCGCTGCAGCACGAGACAGGGCACGTCCAATTACATCACACTCTAATCGAAATGATACCGCGTAAGCGGAGAGAGAAAAGCCTATTCGTCTTAAACGTATACAGCTCTCCGAAACAGAGAAAGGATTGCGGCTTCGACAGGCTATTCGCAAAAACGAAGCAGATAGCGGGCAAAAACCCTATCGTCATTGTCAGGGACTTTAACGCTCATCATCCCGCATGGGGATACAAATATACGCAAATCAAGGGCAGAGAACTCTGGGACAGCATTCTCCACAATGAGCTCATCTTGATCACTGACCCCATCAAACCAACAAGACAGGGCAATAGCGTGAGTAGGGACACTACACCTGACTTAACACTCACCGGAGGCCAAATCACGGCAAGGTGGTGTAACACGGGGGAGGACCTAGGAAGCGACCACAAAATTATTGAGATTGTGGTAGAAGACGGACCGCCCACACCGAGACCCAAAAAGGTCGCAGCGGTAAATTGGGATCTATTCAGGGCGAACCTTCCTACCCGAGACGCAATCAGGGACATAGAATCTTGGGGCACAGACCTTCTCGCAGCAGTTAAAGAAGCCACCGAAGAGGTGGAAGCAGACGAAACGCAAGAGGAGGTAGACAGGCGTATGATAGGCCTGTGGCGCAAGAAAAGGGAGCTAGAAGAAAACCTTGCTCAAAACAAGGGGAACAGAAACATAAGTAAGCTCCTAGCCAAACAGAATAGAGATATCGAGGAGCACGCGCTGAACTTAACCAGACAAAACTGGGGTAGTATCTGCGAGCAGATGGACCGCAGAATCAGCAAAGCCAACACGTGGAAAATGCTCAGACATCTCTTAGACCCGGACAAGACAAAGTATGAGGCACGACAACAACTACAGAAACTCGTATATAAATACGAAGGCACTAGCGATCAACTAATCTCTGAAGTGAGGGACAGGTACTTGAGGTGCACACCACCCACACCCCTTCCCGAGTACAAGGGCGCAGAGAATCCTCTTCTAAATGGGCCCATCACCATCGGAGAGGTTAGGGCGGAGTTGAACAGACTCAGAACTAAAACTGCGGCAGGTCCAGACAGAATCAGCAATCGCATGCTGAGGAATTTGGATGATGCATCAATTAGAAACCTAACAGCGTACATGCAGGAATGTTGGGACAAGGGCCGAATACCACCTTCGTGGAAAGAGGCCAACCTAGTCCTTATTCCAAAACAAGGTAAGAAACTAAGTCTCGAAAACCTGAGGCCCATTTCGCTTACCTCATGTGTAGGTAAGCTAATGGAGCACGTTATTCAAACGAGGCTAAACAGATTCCTAGAAGAACAAAAGCTTTACCCCGACACAATGATCGGATTCAGGACACATCTTTCTGCATGCGATGTTATGCTTCAACTTAAAGAACAAGTGCTAGACAAAGAAACAGCTGATACCAGAGTAATAGTCGGCCTTGGCGTGGCCAAAGCTTTTGACAACGTTGACCACGCAGCCATACTAGAACGCTTAGAAACTCTAAATGTAGGGGGAAAGGTATACAACTACGTGAAGGACTTTCTTTCAAACAGAACAGTTACTATCAGCCTAGGAGGGAAGGAAGAGAAAGGCATAAGGCTGGGCAACAAAGGTACTCCCCAAGGCTCGGTCCTATCACCGACACTCTTCAATATTGCAATGATTGGCTTACCACAGAAATTGACGCGTATAGAAGGGCTCAACCACACAATATACGCGGACGACCTCACCCTCTGGGTTACCAGAGGCAGTGACGCGCAAATCGAAGGTACCCTCCAAAGAGCGATCGAGGAAATTGAGTCGTACCTAAAACAAGTAGGACTCAAATGTTCTGCCGAGAAATCTGAAGCGCTCTTCCTCGGCCCACAAAAGAGACGAACAAAGCCCCATGAACATGGGATAACGCTAACGGTAAACGGGGACAAAATACCATCAGTGGAGATGATTAGAGTACTGGGTCTTAGGATACAGACAAACGGTAAGAACACCGAAACGATACGAAAACTCGAATCGAGTGTAAGCCAGACGTGTAGGCTACTCAAAAGAATAGCAAATAAACACGCGGGAATGAAGGAGACGAACCTCTTAAGACTAGTTCAGTCATTTGTAATCAGCAGAATCACATACGTGGCACCATACCTACGGCTAGCCAAAGCAGAAAAAAACAAGATTGAAATCCTAATTAGGAAAGGCGTCAAAACCGCTCTGGGCCTCCCCCCGTACACATCCACCCAGAAAATTCTGAACATGGGGATTTCAAACACCCTAGACGAGCTCATTGAGGCTACCAGAGTAGCGCAACAACAACGACTTCTACGCAGCCATTCGGGGCTAAAAATACTAGAAAAGCTAGGCTTCGAACCTCGAGCGCGGCTCAAACACACGGAGAATATCCCAACAGACATAAGGAACAAAATCAGAATCCCACCACTCCCAAGGAATATGCATCCGGTACACCATGAGGGTAGGCGAAAGGACAGAGCGAAAGCTCTGCAGAAAAAATTAGCCAATAGACAGGACGTGGTTTACACGGACGCGGCGGAATATGAAGGCAGAACGGGTTTCGTAGCCCTGGCGACCAGGGAGGGCGGAGACCGAGTCTCGTGCTGCAGCACACAACAGAGTGATGCAACAGCGGCTGAGGAGGTAGCCATTGCGCTGGCTTTAACTCAACGGAATGTTAGGGTGATTATAACAGATTCCAAATCGGCTATCCGCAACTACAACGCAGGCAGGGTATCTGTCGAAGCAGTCAAAATTCTCACAGCCGGCCCGACACCGGCAGAACTAATTAACCTTGTTTGGACTCCGGACCACGAGGGCCTCCGTGGAAACGAGACAGCGCACGCATTGGCCCGAGGACTCACACACCGGGACCCCAATGCGGTCTCGTCGAGTAGAGAGTCCCTTCAGACGAGCGAGGAGCTGAACACGTACCAAGATATTCTTAACCATTACAGATTAGGAAGACAGACATTACGTGGAGCATGCAAGGGCCTCAGCAAAAAGGAAGAGGTCATATGGAGAAAGTTACAGGCGGGTTTTTTTCCGAACCCACTCGCACTAAGCAGATGGCATCCGGCGATCCAAGACCCCAGGTGTCAACAGTGTAATGAAATAGCAGACATGATCCACATGGTGTGGACATGCCCTAGCCACAACGAACCAGACAGTAATATAGAGTCCTGGGAGGCTTTAATGGCCAGCCAGAAAGACGAAGAACAAAAAGAAGTCATCCGTCTGGCCCTGGACACCGCTGAATCCCAAGGGATCCCAGCCTGCTGAAAGGGGAGGAAGATGACGGCGGTCAAGACTTGTCTTTTTCGCCCTCTGATTCCTTGACGGGTGCAAATAAAGTTATTTCATCATCATCGCGCTCTTTAACGGTGATTTTTGCTGTTCTATTATCCTTGGTTTCCCTGCGCCACTACGTGCGCCTGAAAAATAAATACGCAGCATTAGCTTTCCAGTTTCCTTCACAAAAACCTTCTTGACGGAAACGTTGTGAAAAAAGGTCTTCGGCCTTACTTTTCGAATACTAGCTTATCTGACCAATCCGTCTTTAGGCCATAAAAATGTAATCATTTTTCCTTGAATTGTAATAAAGCTTAACACAACCTTAATAGGTACGCAATATTAAGACAACAGAGTCAAACTTTGCTTTTGATATTTTTTTTCCTCAGAGGATATACGCTACGTCAGGACACGAGCTTCCGTCGACGCATTCCACAAGTATTCTAGTCTCAGGCGCTGGCAATGCAGCTGCGCATGTTTAGAATTCGTTACCGTGCACTACCAATTCTACTCGAAGGCTAACTGTGCAGAACGTCTTAGGAGAATATGACCCTCCTTAACCGCGTGATACCAGTTTCCTAACTCCTGTTGAAAGTTATACTAAATTGCGTAAACCACGTCATCAATATAGCCAGTCTTTTTTCAATGGCGCACATATTGGCTGCAATGACATCGCTGAATGACATGCATTTGGCACGTTTCCTTTAACGCAAAAAAGGCAGATAAATGTTAGCTCTCAGCAGTATTTTTCTTTAGAGAAAAAAGAGACCACAGTGTACCGCTTGTAGACGTCCAAACCAGCGGCTTCTTTTTGCTAGCCTCCCTGCCGGAGCACACGAACTGGTGGAAGTCTGTGCAAGGGTCAGCGTTGGGCTCTAGGGACTCGCTGAGAAGGCTGCTGTAGTAGTCGCAGATGGCGCTGTGGCACACCAGAGGTTTTTGGAAGCGAATGACCAGGATCACCACCAGGGCCAGGAGAAACAGGGTGCCTCCAAGCACTGCTGCCATGAAGAACGTGCTGGTGCGCCCTCTTCCTTCCCGGTTGCTGACCCACGATCCCTCGAGCGTGCGGTTCGTCGTCGTGCCAGATTTTAAATTGGTGTCCATCTGCAGACACACACGTGACTTCTTAAGCAAAGGCGCATGCACAGAGCTTTAAGATAAGCTCCAATGTTTGCAGGATTCTCGTTGATGGTGTCGAAGAGAGAGATAGAGAATCCATTCAGTTTCGGCCGCGTATTAGGCTTACATGATACTGACGACATCCGTGAATCCTCACCGCTACAAAATATTGGAACTACGAGCTCGTTAAGTACTCTTACTTCCTGTTCCCATCCACCTGCGCCCAACGTCTCTGCGATGAGGAAACTATAGAGGGGGCTGCATGAGTTAGTGCGCAGCCAGCATGTCTTGTGGCCTGGCAGGGTGGCAGGAGGATCATTGAGAACAGTGCAGGGAAAAATCTGGTTGAAGAGAAGACGGCAGGCACAGAAATCGTTAGTTCGCAAAGTGAGTGTCATGCCCCTCGCTGTAGCCGACGTTTTTGCGCTGAGCGTGGAAAAAAGAACGTAGAGAGGAACAGATCACTCACTGCAACTAACTGCTTCAGGTGATGCTTCTTATTTACATTCTAGAAAAATATTTTGCCCCTTAAATGAATTATTCATACCACATCAAAGCTAATACTGGAGTTTCCGAAAGCAAAACACCAAAGGATCATTTTTTACGGGCGTGTAAAAAATTTCGTATGAACTGTTAGATTTGAAGGAAATTTTAACGGCGAGAAATCAGGTTCTTGAGCGAAACAACCAAGGGGCCATGGGACGACTTCCTTTCGAAGATTCATATGAGGATAGACAGTGAGGAAATTTCTAGTGGCCAATCATGTCTTTACAAAATAGGTGGAGGTCGTGCTTACGAACTCACTGCTTTGAGAAATATCAAATCAAATCTTATTTACCTCATAAAAGAAGGAAGGAGCACCTAAAAACCGCTACCGCTACATGTAGCTCGACGAAGCGGTTAACCCATCTCACTATAGCAGGAGAGGCATACTGCGCCCGTCTACTGAACGGAGTACCCGGGATAGAACCCGACCGCGGCGGCCGCGTTTCAATGGAAGCGAAACGCAAAAGACGCCCGTGTGCTGTGCGATGTCAGTGCAGGTTAAAGATCTCCAGGTGGTCGAAATTATTCCGGAGCCGTCTACTGCGGTACCTCTTTCTTCCTCTCTTCTTTCACTCCCTCCTTTATCCTTTCCTTATGGGGCGATTCAGCTGTCCATCGAGATACGTGAGACAGTTACTGCGCCATTTTCTTTCCTCGGAACTAATTTCAATTTTTTCTCAGCGATTGAACCGGTGGCGCCATCTCGTTGGTCAAACGTGGAGATTAGGCGAAAGACGGAATCTTTTGCGGCAGATTTGAAGACTTCACCAACTGCTTTAGCGATAATCACGAAAAACTTTTTTGGTCAAATCTGCTGTTTGAAGAATTTCTTGGAACAACGTCGTCAAACCTCCCGCACGAAACTCCGCCACCTCGTTTGCCGATTCTCCACGGCCTACAAAACGAGATGGCGCCACCAGTGTAATCGACTTGTTTCGTTTCGTCGTCGTCCCAGACGATGCCAGCATACGACTTTTTCTTAGTTATTCAGGCAAGTACCCCAAACAACCGCGATATGAAACAAGTCTGCCAACCAAATGCCATTTCTGAGCTCTAACAATTCAGCGATTTAGCGGTGACGTGCATTCTACGGCGCGCCTCTAAATGTAGAACACGCTGGACAGTGAAAAGTGCAGAGATGTGTCCAAGAAAATAGCACTGGCAGCTTCAAATGAACGGAAAGAAAATCATCGCACTCACTTCTCGCCATTGGCACATAAAAAGAACGCATTTTCAACCGTGTTTAGGGCGCTAGCACTAGTTGTTATTCCCCGCATTTGGGCGTTTTGTGTTTGTATGTCTGCCTGTTTATCTACTTCTCTCAAGCTGACAGGCTGCTCACCTGCCCACCGGATGGTGGGCAACTTGCAAGGCGCGCCATGCGGCAGCCCATTTAATCGTGAGAGGCTACTCGCGGGAAGAAAAACCTGGGCCTCGACCCAACCCAAACAACCCACGTCCCACCGATGTCACCACCTGCTATAGCATCTGCCTTTTTTCCTTGTTCCACTGCTCACCTACCCACCGGCTGGCTTACATTCCAAGGTGTAGAAGGTAATAACCTGGCAACAACCTGGGGCGCTAATTACGCTGCACCGACCCTAACCGCACCGAGCTAAGCAGAATGAGCAGCAAGGGTTAGGAGGAGAACGTTATTCGGATGATGTTTGCACAGTAACTAAACAGAAGAAGAAGTTGGAGTTGCAATTAGGTGGTAGCCTGGTCCCGCCTAGTAGGCCGTAGCTGCAACCGATAATTGCCGTGATGCTAGTGCACATATCCGCATTTGGCCTAATTACCCAAATCGACTGCCATTTTTTCTTTGAAAAATGGCAATTCTTGTGGACAACTGGAAAGCAATGGGATAATACTCACGAGCTTACTTGTTGTAGGGCTTGGTAGCGCGGGATGAAACTTTCGATATGTGAAGACACTTCATTATTGTAAAAATATTACGAAACAAGTGACGCAGGGCGCTCCAGCAGTGTTTGGCTCCTTCGCGCATACAAGCCGCCGCTTTAAAGAAAACAAGCACCGCGTCTCCCCCAACGACACCTGACCCCTACGGCCCCAACGAATGACGCATTCTCTATTCCCTCTGACCAACTGCACTCCTAGGGCACCGGAAGTGCTTTCTATCACACTCTCTCTCTAACTCCCTACTGCAATAAACGGTTCGGTCTTCACGCAGCAACCGTGTTGAGCAACAGCAGCAACCGCAGAAGTGGCCTCCTGGTAGAGCTTGGCCTCGTGGCTTCGGTAGGTGGTGGGTTTGACTCCCACTGCCGCCGGGAACCTACCGGTCATGCTGTAATGGGTACAAACCATTCCCCGGCCTGGTGCTCGGCTTCTTAGGGTGCATGGCACTGGAAAGGAGCCTGCGCTTTAAAATCCCAACACCATATGAGCCTTCAAGGGGCACTTTTTCAAAAAGGGCCAAAAATGGGCCAAAAAAAGGCATACGAGACTTGGGGAAGAATAAGCAGCAGGAACTTAATATTCTGGGGTAACACGTGCCTACATTTGTTCATTATGCGAATAGTTTTGCAAACGTTCTTTTAGGTTTCATTAACCTGGTGATCCGAGGTTATACTGCTGGGGAAATAAACACCGAGAACCCTCAACCTTTCTGCTAGTTGAATCGGGCTCTTACCGTGAATGACTTGGAGTGAGGAAACACACAAAAGGTTGTAGCAAAAGTACGAAAGGCATAGTTTTTTTCTGCAGTTATAATTAACGAATGTTGTGTTCTCTGTACTGCCAGCTATGGTGGCACCTGGTCAAAACTTTTTCTACATCTTGGGCTGTCTTGCTTGTAGATAATGAACTTTAGTCGTTGGCACAATGGAATAAAGAAGCCTATAGGTTCAGAATTAAGCCGAGCGTGTAACTAATATACAATCAGAATAAAGCGATCCTAGAATACTTTGTAGCGGAACGGTTCTCCTTTTATGAATTTATTGTCTGGGGAGGAATTTGCCAGGCGATACTAATTTTTACGTTTGCTTTAATAAGAGGCATGTACCTCGTACGTGCCGCCGCGCACCCAGTACAATCTAAGTTTAACAAGAAGCATATAAGGCTTTAAAAGAGATCTGTACATATTGAAAGGGCTTAGGTATGTAGTAGTGATACTCTGAATCGCTTCTGACGAAGGACCATAGTTTGAACCTGACGCTGGTTAGAGCGTACGAGTCTTGAGTCTGAACTCTTCACTGGGGAGTGAAACACGAAGCACCTTTGCAGGCTGAGTTGTTCGAAACTGGGTTTGCCCCCGAAGGGGCGCAGCGGGGTTTGCGGAGCCTCCTCCAAGCACACACCCCTGAAGAAGCCGGGCGCCGGGCCGGGGGTGGCTTGTACCCATTTTTACCGGTGGGTGTCCGGCGGTGGGTGTAGAAAAACGGCGTTTTCGAAACGAAACCAGCAAACGCCGTTTTTTCGCTGAAAGGCGGCAGTGGCGCCATCTGTTTTCTGTAGTGAAAAACGTTACGTCAAGGCGCGAGGCGAGCGTTGCAAACAATATTCTTTTAAACGAAAAGCCGGGTTAAATCAGTCGTTGAGATATTTTTTTTCCGGCTCACTTAGCCGAAAATGTTGCAAGCGCTTCAGTTGAAGGGGATGAAACGGCCGGAACGGCACATTCAAAAGGCCCACGCTTCTTGCAAAGCCCGTTTCGGCGCCTTAAAAACGGCGTCTGCGAGTTTCAGCTCGGCTTGATCCGGAGTTCCCGGGTTCGAACCAGACCGCGGCGGCTGCGTTCCTATGGAGGCGAAGCGCTAAGGCGCCCGTACGCTGTTGGATGCCAGTGCACGTTAAAGATCCTCAGGTACCTGTCAAAATTATTCCGGAGCCCTCCACTACGACACCTCTCGCTTCATATCTTCTTTCACTTCCTCCTTTATCCCTTCCCTTGCGGCGCGGTTCAGGTGTTCGTCGATATGTGAGACAGATACTGCGCCATTTCCTCTCCGCAAAAACCAATTGTCATTTTCATTTTTCATTTCGGCTCGCCGATCTCGGCGCAGACGATTGTGTTTTCGCATGATGAACGGCTCAACTAAGGCGTAATGCACAAGCTCTGCGTGTAGTTTCACTGCAAACGAACCAGCGGTGGAGGCGGGGACATTATTGAAAATCTTCACGATAAAGGTGCACAATACTGTATGTACGGTCTGTGCGGGTGCCGAGACTGGTGGCACTTGGCATCGCTATTGGTGACAAAATCGTGACCCACGTGTTTGGGGGGCATGATTTGGAGTGGTGGCAAATGGATCGGCAACATACGGCTCACAAAGTTGTTAGTCGAGTTGAAGCCTGGTATATGCGAGGGAGTCGTACCGACGACTCTGATCCTCCAAACCGTATTTGTAGGCGACCTTCGGAGGGCCGTGGCGGGCGAACCATTGGTTGCAGAGGGATTCGGGAAGTAACAAACGAATCGTCGTTTTCTGATATACATGTTGGTATCCGAATTTTATCGAAAGCATAGGTGAAAACAACTTGAAACAACAAGGTGAAAGAATTGAAAACAGTACTAACTACAAGCTCGGCTATACAAAAAAAGAAAGAACAGAACTCAGACCAATTGTGATGTGCACGAGATCCCATATCTACCTCCGCTGCAGGTGCCCATGCGACTGCATCTAGTGAGGAAGAGAGAAGGTGATGGCGCCGTTGTCATTCGTTGCGTGGCTGACCTTGATAAGCTGTAACATAGTTCAACCTGAAAAAGCCTCCCGTTTATCTTTGTTTTTGCCCCGATCATGCTTGATCCTTCGACTGCGCACGTAGACGTTGCAAACCTTAAATACTTTTGCGATACTAGTTTTCAGAAGTGTCTTAGTTGTGTTCACTTTAACTTGAGGTCTGGTAGAAATAAGCAGGATGCACTTGACTATTTTTTCGGCGAAGCGCAAATACGCTTTAATGTCATGATGTTTTCAGAAACATGGTTTGCCTCGGAAGAGGATGTGTTTACACCTCCGACGTATAAATCTTATTACATGAACCGCTCAGGCAAAAGGTGTGGTGGCGTAGCAATGCTAATCTCTAACTCGATGGATTCTGAACTAATGTCAGAATTCAGCTGTATCACTCCTTTTTACGAAACGCTTGCTATTAGATGTGGTACTTCTGTTTTTTGTGTTTGTTATCGCCCGCCTTCAAATGACGTTCGTCTGTTCTTGCCTTTTTTAGACTCTTTCTTAGAATTTGTCAGTGAAAGAAAATATACATTAATTTTAGGTGGTGATCTGAACATTGACATGTTACAGAATAGCGGGGTTAAATTAGAACTAGAATCATTATTAAGCTCTTACTCCTGTCAAAACTTTATAACGTCTCCTACACGAATAACTGCACAATCAACTACACTTTTAGATCTGTTTGTCACCAATATTGATCCTTCCCTTGTTAGAGCTGGCACTTTGATTTATGATATCAGCGACCGCTTGCCTATATTTATGTTTGTCAGTCAAGTCGTTAACACGCCTACACGAATGCGCTCAGAATTTTCATACAGGCGCATTACTCCTGATACGCTATCCGCTTTTAGAGACTGCTTAAGCAGTGAAAACTGGAACGATGTGTTCGCAGTGAGCGATCCTAACTTAGCGTATGAGTTATTTATGAGCAAGTTCTCTACGGTATACCTTGCGTGTTTTCCTATCAAGACGTTTAGAATTTGTAAGAGAAGTAGGAAGCCTTGGGTGGATAAAGAGTGCCTTAAGCTTATTAGAAAACGGGACCAGTTGTTTAAGGCATTTATAGAGAGTAAGTCCCTTGAAGCCCTCAAAGTGTTTAAGAAGTACAGGAATTTAATCAAAAACATCTTCGTAATGCAAAAAAGCAATATTACTCTAACCTGTTCGAAGCAACACAAGGACGCACAAACAACGTTTGGAAGGCACTAAACACTGTATTTGGTAATGATTCAGAAGCGGTAACCACAATCGTAAAAGATGGGATAGAACTTCAAGGCACTAAGTTAGCTGACGCATTTAATGACTTCTTTTTATCAATCGGTGGTGCAACTAGTAGAAACCCTGATTTAAGATATATGAAGGAGCGAAGTAATCCAACTATATTTCTAGACCCAGTCGCTAATAGTGAGCTTGTAGCGACATTTTTAACCCTAAGCAATAGTAGAGCTGCTGATGCGGACGATATTCAAGTGAAGCCTGTAAAATTTGCCATTGATGTATTAGCACCTTGTCTTACCCACATTTTCAATATGTGTTTGTCCACAGGATGCTTTCCTCAAAAAATGCAGCGAGCAAAAGTGACAGTTGTGTTTAAGAAGGGAAATAGAAATGACATGTCAAACTACCGCCCCATATCCGTTTTACCTGTATTCTCCAAAGGTTTAGAGAAAATAATTCTGAAACGCTGACCTCTTTCACTGAACGCTACAACTTAATAACATCTGCTCAGTTTGGCTTCCGCAGGAACAAATCTACGGAACTCGCACTGCTGGCCCAAAAGGAGTTCATTCTCGAAAACTTTGAATATAAAAATAGGGTACTTGGGCTGTTTCTGGACTTCTCCAGAGCCTTTGACCTCATTAATCATGAAATTCTCCTTCAAAAACTTGATCACTATGGCATAAGAGGCATTTCGCATCAATTAATTGCGTCTTACTTACAATACCGTACTCAGTTTGTCGTCATTGAAGGAAAACACTCCACATCAAAGTCAATCAAAACAGGTGTCCCACAGGGAAGCATCCTGGGACCATTTCTTTTCATTCTTTATATTAACGAGATAGTTCGCGTTGATGAAACGGCACATTATATAATCTATGCTGACGACACAAGTTTATTCTTTTCAGGCAAATCGTGTGTGGATCTAGGTATCCGAGCGAATAGAACGTTGTCCGAGATTAATGCCTGGGCTCAAATTAACTGCCTAAAGCTAAACATTAATAAAACGAAGGCTATTTTATTTCACCCCCGACAGACACATGTCCAGCGACCTTCTATTTTTTTAAATAACACTGAAATTGAAGTGGTAACGAACTTTAAATCACTGGGCGTGTATTTCTCAGAAAACATGACATGGGATGATCACGTAAACTATATCGTTGGTAAGCTATCTAGGACAGCTGGCGTTATGCGCCGTTACTGCTACAATTTTCCCATACCTGTTAACATGCTCATATATAACTCTTTATTTTCCTCTTTATTAAATTACGCGTTTTCTGTATGGGCAACAACAACAGCTGGAAACATTAGCAAACTTACCGTCTTGCAAAAAAGGGCTTTACGCCTCGCCTGTAACGTTCCATATCGCTTTCACACAGCAGGCCTATTCAAGAAGTACGACATAATACAAGTTCCATCGATGAACGATCACAGACTGTGCCGCTTATATAAACTCAGTTAAATAAAAAATAATGATGCCATTACTAGCCTAGCAAGGCTAGAGAAAAACATTTCTGCTTATAATGTGGGCCATCCTGAGATGTGGTATGTTCCAAAATGCAGAACCAATTATGGAAATCAAATGATAAAATTTAAATTGCCTACACTTCTGAATCACATGATAAAGGATGCTAACATTGACATATCAGATATATCACCAAAAGAACTGCGTTTATTGTTTGTATAATTGCTGTGACATGATTTTCTAGTTCTTCTTGCCTGTTTTATACTAACGTTTTCAACGATGTTGCCATATCCGACTGTGTTCTCTTGCTGCACGCTTCTGTCCTACCCCGGGTGTTGGGGGGTCAGGGCTTTTCAAGCTGTTCACACAGCTTTTCTCCTGTCCTCCTCGCAGCATCTTTTTGTTGTGGAATAAATTTCAAATTTGTTGTGGAAATTTCTCTAGTGAACAGCTGTCATATTGCCTATCTTGAGAGGGCACAGAAAGGGCAGTGTGTTATGTATGCAGCTGAATGTCTCAAGGAGGGTGGCTAAGAAAATGTGGCTGTGTATTTTATTCTTCACGTAATAAATTTCGCGCCCAGTGCAGTGGTTTATTCTTTTTTGTATTTTTTCGGTTTCTATATTATTTAACCAGTAAGTTTTCGAAATGTTTAGCAAAACCAAATCTGGCGTTTCCTACTTTGGGAAATATTTTCAATAAGCAGCTACAGTTTGATGTACTGCAATGCGGAGTGCATTAAGTAGTTCTTGGAGAGATTACTTTTTGTTTAAAACTCTCTTGATAGGTCACATTTCGAGGTAAGGGAAGAGCTAAATCGAAGAAATCGCAGGACGTCTAAAAACTTCATAGGCCCCAGATTCTGCTCTTAAGGCGTACAGTGGGGCAATAACGAACGCTCTCGAACCTCTAAATATATGCAGCACGTCGAAGCATCAATATCACCGATCAGTGCCCTGACAGCTTCACAGGCGTCTTAGGCGCAATAATGAGATTCTGGAAAGCAGACCGTGTTGCCTGGTAACTTTTAACGCGGCCTGTACCACTTGTATACATAGCACCTTAAATGAGTAATACTGGTGGACTGCAAGTTAGCACTAATAAGTGGATTTTGTTGTAGTCGACGAAATTCATGACACAAATCATTAGGATTTACGGAATGAAGAAATGCTGCAGTCTGGAATGCTGAAAACCGCTAAATTAATTGTGTTTGGGAATGTTCCATGCTTTCATATAGCGAGTTTAATATCGAGCTATCGGATTTGCTGAGCGAATCAAATAGTGCACATTTAGAATCACGGCAAACTGTTTAATTACGTTGTCAAGTATTCAAGCAATCTGCACGAAGAAAAGTGCTAGTTTTACTCAAATACTCTTTTCAAAGCAGGGCCGGGCAACACCGCATGCGGCCGCGATCGGGCTGCACAGGAAGGATAGTCCATGGCCACGAGTTACCCTCCTCATGTCACCTCGCGTACCAGTTGTTTCACCTAAAACATTTTACTTTTTTAGACAGGCTGTTTGAGTTAGAAGAGCGCTTTCTTTGGCACAGCATTGTAGGTGGTGTAGAGCATCAGAATAAAGCTAAGACTAACTAGACGGCGGTTTCACTAAGATTTAACAGTTGACTTTTAAATGTTACTGTTAGTCTCCTTATAGCTTCCGCGATGGCTCAGTGGTTATGGCGCTCGGCTGCTGTCCCGAAATACACGGGTTTGATCCCGGCCGCGGAGGTCGAATTTCGATGGAGGCGAAATTTCTGAGGCCCTTGTACTGTGTGTTGTCAGTTCACAATAAAGAACCCCTGGTGGTCAAAATTTCCGGAGCTCTCCACTACGGCGGCCCTCATAGCCCGAGTCGCTTTGGGACGCTAAACCCCCACCAATCCAGTCAAAGTGTTAGTCTCCTTATGCCTTCAGAGGTGTGTAGCCCTCCATAGGTAAAGTCCATATCTGTTTGTACTTGCGAAAACAGAGTCAAATGCTTGGGAGAATCCCCCAAGTGGAGTAGATTTGTAATAAGGGAGTAATTACTCATTGTCACCCACCCAAGCGCAGATATACGGCGACAACGGAAAGCTAAACAGCTTATTATCTATTTCTAAACAGCTTTTGCAGAAACTTCGTAGTTAAAGAAAAATTCGTGCTGGTCCGGGGTCTCTGAGTGTTTCTTAATTTCTGAGAGAGCTGTCAAGCTTTTCTTTGTAGCCGTATGGCTGCGTTTGGGTGGATTCCAGTGAGTATTTACTACCCTTATTAGAAAACAGAGTTACCCTCGGCGCTATGGCCCGCCAAAGTTTGCCTCTTCGCGCCAAAATGCATGCGCTTTCAAGAAACGTCCAGGCAAAGCAATTCCTCCAGTGCATGTAACTCGTGCGCTATAATAACGTCTGAGCGTCTCCTTCGTCTTCGCAAATATTAACCACATCTGTAAAAATCCTTCGCGATTACCGAAGAACACAACATTCTCAGCATACATTTAATCCTGCAGCCGCTACTTTACGATCATTACGCCTTGCTTGCACGAGCGATCATATCGCACACTATTTTGTTGCAGCCTTCTTTCCATATTCTTTACATAGATAAATTACATAATGCAGATATCACTATCATTAGTATACCGCAGTGCCACCAAGTCTACATTCTCGCTCGAGTAAACTTCTCTGAAATGATTGTTGGCAACCCTGGTACAAAGTGAGAAAAACAAGAGTCTTGTCTTTGGATTACGCTGCGTGTCTTCCCGCATCTAAACGTGCAAGCCTCAGCCCGATAACGAAGCAAATGTGCTGCTAGATTTCTTATCGCTAGTCCAAACGCGGCACCCATATGCGAGCTGCTCATCGTTAACGTATTTGTGATGAAGCCAGTTATATTGTTACAGCTGTTACATTGGTGAAAAAGAAGCACCTTTTCACAGTGGTGTTTTGCTTTTCCTCTCAGGAATGCTGGATCATTGCAGTGTATCCTTGAGAGCGTGCATCGCATACAGGCGTATTTATTGCGTCCGGAAAAGCAAAGGACTAAGAGGGTGCTGCGTTCGAAATGCACGGCTCCAAGGCCGCCAGCGCTCACCACTGGCTTCTTGTCTGCCTCCAGGACCGTTGAGCGGGACATCAGTGTTGGTGTTCCGTGGGGGCTTTCCTGTCCTTCGGGTACTGCCTGCGCGACACGAGGATCGTCACAGGTTTTAATACCACTGAGATCGAACTCAGCGTTAAATAACGTACTGGTATTCGTGCATTCATCGTTAGCCAGCATGGTTTTCAATGTGAACGGGGAAATGTAAAATAATAAGACTACTACTTAAGGAAAGAAATAATATTCGGAACTCTTAGACAGATGGCGTCATAAAAGCAGTAAGATTTAAGAATAAATGAAGTGAATAGAATAAAAACGTTGACGTGCCATACCGTGCATGTTAAATAGCAATTTAATGTGACTGATACTTTATCTTTCAGTTATCCCCGTGTGTGTAATCTTAATGCAAGGATTCTTTACCTCAAGTCTATCTTGGTATGCGTCATAGCAGCGTGTGATTCAACTGTGATTAATTCCACTTGTGATTAAAAAATATAGTGCAGCCCTCTTGCCTGCTTTCAGTTTTTTAGCATTGTATCGCGGATTGCTATGATGAGTGTAATTCAGATTAGGAATCACTGCAATAAAAGAGCATTTATTCTGAAGCTCATAACCTGACAGATGCTTGCCTCGCCACAACAACGCACATTCCAATCATTTTTTCGCAACACAATCCCATTGGAACTGTACTCTGGAAAACTAGAAATACGGAAGATACGGTTAGCCACTTGTAATCATTTAGTTGCTGCGTTTTCCAGTGTTTGTGTAGCAGGTGCATGGGGAAGACCGTTTATTACTGCCAACTCCAATGTGTTAAAACGAAACTGAGCTTGAAACTCAAAACAGTCGAACGAAGACTTTGAGGGTACTAGGTGTACCTATTGGATTGCAGAACTTCCCAGACAGCAAGTGCATACTTTCGTCCGGTGTTTTGGCAATAGAGTCTTAAAAAACCACGAAAGCCATCAGAAACAAAGCTATCCTGAGTGACATTTTAGTTTAGTTTCAAATTATTTATAGCTGCAAATAGACTCTACAACAGCTTCCCGTTTGGGAGCGTGTAATCCACAATTGATTATGTGTGTCATATTATTGTTAGTTACAAATTTGTTTCCCGCTGCAAAGGAGTTAAATGCTTGCTGCTCACATGGGTATTGTTTTGACATGCTACGCGTATTGCATAGCAAGTGGTCACCTTGCAATGAAAGGATAAACATAAAATCTCGTCTGGCCATGAGATTCGACATATGAATAGACCACGCTTCGTAAAGGGTATTTGAGCTTCTAGGCGCAAAGGCCATCCTGCACTCAGCACGCACAAAATTTCCAGCGGCAGTAAGAATGTTTGCGAAATATCAAACGCCATATCGCTTTGAAAGGCGCGTGCTTCAGGGCCGAAGTAGAAAGGGAATTTCTAGTCAAAATATGAGCAGCAGAGTGCTAAAGATAGTTTTGGCAAGAAATTAAGATCCCCAGGTGGTCGAAATTATTCCGGAGCCCTCCACTACGGCACCTATTCTTCCTTTCTTTCACTCCCTACTTTATCCCTTCCCTTACGGCGCGGTTCAGGTGTCCAAAGATATATGAGACAGATACTGCGCCATTTCCTTTCCCCAAAAACCAAATATTATTATTATTATTAAGAAATTAAGGCAATGGCGCAGTTCGCGCCTATCAGTCTAGCTTGGCCACATTTCTTAGGTCCCTGTTAGTTGTGCCCTCTCTGTCATGGACAGAGCCCCCGTCATCCCTGCCGGCGATGAAGATACTTCCGTTTTGTTTGGCCTGCGTTCATAAAAGTTGGAAGTCAGCGATGTGTCCCCTCGGCTCCTTTTCGTTGTCTTTTTCCCGCCGTTGAAGCTGCCGTAATATAATGTGCACATAAGCTGATCTTTTGCTACCTTAATTTATACCAAACAGAGTTTATATTTATTTGCTTAAACTCTAGGAAGGGTACTTCTGCACAAACCTTCGAGAGAGAAAACTACGCTTTTTTTCGCATCCTGTGTATATAACAATTATTTTTCTGTCCGCGGATAGATGTATTCAAGTAATAAAAATCTTCCTCGTAATGTAAAGTTTCGGTGTGAAGAAAGGCGTCGGAATTTAACAAAACGCAACGTTAACCAAAGGGCAAGCTAAGAGCATATGTGTGTCTCTAACTCAATCCTCGTGACTACGCATGAGATTGTGGCTATCAGTCCAAACTCCGTCCCGGTGTGACGTAGTTTTTTCGCACGTTTTTTCATCTGCGAATGGCTTAGGATAACAGACGAAACAAGTACCGTGGTACCTTGGCATTAGACTCACGCAATCCAAGATATGCCATAAGCAACATCTCCGCATGCCAGGAAGTTTTGTGGTTGAGTTGGAAATTTGGATGATAGTGTGGCATTTCAATAAGAATTCCGCCATTAGATACTTTGGTAATACATCCGCGTTTAAACTTTCAATTTAAAAAGTTCGAAATACCTTGAGCGGCCTAAATATGTGATAAATACATATATTTTTGACAGCTAGGGAGAGAATACTTCTGTCATCTTCTGTCTGCCTGGTCGTGTTTGCTTTAGAGAAAACAGCTTTCGTGTACTACTGATTGTTTGGTTGGAAAAAGCACTTAATACGCAATGCCGTTTTATAGACAGGAGTGCACTGTATTACAAGAACCTTTATACCTGAAACATCACGTAATACCCTACATCTGGGCGCTTTTGACGTGAACTCTAAAAAATTAGGCCATTCTCACTGCGGGCGCCTTCGGCAGCTGGCCTCCGTAGACGGCAAGCCCGGTCTCCGTAGCAGGTGCAGTAGTCTGTTCAGCTTGGGCCTCAGGAGCGGCAGCGGTCAGTTCCTGCAAGGAACACACATTTAAAAGCCGCATTGCAATCACCTTCACACGCATGCCAGCGTCATCAATTAGCGATTCAAAATTTTCCCTGCGCCTTTATTACATACTCACGCACAGCGAATGGACGTCGACAGTCACTCCATTAGAGCGGCTGTCCTTTGCAATTGGCTAATATGAATTCAAAAGTGAGGACAATAAGACGTGTCACGGCTGGCGGGAGGGGCGGGGGGGGGGGTATGGATGATCACCGTTGCTACCCAAACCATGTGTTATCTTAAAGGTTTTTGCTAGACGATATTTTGAAACTACAACGCTATGAGCAATATTGTGGCTATGCATGCTCTGGGCTATGCTGGCATTTCCTCCGTTTCAAACACGACCTTGCCTACATCGCCTACCCGGTGACGCATCGTCTATAAAAGGCGCTCCTTTAGACTGCGTCCCCAAGTGCGACGCTTCCTTCTGTCAGCTGAAGAACCTCTCGACGTGAGATCCTATCCTCGGGCACTCCAATCCTTCCGTGCCAACCTAAGTTGGCCGGCTGCAATTGGGGTTGGCACTGGTGTTGTTGTGGTGCAAAGGTGCGGCGAGCATGAGCATGTTATTGCATACGCAAGCCGTTCCCTAAGCAATCCAAAGCGGAACTGATGGTGACTTAATACGAATGCCTTGAAGTGATCTACGTCCTGCTCTTTCATGCCCACTTGTACGGACGTCCATTCACCATCGTCACCGACCATCGCTCACGCTGCTCGTTGGTCAACCTTCGAGATGCCTGCGGTCATCTCGCCCTCTGGACAAGAGCGGTCTGCGACACGGCGACGCAGACTGTATTTTGTGGCCTCCACTTGCCACCACTGCGTCTGAAGCCGATAAATTGGGCAATTACATTTCAGTTCCCGTGCCGGAATTTCCGAATGGTTGAACTACAAAAGGGTCTCGGTCTCAAACTCTTCTTAACCACCTCGCACGACCATGGGGCTACTGGACATATTTGTGTACGCAACGGTCTCGTGTTGGAAAAGAGCTGGGGGTACGATTTCTTATCATAGTTCGACAAAACCTTTTCCCATCTGTTTTATGCGTACTGCAGGATGACCGCCCCTCTGGTCATATCGGTTTGGCTCAAATACTCCGCCGTGCACAAGAACGGTTTTACTGGCCGAAAATGCGCTTCATGACTGAACAGCGCGTGGCCAGTTGCAGGCAGTGTCAGCACCACAAACGCCCTCAACCGTCCCAGCTAGACTGCTGCAGTCTGTGACGAATCCCTGCGCTCCATTCGAGCAAGTCGGCATAGGTCTGCTGGGTCTGTTTTCGAAGACTTCCGTTGGGAAACTCTGGATCGTCGCCTGTGCCGGCAATCTTTCTCATTACTACGTAACGGCCACCCCCCAAAGGCCACCGCGTACCAAGCGTCGCTGTTCCTACTCCGCACAATCATCCTACGCAATGGACCAATGCTAGCTTTAGTAAGGGACCAAGGCCGTCAGTTCACTGCTCATGTGCTGCAGCGACTCCTGCGTCTGTGCACAACTTTCCGCCCCTCCACGGTTTATTACCCACAAAAGTACGGCTTGACTGAGAGCATAAACAAAACTCTAACCAACATGCTTTAGATGTAAGTGACCTCACATCACAATAACTCGGACTCTGGACTGCCTTTTATTAGCTACGCTTTCAAGACTGTCATCCAAGAAAAGTTCTGGTGTAGCCCTTTCTTTGTCCTCTACAGACAGCCAGCATATTGTACCGTGGAGACCACTGTGCCTCTCTCCGCCAATTACGACCCCTGTATCGCAGAAACCCTTTGCTCAGGCAGGAAGCTCGGCGTATCCAGCCTGTGGCCAGCTTCGCATACACGCTCAAAAGGATGCTACGAGGAGCGCTGTCAGCACGTCATCTACACTCCGGGCGATGTAGTCTGGCTTTGACGACCGCACAGGCGGCTCAGCCTCCGCCAAAAACTGTATGTACACTGAGACAGGCCTCACGTCGTTATTAACGCGATGGCATTAGGCCCCTGCTCTGCAAAAAATCTCGCTTCGACGTTGTGAGCGAGCAAGAAAATGGCTCATTTGGCACCTAGGTGGCGTGATCTTGTGACGTCATCCTGTCCACCGCGTCCGCCGCAGTGGACACCGCGTAGGGAGAAAACTGCCCAGGGCAGTTATTAATTGTCGCGAGAGGTATGCATTGCGCTCGGGGAGAGCTACCGGGGTTGAGACATGAAAGCGGTTGAGACATGAAATTTTAAGGCTATTATAAGCTTGTAACGGGCTTCCTCTGTATGTAAGGTCACCCACGGCGAAGTTTTGGAAGCAACAAGCGCCTAAAATATATTTTGATCCAGCTCCAAAGAGTCCCTAAATGCTCTTTCTCAAAATCGAGACGCATCGATAGCGCTATATTTGGTGACGTAGGATTGTGGAACGATATCAGTGAATGGTAGGGACATCACAGCACACTAACGTGACGTGCTATGAACGGCGGCGCGCGACATCGGCTAGTCGCTCCGTCGGCGACTGAGCGGAAGGTGTGCTGATCGGGAAATGTGCTGTTGTTTACACTCTAGCCGGCATCAGCATCGTCGGCGCTGAGCGAAAACTTCACTTCGATGAGGCGATGACTATAGTTGCTCGTCTGCGCATTCTCCGTACTACGAATAAGCGAAACGGGCGACTACATTTCACACGTCACCCTTTGACTCACCAGCGGTACGAATAGGCCTGAGTCCGCGGGGTTCGTATGTGCGATGTCGACGACTATGGAGACCATGTTCACAATTTTTAGCGAATACAAATGGTCACCGAGCATTGTTTTGACAACAGTGACCTGAAATCGAAGATTACTAACATCTTAGGACTCAAATACATTGAGCGGGAACCGCCGCTGCTAGCCGATATGACCCACTCTTCCGACAGCTGCAGTGCCCGGTAGCAATCGTTGGCGTCGCGTGCGGACAACAATTTAAGCCATTTTAAATATTGGAAATGGACGCGGGACGTACTTTTAGATAAAGCAATTTAAAAGCAAGTATTGGACACATCGGAAAAAGCAGTTAAAAGGAGCGAGAAGCGCCGGACATACGCGGCGTCAGCAACGTGGCTATGAAGCGTTCCCAAGGCTGGCGCTCTCTTTCGTCAGCGATTCTTGCTGAGTTACCGCACTGCGTAAACAAGTAAACGTACAACCGGCGCAAAAAAGAAGAGATTATTCATCCTAAGTATAACGTATCTTTACATTTAATGCCCAACGAACGCGCAATTGATGCAATACAAACAAAAGTAGCGCTGAGGTGCAGTTGTCATGGGCGTATTGGTGGGGGATTTCCGTACTTCGCGCGGTAAATGCTAAATCTTTGTACAATCATCTTGAAGCACTCATTCGGCGAATACACGGAATCTTTGCTATACAAGCAGCAGAAGAAAGCGAGCAACAGATATCGTAATCAGCAGCCACTGGACCCTGAGCAGAAACGCGGCTGTGTGGGCGGAGCGAAGTGAAGAAAGCGACTGTTATTGGTCGGAACGAACAGTTAGAAATGGTGCAGTTATGTAAAGAGGAGATCGACCGACTGACGCGCTGTAGTCTACGGGCCAACGACACAGACGTACGCCGATCATCGGCGGCAGCGTAGCGTGGTAAAGCCAAATACAACGAAGAAACCGCGTTGGTAAACGCGGTATGCCGACATAGAAAGGCCCAAGCGAGCCGCTTGGTTTCAGAACTCGATGTCGCCCCTCGCCCATTTGACTTTGCTCAGCATATCGCTGTACCAGCTGGCATTTCGAAAGGCGCTGCTATGCACAGCATGTGTACGAGAGCAGATAGCAGTCTGTGCGTCACTACTTTTGGGACCCACGTGACCAGCGTTGCTGCTCTTCGTTGGGATTGACGTCGTAACACACCCGGCGCTCAGAAACCGAAACCGCTCAGCATAAATAATGCCAGAGTAAATTATTTATAGCACATATATGAATCGCGGAGCACGTATCACGCGTCTTACGGCAAAACGCAATGTTTGAAACATACAACACGCCAACCAAATATTGAGTGTCTCCACCCCTTAAAGGCAGAGCTTAAGTGCCTCTCAAGCTTTGCTGTAGAAGCACTACTTCACAGCGTCAAGCCCAAGATTAATGTGGTCTTCAGGCCACAATATTATTCTGGCCTGACCTTGAAGGTCCAGAAATAAAATAAATATTGCCACGGTTGTGTTTCCAACCGGACGTGGCGCAAACTTATCAGCTTCGCTGGACATTGCACGAGAGCACTATGCTATCGCGGCAGCTGGTCACGCCTCGTGTTAAACTGCAGCACGCTCTTGCGCTGTGCATTGCACATCGTCGTCTTCATCAACGTCCATATGCGGTGCACATAGTTCAGATCAGCGTAACCTTGGATAGTGATTAACGTGTGTCTAATATTGTCGCTAGACGTTTCGATGACACAGCAAAGCAAAACCATGAGGTAACCAGGCTAAACACATGCGTTCGCGCGTCTGCTTAGTTTAACTAGGTACCACTTATTTACTTGCCTCTCTGAGGTGACCTACTATATTGCAAGTTTCACCGCAACGAGCCGCCGTTCAACAAAACCCTAAGTTTCTCATGTGGCATGGTTGAAGCCCTGGCGCTCTTGAGATGCTTCATATCTCGGCCCATGGGCTTCGGCTATGGAAGAGGAAAGCTTAATGGCCTCAAAAACTTTTAAGCCCTATTTCCTTACTAAAGGCAGAGAGGATCTAGGCTCTCTCGCGCTGGGCTATCAACCGGGTCGAAGCTGGTCAACGCAGAATAGTAAGTTACGAAGAAATTTAGATGAGGAAACAGAGTTCTGCTCGAGCCTGAAGCACGTACAGGACGCGACACGCAAGTGGACTTCAAGCCTAATAAAATGTCTCGAATCGTAAATAAAAACCGATTACATTGTTTGGGATTGTATGGCTCCAATCAGAGTTTTTTTCAAAGCGATATCATCATAAGCCTCATCATGAAAACAATCATACCTAGATCATCGCCATCAATATGTACAAATAGAGAACTGCCGTTCAGATTTGAAACAAATCAACAGAGGTGTTCCTCAAGGCAGTATTCTTGGCCCGTTCCTTTTTATAGTCTATATAAATGACTTAGTTCATATCTACAGAGATGCAAAATATATTTTATACGCTGATGACGCTAGTATATTTTTTTCATCACCTGAACCTAGTAGCCTTCAGAATAAAGCCAACTCTGCTCTAAGATCCCTTCATAAATGGTCCGCAGCAAACAGTCTACAAATTAATACAAAAAAGACAAAAGCCGTAATTTTCAGACCGAAATCGAAGCAAATAAACAGCAATCTAATCACCCTTCTTTACGAGAACGAAAAAATCGAAATAGATAGTAGTGTTAAAATACTTGGAGTTATCTTCACACAAAATATGCTTTGGGATGCGCACATTGAATCTGTGCCAGGGAAGCTATCGCGTATTGTTGGTATGACGGCGCGACAGAGAGCTATATTACCTTTCAATATAAAGCTTCTTATTTACAATACTCTCTTTTTTTCTTCTTTGTATTATTGTGTATTGGTATGGGGTACCACGACACGTACAAATCTTGAAAGAATACATATACTTCAAAAAAAATTGTTCGAGCACTTTTTAATGTACCGTATCATTCCCATACTTCACAGCTATTTTCGAAAGCAAACATAATACACGCGTTTAATCTTTATAACTATAAGTTAAGTCTGGCTTTCAAACGGGAGGTGAAAGAAAATCTCAAATTTTTTCATGAATTATCAGATCTCGATAAAAACACACATTCCTACACCACCCGTTACACAGAACCGTGGAAAGTGGTCACTGCGCGGGTAAATGATTCCAGGCAAAAAGTGTCATACACACTGCCAACCCTTTTAAATTCATTTCACAAATCAGGTATAGATTTGCATACGATTTCTGTACGAACCCTACGCCAACATTTCATTAACAATCCTTGCTTACAATAACAACTAAAAGTGTTATCTTGCCTTTTGTTATGTTTACCTGTTGTGACTATCAAGTGTGCGTGCATTAATTTTGAATATTGTGCTTTCTGCGAGTTCTTTGTTTTATTTTTTTGTTGTTGTTGTCCTATCGCTGCCTGCTTTGTAGGGAGGCTGCGGGCTTCAGTCAAGTCGCTTGTTGTCAAGCGGCTTTTATCCGCAGTCTTCCCCATCACTGATGGAAATAAACAAGTTATTATTATTATTATTATTGTAATAAATTTGGCCGATGGAGAGGTTTGACTTCAAGAAACAAAACAAGAATCAAAAACCTCATGGGCGCAAGTCGGATTCGAACTTTAGGCGGTACAAGCAGGTGAGTTTTGTTGTCCGCTTCATTAGACCACTACGTAAAACCCCTACCCTAAAACTCGCGTGTTAAACTCCCTGCTGTGCTTCGGATGTTGAAGTCTTCATCAGCTTCGGTGCGTGCGCATCAAATAAAAGCAAGAGAACGAGGCAACTCCGACGTGTGAGTTCAAGTTCGAACGCCTGGCCGGTTTAGTGACAACATAAAAGGTAGGGTGCCTCGGTAAAACGTTCCTTGAGGCAGCCTAAAGAAAGATTCATTGAAGCGCCACCTGACGAACATGAATCAAATCATACGGTTCTGTTTGAGATCTGAAGGTAGAACATTGAGACCTGGTGCTACCGTAATGTAAAGGGGTAATTTTTCAATTGCTCTTAATTATTTCGTCAGAAGTGGATGATTCTGAAATTTCAGTTCTCATTTTTGACTGAAGGTTGATTTGTGTTGTAGCGGGTGTTAATAAACAACCGACAGTTTTCGGAACAGCGTACCTCATGAGTGGTCCTTTCTGTCGGATATGAAACACAGCTCCCGAGGTATCTAAAACTGACTTCGTTCTTGGTTCATCGTATTGAAGCGCCCTCAACGGTGCGAAGTGTGGGCGTTGAGCATGCCGGAGTTAGTTACCGAAGCGATGGTCCTGTGGTAGAGCATCGGCCGCGCATTAAGAAGGCGCTGGGTTTGATCTCCAGCGCCGCCGATTACCCACCGGTTTTCTAATGGGTACAAGATTTCCCCCGGCCTGGTGCTCGACTTTTCTCGGGTGAAATGATTTAGAAAAGCGTCAACGACCAAACCGGCCCTGAAACTACGCTAGTAATTATGACCAGAACATAAGGGACGCGTGCTGTATATCGTAAGGTACTTGGTAGGCCATTAAAAGCCATTTGACATAAAGCTTCTATCTCTTTGCCGCACATATGAAGCATTAAAGGAAGGTAAAGCGGCGGGAACGTCCTCAACGCTGCGCATTTCATCCATTATTTATTCCGCCGTAGGAAAAAGGAGCTACCTAGGAAATCAACACTACCCAGTAGGAAGCGATGAGCAAGTACCACGTAGAGGTGCTTGAAAGCGGTGGGGCAAGCATTGTCTCTATCAGAAAACGATGGATTGGCCAGGGTGAGGGGGGATGCAGGGGCGTAGAGGATTTAGGATAGACGCATAACCGTTGTTTTTTTTTAAATGGACTGTAGTGAGTACCACAAGACAATCCGTATATAAGCGGCTAAAACACTGGGTAACGTTATATTTCACATTTATTTCAACTATTGGCAAAGACAGAGCGAGTGGTTTCGACAGCGCATTGACTCTTATGTGACAACCAATTTATTAAGCTCCTTTCAAGGTGCTACCTTCAAGGCGCTACCTCTCCCGCGAGCCCCTTTATTTTTGTACAGCTATTCCTGAATATCAGCACTTCTAGAAAGACATCAGCGGTTATATAACGTTCGCCTTTCGATAATTCTGCGACATTCGAACAGCAATGCTTAGGTGTTGCACTACCACCTCTACTTGATATCCGCTACTCTCAGCAAGGTCCGAGTTTGAATCGGCTGTAATGTTTCCTCAATATACTCTATGTTTATCGTCCTCCTTAGGTAGCCTCAAAAGAGGAGAACACCACATTTTGAATAACGAATTCTTCCTGGTATCAATTTTTGCCAATAATCTCTTGTCTAGAGTGTGCTCTGTTTCCTTTGACAGTTCATGCACCAGAGCAATTAGCCTAGCTATAGCTCGTGATAGCAACGCACTATCCAGCGTCAATCACTAAAATTAATTTCCCGGCATTAGCGTCTAAGCAGCGGGCTAATATTGCATGCGCTTAGCTTTGATCGCTCGCTACACCTCCTGGTCTTCATTTGCACATTACAATATATATATATATATATATATATATATATATATATATATATATATATATATATATATATATATATATATATATATATATATATATATATATATATATATATATATATACATACATACATTTCATTTTCTTAGACAGCGGCGCCAAATATGCAATAAATACTTTGTGCGAATCAGCGCACTTTCGCGCTAACCATAACGTTTAAACAAGGCATTAACTTTTTTTAAAACCCAGAAAAGAGCCATGGGATGCCTTCCAATAAAGGCCGGTATGAAAGCATAGAATGCCTGTTTCGCGCATGAAACGACACTGAAGACTCGTGCTTTGATTATTATGAAGTACCCCTCCAATGTTGCGCCTTGAGGCAAGTTGGAATGCGGATGCTAAAATGAACAGTATCGAATCAAACTTATTCCTAACATTGTGGGTTTCTGCAGCTCGCTCGCGGCATCCACAGGCTTGGAGTCATCGGCCTGAACAGTAAGAGTGATGATAAGGTTCTTGTGTGTGACCAGTTTCCTCACAAAAGTGGGCAGTAGTAGAACGAGAAAAAATTTCACCAACAAGGACTTTTAACATATAAGGACCTGTGTTCTCAAACTATTCATCTTTCTTCATTAGATTCACTGGCTCCGGGAAGGACGCCGTGTTCTTCTTGAAACCAGATATTTCCCAAGATGCCTTTGGGACGCAATAGAAGGGTAAGATTGTTACATTAAATTGACCAAACGTTCGTGCTTTTTCAACAACCCACAAAGCTTGAAAATTTGGAAGCTGCTCCCAATTCTCCTATCCCTTTTATGGTGACGTTTTCTGCCGCTTCTCCAAAAGCGTATTTAGTCTTCAAATTTTCACCACCAGTCCAATAATTTTCTATACAAATTAGAACTGTTCCGCAACCAAGACGAACACAAGAAAGAGGCACACAGGATTAGCGCTAAATTTCATCTAACTTTATTCACTGGCAGCGCAGCAAATATAAGGAAAAACCAGAGAACTCAATATAACGGTTGGTCGTTATGCGTAACGGAGCGGATTCCAAGAGGAGGCAGGCGTAGGACGGGGCGGCATTAAGTCAGCTGGGCGGATGAGCTTAAAAAGTTTGCAGGGATAGGGTGGGTGCAGCTGGCACAGGATAGAATTAATTGGAGAGCTATGGGAGACAGCTTTGCCCTGCAGTGGGCGTAGTCAGACTGACGACTAGAATGATGACTAGAAGCTATTAGAATAACGCCATAGTCAAAAAAAGAACACGTGAGAGATTATTACGCTATACTAAACAACGCAAGCACTTCTTGTTGATAATGATATGCACAATTGGCTGACGCATTTACTCTGAAGTAACGCTGTTTTTGTGTTTCAGTGATCTCTTGTGTGACTCCTGTTTCAGCCCTTCCCAATCAGTACCAAAATTTTGATCAGTTGATCCCGCATGCTCCTCTGCTACCGCATGTTTATGACTCCATGGACAGCTTCGATGCTACAGCATTACACGAGGAAACAGGAGTTCGTCTACTGGTTTGCTGCAATTTCTATTTTTATCAGTAAAATACGTCCATCCTGATATGACAAGTCCCACATGCAAAAGAAAAGGGCGTGCATTGGGCCACGATTGGCGCCTGTTTTAATTTACACATTTGTAATCCACCTCGACTAAACTCTCCTGCGTCCATTGGAGGGTTCAATGGCTAAAAGGTTGGAAAGTTTTTTTATTCGCTGATGATTTTTTAATATTCACTGACTGCGAACAGAACACCCTTCATCAAAGAGGGGTCTCCTATCTTCATTTTTCTCTCTTTGTGATGACCTAAAGCTAAATTTTCATCAACTGCATTTTGATCACTGATCAAAGGAACAACATGCACATTACTGATAATGTCAGAGGCGTCAGCAAACCGCCAATCGAGTATATTAGAGTCAAGAGGTGGTTCCGACACATGTTGGACAAACTCTTGGGTACCCGAAATAGTCATAAAATCAGAGTACTCTTTCGATTACAGGTCAACACACATTAGCCATTATTCCACATTCCCTCGGGTAGGTTAAAGTCGTCACCAGGATCAGCACAGTCACCACAGAAGCAAAGTGCAAATTTGTGCAGCCGGCGAGTACCTCCAGGATCGCAAGCAGGTGAGCGATCATACTGTGTGACAGTTTGTCACAGAGCGGTCACACTGTGTGACTCAGTACCAAATTTACTCAACTGAGTTGTTATTAATGCAAAGTTCGTTACTTTGATAACAGTTCTTACATGTGTAAAATCACGAGTACTGGGCGTTGCTGTGTCTTCGCGCATAAAAATTAATGAAACACAGAAATATCTCGCTACCTTTTATTGTTGGGTTTAGCAATCATTCCGTGCAAACTATCACAACAGCCTTTCGAGAACTGATTAAGCCAGTTAGCTTTACAATTGGGCAATTCAAGACAAGGAGAGCAATTTTAACGGCGTTCATAACTTTCACACACCGCCACGGCCACTTGTGTCGCACCACCACTTGTAAGTCTGAGTCCGACGTGAAAGGCTTTCCGTCCATAATTATCTTGCCGCAAGAGAGTTTCACAGTGTGGGTGCCTTCACCTTTGCTGGCTTTCACATATTCCCATAAATGTTTTCGTTTAATACGGACGTCATGAGAGCAGTAATAACTGATAGATGTGTGCCTTTTGACTTGTGGGCTCTAAAGAATAGTTTTCTTTTCATTCAAGTTAAGAAGGTCTATGATAAGCGGCCTGGAAGAGGTAGTTGTCATCCAGCCAACACGATGAATTCTCCCAATGCGAGAGATTATTTTTTCCATCTGTGCGGTAAACACACTTTTGAATAACCCATTCCTGAAGTGAATCAGCTGTTCCATCACTGTTTTCCTCGAGTTGACAGATAACAATCGCGTTACACCTACCGCGGCTATCTAGGTCACCATATAAGCTGAACGCGCATTTCCTGCACAGCTGCAGACAGACCCTCTGGATTTTTCTATCAATGCTCTACTTGTCTTTCGCATCCGAGCAAACGTTTAACCTGGCTTTCAATAGAGTTAAGCCGCAAGCCTGTCCGAGCTGTGTAGGGTCGAGCTTTTTTGCTGACTTTACCAACAGTTTGAAGTATGGTTTTCTGCCCGTTAAGAGACATCTGAGCATCATAAGTTTCTTAACCCGAATTTAACTCGACATCTCCACTTCTGAGGAGCACCAGAATGCACGAGGGATCAATGCAGCAAAATCTTGTCGCCACTGCATGGTCTTAAGATCTGCCAGGGAAGTAAAACGCGTATGCGAAGTAGGCTACGCTGTTTCAGTACTGGTTTCCGCAGCAGGGAGCATTATTAGGCGCCTCTGTGCTCCTGAAGCAAAAGGTTCCTCGGTAATCAGAGAAAATAAAATTGTGGCTGCAATTCCTAATCTTCACATCGTTTCAGAAAAACTAAACAGGGTAGCGAAAACACAAATTTAAAGTGGTGTTCACAGCTACTCTCAAGCTAAACAAAATTTAGAGGCCAACGAAGCCCTGCGCTTCCTTTAAACAAAAAAATGCAGTATAAAACACCAAACAAAACATGTTGAGTGCGCATATTAAGTTGCCGATTGCTTCCCGCGGTCTTGTGGCAAGAGTTACGTGGGATGTGCGGGGCGCTTTATCATTGACCGGTTGCGCGACACAACAACCTGGGAAGTTTAAGCGCTGGTTTTCTAGTCGTTCGCTGCCAAAACTTCGCTATAGTGCTCCGTTTCTAAATAAGTGCGGCATAAGTTGAATAAGTCCTGGTCAGCCAGACACGTTAAATCACTGAAGCAGAAAAAAATAGTCGCACTTGGAATAACTGCATAAGTTCACCACCCATCTCTATCAGCAACATAGCATGCGTTCTTTAGTATGGCGTAGTAATCTTTCATTGTATTCTTTTTCTCTGATTCTCTAATTCCAGTAGCTTTAGAGAGCGCATAAAATGAATTGAGGTTTCCCTGAATAAGTCGATGGCAAGTAGCACTCTTCCATGTCTATGTTCCTATGTCCATGTCAAATTTTATACATTCCGAACGACACAACTTCCCGTCTCTTGACCTTATAGGCTATCATTATCATTTACACAGGTCGCTGCGTTGCCTTTAAATTAACTTCAAGCCTATTCGTTAGACTGCAAGTTTCCACTCCACAGGTGATGTCTGGCAAGACGCAGCTATTTTGTACTTCTCTCTGCGGAAATACTAGCAATCTGAGTCCGAGCAGCGTTAATTCATCCACCCTGTTCCAGTCCTGCTAGCGATTTCTTTCTCGTAGTCCGTATCTGCGGTCACTGCCTCCCTTTAACAAGTTTCTTTGCTTACCACTGCCAGTGCTTTACAGCCTTTCCTAAACTTACGTTCCTTTCCCAGGAGCCTAAGTTTAGAGGTGTATGATCGAAACATAAATAGCGAAGTGTTCTAAATTTAATTTCAGAAACCCGCGCTATGTTTAAAGCACTTTCGTTTCTCAAGTCTTGATAATCTAATGCAGTTTGCGAAGAAATGCAGTGCGGTACCATCCACGCAGAAGTGCAATATATGGCAGTCTTCTTGAGTGTATTGAAGCGCATCGTTTTCTTTATTGACAACCAACATTCAGAATTCGTCTCCCATGTTTTTTTCGGATGGGCTCATATAGACGCAGTCGGTTCGCTTTTAATAAATACGTATATTGGGCGTCATGCGGGCTATGTTTATGTGCGGACTATACATTATTTAATTTTTCAGATCGTTTGTCAGACCCGGAGAAGCCTAACGGTTGCTCTGAAAGAAGAAAAGAAACGTGCCCCAAATGGGCGCCTACGACATGTTATCGTGATAAATTATATAGCGGTATCAGCTGCAATTTGCAACAAGCTTCGAAATGCAAGCAAATGCTGTCGCGGTAGAGAAGGGTGGCTGCTTTCGAGTACTTGTATTTGTGAATAGATGCTCAAAATGTCACCAATATAAATAAATAATAAAAACGCGCACGCATCACTGTAGGCGTAACACCAGGGATGGCACCGTCATAATGGTTGCAATGACAGTGATAAGACGAAGATATTTTTTATTATTAAAATAAATTATTCTTAGCGAAAATTTTCCCCTGTGGACTACAGACCGGGAGCGGACTATAGTCCGGAAATTACGACAAGTTCTATTGAACTTCTGATAGCCAGTAGAAAGATACCGCTTTCAGTACTTTGAAAATGCACTGTTCGTGTATTGCTTACACAGGCCATTTTAATCATTTCCACTATCCCAAGCGGAAAGATGCTCGGCACGCAAGGGACATGCGAAGAACGGTGGTACCTTGGTGTCACGTATAATGACGATCTTATTGCCGTCCAACCGCGCGCGTAAAACCTATCGTCTCCCGGAGTGCCGGATACAATCAGTTGGTCGCCGGCTTAAAAATTTCTTCCAATGATTGGAAAGTAGGAACTAAAATAAGACTGAACTTGAGGCGGCTGAAATTACCCCAGCTTCGAATTCGCATCCAGTGACACCGGTAGGCAATGAAAAGAACGATCATACATGCAGACTTAAAGCAGCCGTCCATTACATTCGGAATGTAGTAAGGATCTTTAGATGCACTTTTCCTCTTTCTGCAATCACTTCAACAGTTAAGCGTGGTCATTGAATGTTCTGAAGGTCGAACAAGGAATGCTGGGTTTTGAGCACACATCTTTTACCGTGCTTCGCAGTTTTCCATGTCCTGAAGAGGAAAGCATCCAAACGCAGTAGTCAAGTTTATATGACTCAGCAGCCATGTTTTCTGCGATACCGTGAGACCTCCTTTTCCTGGTAAACATGATTATGCCGGATTGTGTTGCTTCCAAAAATAAACCAGGCTCCGCTATTTCGGCTTGTATGGAACGATTCAAAGTTCCCCTTAGCGATATATATAAAGCTGCAACCTTGGCATAGCAGATGAGGGAAGACTAAATATGGTTGAGGCTTTGCTGACGTATGTGACCTTCTGGCTGGTTGCAGCTTTTGTTTGTTGTTTTTGTTTTTTGCCGATTAATTCGAACGCTTTCTCAGCCTTCATTGTTGGCTTCTTAAGTACACCGAAAAAGCACTTCCTTTTTACCGTTATGGCTTCTAAATGTAGTGTTCAACAATGGCGATCATCGTTTTTAGGTTATAGGGATAGTAACTCTGTGTCTTAGTGTCCACTAAGGTATTTTAATCAGAAGGTAACCAGTTATATTCTCCGGAACGTTTTTAAAGTTGTGCGGAAGTGAGGTGGAAAAATTCGTTGGAGGCACTTAGATATCTCTTACCTGCTGGAAAGCGAAAGCTGTTTGCGACTCATTGCACTGATTTGAATTTGCCGCGCTCGAATTCATTTCACGACAGAGGGTAAGAGCAGCTGGCGCGAGCGGGGCAGAGGAAGCGGTGACGCCACGCTGCGCATGCGCAGCGCGTCGGCAGTTGTTGCTTGGCGGCGGATCACACAGCTTCGAAGTCCTTTCGCTTGATGTGACGTTATCATCCACGTTTCCTCGCCTTTAAGATCACGTGACCTTAAGATGGTCACCATAGGATCACGTGACATCACAGGGTCACGTGACATCCCAAGGTCACGCGACCTAGGTGGCGATGTAACCGACTCACGTTCACTGCCAGAATGAGCCATTAAAGGCTATCGCCTCAAAATTCCTCGAGAACATTGTTAATTGCTGAGTTCTTCTCTTTTGCATTATGGTAAACACCACAATGGAAGGAGCAACGAATTATAGAATAATCACTCGGTATAGTTGTCAGCGGAAAGTTATTAGGATGAGATGTAAGACAGGTATGTCAGATGCTGTACAGCCGCGACGCTTTGGCCGGTCAATGATTTGTGTTAAAATAAAGCTGAGGCTTGTGTGCCACATAATCTCAGCGCAAGCTGTAAAAGGCAGAGTGGATCAGTTTTGCGTCGCTTGACGTCCGATTTCCGCGAACTTTACGTGACTTCAAACCTTTGCAACGGCCGGAGTAGCATGTCATCTCTCTCTGCGAGGACATGACCGCTTCGCCGCGGCTTACAGAGGCTGCTTCTGATCTTCGAGAAATGCACCATGGCCGTTTTGTCGAACGTTGCAAGGTCTACCAGCATTTGTAATTTTGGTGGACATTGCAATGTGTACCAGCAGAGAGGCATGGCTGAAGTTTTAAAAATATTCTTTTACGGCCTGTGTGACAATCACGTGAGTCAAAGCTATTTGAATAGTGGTTAAAAGTTGTCCCAAAGCGATTCAGGCTATGAGAGACGCCATATGGAAGGCATGTGGAAATTTCGACAACCTGGGGTTCTTTATTTTGCACTGACATGCACAATGCGCGATGCATATCACATATATTTTTCACATCGCATTTCGCCTCCATTGAAAAATTCGACCACTGTAGCCGGGATTGAACCCGCGTTCTTGTACTCTACAGTGTAAACTGCGAAGTAGTCATCAAATATGCCGAAAATTACATCTTAGGATGGCCTCATATCCGTGTCTCACTACGGTTATAGTTATGAATAAAGCAGAGAAACCTACAGCTGGCCCGTTACATCGCACTATCTTGCATATCTTGCTGTATACTCAATAGGCAAACCCAGACTTCTGGCCTTCATTTGAACCTCAAACACCTGAGTGGCATGGCCGTGGATTGTTGTCTGTCTTGCGTCTGGCGGCTTTAATTGACTTCGTAGGCATGCTCCTCTTGGTCTTGGCATCGTTCTCTCATTTTCTGGGCATCTCACTCCTGCACGTCGTAATCATTTCGCTTTTGGCGCTTTTGCTTCGTAGTTAACTTCACATGACAAAATGGCGCCGGCAAAAAGAATGCCACCTAAAGAATCGAAAGTGCCAGCAGTTTACTGAGGAATTTAATTTAAGGGGGCAGGTGGTATCTATATTTAAAACGGAGGAGAATACGAACTCGTTTTTTGCTTTTAGTACGCTGAAGATAAAATCCCCACCCTCGGATTACGCCCACGTTTGTCTGTCCGAAGTCTATTGGCACGTGGCCCACCTGCAACGGTGGGCAGGTGGAAACGTGGCCACCGCATTCACAGAAACATGCTAGAAAGCTCTAAGGACAACTATGCGAAATATTTTATGGCGAAACATGCTTTGAAACAAGGGCTGGCTTTGTAGAGTCATTTATATTGCGGTTGTATAACCGGTACTGGAACACCAATCATTCTCATGTGGAACAGATCGTCTGCGAATGGTTACATTGTGGACGTCTTGCCATAACCAGAAAAACAATAGTTAAAACCTTCTAACGTTCCTCATCTGGTCTAATTATATGCTAAGTCGGATACCGTATTTCTATTTGTTTCCTTGTTTTTCGAGTAGGGCTTGCAACGCTTATAACTCCACACTATCGCAAAAGATGACAAACGTTGCCCGTCATGTGTAAAAAAATTGATGAAGAATTAACGGGCTGCCTTCAGAAAAACAAGGGGCAGTGTTAATCACTGGGATGTGCAGTCATCAGCTCGCACTATCTACGTCTATCGTTCGACCCTATCTCAGCGTCGTTGGATCTGAGGCAGATGCGGTCACGTTTTAACGCGTACGTTTTTGAGAAAGTCAGGAACGAGCCCTTTTGAATCGAAAAGCTTCACTACGCTAGGTAAAGCAGTCGTCCCGTAGACCGGAGAACGACCATGAACGACTTTGAGCCCACCCATGACCGTGTGTTGTAGTTATGGCGCCGAACCCTTGACTCTTGATCTTTAGTTTTCCTTTGACAATGGGTGACCTTTTGGTTCACCTTTAACCTCAATAACATCCAATGGGATTATGTGAAGCGACGTGATGACATCCGATGGGGGTGTTGTTAAGACCATGTGATACGACATCATAGCCACTTAGCCGCGCGGGTTTATACAGAACGGCTATGGCGAGCGTGTAGCGGAGCTGCCATGGACGAGCCTCAGACGCTTAGCAAGCGTCCTGCCTTTTCGCTGAATTCTGGGTTAGCCAAGTTAAGTCACTGCCATTTTTTTAGTCCCAAAAGCACTACTCCAGACGTACCAACCCCGAACAAGTCTCCTCTTGTCCTGTGCCGTGCTCCGAACTAACCAGAGCTTACCCGAGTTTCTCGGATAACCTCGAGTTAGTTCGGAGGAGCGTCGTGGAAGCTGCAGCCGATGGGAGGAGGAAGCTCGGATAAGTTAGGTGCAGCATCGCGCGAGTTGCCATTTGGAAGAAGGTTGCAGTTAAATTACTGATTGGTCTCAAGAGGTTGTTCGGGAAGAGCATCATAGGTCGAACAACTTCCACCGGTGGCAATGAAAAAAAAAGAGCCACCTGCCAATGAAGTGACGCATTAAGTGGCTGCGCCACTGCACTGGTAGTGGTATGACGACTCCCCGAAATCTCTGGATTGTTCTGCATATATGGACATTAACCCACTAAACCTCCCCGCAGCGGTGGCTCAGTGGTTAGGGTACTCGACTACTGATCCGGAGTTCCCGGGTTCGAACCCGACCACGGCGGCTGCGTTTTTACGGTGACAAAACGCTAAGGCATCCGTCTGCTGTGCGATGTCAGTGCACGTTAAAGATCCTCAAGTGGTCGAAATTATTCTGGAACCCTCCACTACGGCACCTCTTTCTTCTTTCACTCCCTTCTTAATCCCTTCCCTCACGGCGCGGATCAGGTGTCCAACGATATATGAGACAGACACTGCGCCATTTCTTTTCCCCAAAAAACCAATTATTATTATTATTATTAACGCACTAAAGCTGTCGTGTCATACGCTAAGAGGGAGCTTAAGCGTCCCCTCCGAATGAAGATTGAGCACATTGTTTCGCACGTCTACTCTGTTTAACTACGTGAAACCCGTGTAATTTTTTATTACGCTTCTTCCCTGGCCAGTATTGTCCAGGGAAATCCGCGCAGTGGCTTGGAAACTTCCGCCGTAGGTGGCGGCAGAAAGGAGCGACGAAGCGATTGAGTGGGCACGGGAACATTGCAAGAAGCATGGCTCCTGACTTCCGCTTTGCTCCGATGCAGGTTACGCTGACGCTCTTCTTCACCTGGCTGATACCGGAATCGCTATCTCCCCCTGCCCATCAGCTCAGATGCTACCACCGCCACTGCCTGACAGTGGCCCCTTCAACATATATTTCATCCCTGCGCACCCGATGGAATCGCTCGCCTTCGGCTGTTCAACCCCATCGACAACTGCATCATCGCCCGCAAGGAATTTATGCTGTGGCCACTCCGTCCTCGGATTCAGTGGGCACGGGAACATTGCAAGAAGCATGGCTCCTGACTTCCGCTTTGCTCCGATGCAGGTGTGTACGTTTTCCTTGTACGCTAAAAAGAGCTATGACATCTGCCTGCTGCTGTTCCCGTGCCCAGGGGTGCTGTGTGAAACTGTGTGCGATTGCTTTTCTATGGCTTTCCTACTGTTGTGCTCCGGCGACATAGAAACAAACCCCGGCCCCACCACTCAATCCCTATCAGAAATTCACTCGCTCCCCGAAGACCCTGCACAACAGATGACCGTAATTTTTCAACCTCTCAAAGATGTTCACGCCCGTTCATTGCAAAGTTCGAAGGCACAAACTGAACTGACCGCAGATATTAAATCCATTAAGGCTGGACAGAAAAGCATCGAAACAAAAATAACCAACATTCAGAAGCGTTTGGACGAAGTAGAAGAGAAAGGGAAAGTTCTTGACACCTTCAGCCATGAATTTGCAGGCATGCAAGAATCAATTGAACGCTTAACTTCACAAAATAACTTTTTACAAAAACGCCCAGACGATATGGAGGACAGGTCGCGCCGCGATAATTTGATTTTTTCATGGACTAACAGATTCATCTGAAACGTGGCAACAAACTGCAAGCGTACTGACCAATGCACTGATGAATGTCCTTGACTCGCTACCAAACGACCCATTTCAGCGTGTTCATCGTTTAGGGATATTTTCCGCTAATAAATGCAGACCAATTATTGCTAAGTCTACCAACTACAAAATAACAGAGTTAATCCTATCACATCGCAATGATTTCAAGGAACACAAAATTTAAATAAGCGAGGATTTTTCCCCCGCCACTCGATTTGCGAGACGGAAACTTACCGAATTTGGAATCTGCCATCCGGGATAACCCAAAATTCGCCTTCGCTAAAATAAGCTATACATACGCAGCAAATGCTTCATGTACAATCCATCTACCGAAACAATCGATGAAATCGAGATTCCATCTGAACACGCGCCCCAAGGATCAGTAATTCACCACATGGGGCGTCCTAGGGGCGCAAGAGGGGCAGTGGTCATTCATCACCATCTGATGTTATGATTCTTTATACTAACATCAGAAGTATCTTGAGTAAGAAAACTTCTCTTTCATCGGCAATCGACACCTGTTCTGCGCATATCATCGCCCTTACTGAAACTTGGCTATCATCTCAAATTCACGATAACGAACTATTTCACAACGCACACCGCTTCGCAGTATATCGCAATGACCGAACTAATCAGCGGGCAGGCGGCGTACTCCTTGCTATTTCGAAAGACATACCGTCATCATGCATCTACACTAATAGCGTCTAGGAAACTGTCTGCGCATCAGTTACTCTCGACCATCAGAAAATAATATTCGGCGTATGCTATCGTCCTCCTTCTCAACGCTCGTTTATTAACGACCTTCATGACGAGCTTAACATAATACATAGCAGATTTCAATCTGCTTCGTTCTTTTTGCTAGGTGATTTTAATTTCTTGGGTTACCCAGCCTCCCACCCTATCTCAATTTTCATCCGATGCCAGTGATTTTTTTTATTTATGCTCCCTTTTTTCACTTACCAAATTAGTCACTAACGCTACCAGAATCTCTGTCAACGCAGCCAACACTTTAGATTTGATCCTAACAGATCGAGCTGACTCAGCTTCAGCCATCACCTATTTACCTAACATAAGTGATCACTCTTTGCTCATTTTCAACATTGACACTGCCTGTCCTAAACCTGCAAGAAAGAAAAAAAAATATACTAGATTATATTAGAGCAGACTTCGATGCCATTAACAATGAATTATCAGTTTTTACTCAAAACTTCGTCAGAAACTTTGACGATCGCTCTGCGTAAACTAACTGGGATATGTTCACGGCCAAAATTCACGAACTAACTCAGAAATATGTTCCAAGACGCACCATCACTTCTAATCCTCAAGCCGCATGGTATACCGCCGATATAATACGCCTATGTAACAGAAGAAAACCGCCGATACCGCACAGCCAGGTTATCACCATGTAACGCTCACTGGGACGCATGCAAGACTGCCGCTGATGCCTATATAACTGCGCTTAAGCAAGCAAAAGATAACTTTCTTTCTAACACTTTACCATCCATGCTATCTACCAACATTAAAAAATTTTGGCGCGTCGTCAACCCCCATACCGAAGAATCTATTAACTTAACGGATGCGTCAGGTGACCCTATTCCGGCTCATTTATGCGCATCAGAACTTAACGAAACTTTTGTTCAGAACTTCTCACGCACATAAAACACCCAACATCCCGTTCCATTCCGGTATAATTTCTCAACTATGCCTCAAATTGTCATCGATTCATCTGGCGTTGCTTAACTTATTGATGCCATACAATTTCATTCATCGCCCGGTTTTGACTCCATTGATACAAAATTTAAAAAAAATACAATTGTCTACAGTTCCTTTTTACTAACAAAAATTTTTCAGCAGACTCTTGATAGTTCCATTCTGCCAACACAATGGGAAGTCGGGAAGGTGCTTCCATTATTCAAATCAGGAAATAGAACATCCCCAACAAATTATCGCCCGATCTCGCTCACTAGTACTTTTTGCAAGCTATTAGAACATGTCATCTTCACTAACATTGTGAACTTTCTCGATGACATTTTGTTTTTTACACCCGCACAGCATGGCTTTCGGAGGTCATTTTCTTGTGAAACCCAACTTGCCAGCTTCACCATCAAACTTCACCATATTTTAGATCGCGCATCAGAAGCTGACTGCATTTTCCTAGATTACTCGAAAGCATTCGACAAGGTATGTCACCGCTTACTATTTTTAAAGCTAACCCAACTGAATATTGACTACAACGATCTGAAATGGGCTGAATAATTTCTTCTTAACCGATCGCAGTTCGTTTACACTAGTAATTTTAATTCACCTTTCAGCGAAGTTTACTCGGGCGTGCTGCAAGGGTCAGTGCTTGGGCCCCTTTTATTTCTAATTTACATCAATGATCTCCCTTCCATTGTATCATCTAACATTCTTTTGTTTGCTGACGACTGTGTTTTTTCCGCGAAATAAAATCCCCCGACGATGCTAACATTCTCCAGCGTGATCTATATAACATTTCTCTTTGGAGTAATGAAAGGCTAATGGAACTTAATACTAATAAGTGCAAAATTATGCGAATATCAAGAAGTTCCAACTCTCCGCCTGTGTACAACCTAAATAACGTTGCCTTGGAAGGGGTTACTTCATATAAATACCTGGGTGTTCATATTTCTGCTGACCTTAACTGGACTCGCCATATTAAGTACATTGCTAACAAAGCTAACCGCCTGTTGGGCTACGTGCGCCGTAACTTTTCCAAACCTCCATCTTCTTTGAAATTATTGCTTTATAAAACACTAATACGTTCTAACCTGGAATATGCCGCAGCGATATGGAATCCGCATCATGAAAAACTGATAACTTTGCTTGAGCTGGTTCAAAATAACGCTGCTCGTTTTATCCTGTCCAACTTTAACCGTACCGCAGGTGTAGCAAGCATGAAAGCTAATCTTTCTTTACCTCTTTTGGCATCCCGCCGGCAGACAATTCGTTTGAGCCTTTTTCATAAACTATACCATCACACCACGCTTCGCGATTCCCTCATTTCGTCCCCCAGATACGTGTCAAATCGCATTGGTCATCGTCACAAAGTTGGCATTGAATCATGTAACACTAAAACGGCATTTCAGTCTTTCTTGCCTCGTACATCACGTGAATGAAACCGCCTTCCCGCAGATATCGTCGACATAATTGATAACCAGCATTTTCGTTCTGCACTAGCTAACATTGTATAACAGGAGAATGATAATACTTGTTCTGTAATATGCATTGTATCTATATATGTATTTTTTGTTTTGTAACCACTCCCCTCTTTAATGCATTTGGCCCTGAGGGTTCAATAAATGAAATGAAATGAAATGAAGTTGACTTCCAGGCGAGAGATGGCGCAACAGCACCTCCTACTT
This sequence comes from Amblyomma americanum, assembly GCF_052857255.1. Classification (NCBI taxonomy): domain Eukaryota; kingdom Metazoa; phylum Arthropoda; class Arachnida; order Ixodida; family Ixodidae; genus Amblyomma; species Amblyomma americanum. The sequence goes on along the minus strand of NC_135498.1, from coordinate 175,762,459 downwards.
AGAGCGTTTGTATGCCATATACTCTTTGACGCCTGAATAAATTAAACGTCATGGAAAATAAAAAAAAATTATGAAGGAGCGTGACGTCACACTCTCAGCGTACGCAACCTATCCTCCTATGATGCCTCCGCGTTTTCTTCCTGAAGGCCCGTTTACGCGCTGAATCTTGGGAATTAGGCCCTTGATAGTCACCAGGCTGCAAGCCATGGCTCGATTTGTGATGCATGCATGCTGCGGAACAGCGCCCAGCTGACCGGCGGTTCCGTCGAAACTGATAGTCAATTAACATAGTCCCTAAGGCAAGGATTGATAGCGGTCTAGAACCAAGTATTAGCGACATGAACTAAGGAGTGGATCTGAAGCGCGAAAATTAGCGGGGAGAAGGACACAAATGACAAATAATTCGTTATATATCTGTGGTCTTTTGAATATTTAAGACACGAGTATACTTCCTGGTATTAGAAATATTTAAGTTGTGTACATTTGGTTGGAACGTAAAACGCTTTGTGATACAAAAAATATTTATGTTGGGGTTCTTTCGCAGCAGCGGGCAGCGGCTCTTATGTCATCAACTCGACTGTTCTCTGCTTCCTAAAGCGTCAGTACACTCAGCACCTTTTGGACGTTCCGTCTTAAAAGAAAAATATTTACCATTTTACACTATGTGCAGCGAATCTGACATGGACTAAAGAACGTAGGAAGCAGATATATTCTTGGTGCTTTTCTCACAGCCCCCATCAAGCTGAAAAAAGTGTGCCTGGCTGCTCAAAGAAGGAAAGAGGCCAAGAAACGTAAACGGTGTGGTGTCGCACACAGGATCAGTTCGTTGCCTGCAGAACGGATCCAGTGTAAACCTTCCCCTTTTCCTGCGGGGGCCATTACATCAATCAGACCGGGCGATGTCTGAACAAGCGCTTACAAGAGTATAGGAAGGAATTAACGAATGGAAATGACCTATCATATCTGGCCAAGCGTTGTCTAGGGTAGGAGAAGACCAAAAAGAAAACAAAAGTGCGTAGCATTGTTTTACAAGTCACGTGCACTGCACTTTACACCCACCAGGATCAGAGAAAGCGGGAAGTGGTTGAGGCTTTGCGCATCACTAAGAGCCAACAGAGGTGCATCAGCCAAACAATTGTTTTACTAAGCGATAGGGAGATTGCTTTCCTTGAAAATGCTTGAAGGCCGGGCGCATCTCTCGTTGTTTTTCTGTGTTTTCATGGTTTATCTGCATGACCACTTTTCATGTCTTTGAGCGTTCCTTTGTACAGAAACAAAGCCTTTAGCAAATAAAGCCTTTAGTTGAGAGCCAGCGCTTGTGCTTTGTCTATCTTTCTCTGGTCCGTTGTTTCTTGCGGTTTTTTAAAATGAAATGTACCTCATAACCTCCGACTGCACAGAGATATTGCACCCTCCTCCTCATATGTCTCATTGCATAAAGTCGGTTACGCTTCTAATTCACACCTGACGTAACCTCTTGGTAGCAGACGAGGACTTCTGCCTCCCAGCCGTTGTCAGTCATGTGGTGTGCATAGAGATTAATGCTGTTTGATGAGATGGACCAACGCAGCGAGCGTGGATGCGCGCCATGCATTCCGTTATACTGCAAACGCCACGCGCCATCCTTTTGTTATTCTTTTTACAACGAAACGGGGCCGCTACTGCAACTTGATGGCGAGCGATACCCAGGCTTGGTGGCTAGCGAGACATAGCCCAGTCTCGGAGGCATCTAAAGTTCAAAACACGAGGGCCCTTTGGAGTTCAAACGCGTCTACACCAGTACCGGGCAACGCAGCCTGAACGTGTCTGAAATGATTTTTATGCTCGCATTCTAGTACGGCAGGTCTATTGAGGTGGTCTGTGTGTACTGAGTGAAATTTTAAAGCTCTGTGTGCTCCCTATAACTAAAAAAAATTGATAAAATTTTCTGCTTGCTGTAGCAGTAGATCGCAACCGATTAGGCCGGAACCTAACCGCGAGTTCTTAACCGTCCTGCCCTGATGACGTCAGTGGGTAATCTGGTCGAGCCTTCTGATTGGGCGTACTCAAGTGGAGTGCGCACGATGAGGCTGGATGGGGCGGGAGAGATGCAGTCATGACCGGTTTCCACCTTTTTTTTTTTTTCTGGCGCTTCAGCGTGTATGAGTTGAGACAGGCACGGAGGGGGTTTTAATCGCTGGTGCTGGCAGGAACGTCAGCTTCAAAACTTTTTGCGGAGTGCTGACGAAAGATGGAACACCGATCGTTCGTGAGCTTTCCAAACCTCAATAAATATCATGCCATGCTACATTTAATGACAGCGCCAATTCCGTATGCTCTGCCTCATCGAGGCTATGCTCCGCACACTCCCAAATGGCCGCTTGCTGCTGCAAAGGGTGCGACCATCTAATCATAACCATCATGACTGCAACATCAATGCCGGTCGAGTTCAAAGCAAGGGGAGCAATAGTATGGTGCGAACATTGTGCCAATATTTTTTACTCCCGACTGTACATACGTGTGGAGATTTTCAGCTGTCGCCGGGCTCGGCTAGGCGGTGCTAGCCCGCAGTGCTTTTCACATGCGGCGTGCTCGGTTTACTTATCTGCGCAGATGCACATCCGACAGAACAGCTGCAAGGATTTTCATTCGTTTATTCACTCTGAACACCAGTAGTTTTAGGCCGGAATAGTAATGCTCTCCTTCTTATTCCTTTGACAATATATATTTTTAAAAATATCGTGCTCTGGCAATGGTGGCATGGCAGCCTCACCTTTGTTTCACTGGTGTCATAACAGTTGTTCTTAGCGAAAATGCCATTTTCTCACGAGATCTAACGGCAGTATGAGCCAGTCACAATAAATTCTCAACTAATTTTACAAAACAACACATTTGAGTCTATATTGCACACGGAAAAGTTCTGCACTTAAAATAAAACTAAGTTGCAGCGTCATCTTGAGTTCACAAAATAAACAAAATTGATCGTCATACATGGCTTCGTTATGGGGCAATGCACTGATATTAAAAAAAACATTTGGTCATTAGTGACCTTATTCGAACGCGAGCTTTCTCGCGTTCACGGTAAACGTCCATGCCAGAACGTAACAGGTAATGGCGAGTGAAATCTACTGTTGGAAACAAAAGCAAATTATTCATAGTTGAGTGGTGGCGCCTTCGGCAGGCTATTTTCAACCACAAGGGACCACTCTTCAAAGGCAGTACTCCGTAGCGCGCAGTGAGGCTTACTCCAGCACCGGACACTCGCGGCCGGTGTACATCTGGCTGCCTTGGAGGCAACCGAAGGTGACGCCAAAGATCCTGAATGCCTTCAGTGGGATGTTGCACTTGTCCCGAGCGTTGGGTGTGCCGCACTGAGAGATGCACCAAAAGATGAACAACAACTGCTTCTCCGTGATTAGAGGATGCCCACTCAACCGCATCGGCGTCTTGCGCCTGTTGATAGGCCAGAATGAGCTGTAAAGCATCCGAACCGCCACCGCCCGCTTCACGAGCTCCAAGTTGTTCGCGTCTAGAAGGGTCTCATTTCCCGCCTCCTGCAGCGATTCGTAGAAGCATGAAGACTTGTTTTCAAACTCCATTAGCGTGTCGCTGTCTTCCTTGATCAGAGCCTCGAAGAGCAGTTCCGTGAACGCCGTAGCGACGTAACTGCCGAGAGAACCGTAGTTTGTGCATAACAGGGCTTGATCGTTGTACAGCGGGACCTCAAATGCGATCGGCAGCAGTTCGAAGCCTCCTGGTTTAAGGAGGAAAACGCGTGGAAACCCACCGCTTGTGTAGCCCTTCATTCTGATGTCCACTTCTGTTTGGCGAGCAGCCGCCGTCGCGCGAGCGATGTTTTCCATGGCGTAATCCACCATGTCCGGAAAATGCTTGTAAGTCTCTGCCAGTGATTTTTCCTCGAACTCTTTTTCCAGTTGCAAGACATCAAGGGGGTCGCTCTCTCCATTGAGCAAAGGTATATCGAGGAAGAGCGCCCTTGTCTTGGGATTCTTGATTTTCGCCCGGAACACGTCGCGGATGTTTCGAATCATACTGGCGGCGCCCCTCATTGCTGACGATACGATTTCTCGGTTTATGTAGTCGGCGTAAAACGCAAGACCCATGTAGTGGCGGGACAGCGCGTAACAAAAAGTGACGTGGCCGGTTTGAACCTCCTTGTCACTCTGGTACGAGTAGCGGAGGAGGTCGTGGTTTGCCATTTGAGACGCTGCCAGTACCACGCACCAGCCTACGTAGTAGGTCATACGATGTTCACCTTCACTCTTCACCAGGCTGAAGAAGGCGCTGAAAAAGTCGACGTTGAAGATGGTGAACTGAACACTTCCGCACTCTCCTGTTTTATTGCAGAGTGTGGACAGCTCTTCTTCCCACAAGTCCCTGGGTAAGGCGTCCTGTAGTAAGGCCATGACGTCGTCCAGGCTAGCATTTGTCATCGACCTCCAGTTGGCCAGCCGCATTGGAACGAGCAGCGTCGATATAACCCGGCTCTCTATCGCGGACAACTCGGCGTAGGAGAGCGGCTGCAGAGAATAGTTAGAATGTACTCGTGCTAAAGGAAATTCCGAGTTGCTTGCTTTTCATCCTTTTGCTATTCTTTAAATTGCCACAAATACAACGCTTAAAGTTAACATATAATTTATCTATGTTCGTGAACAAAAGTAGCCCTATTATGAATTTTAAAATATTTCGACGAACCTGAACTCTGTCTCCTCAAAAACGCCACTAAAACTAATTGTAGACCTTTTTGGCGATTTATTTGAAGTGTGCTAAGTTCAGAAGAAGGAACACAACACAAAGCTTTTGCGCGTTCCTGGGCTTTTTATTGAAAGGCCCAGCTGTGGCGATAAACGCACATTTTCGTGTGGATATTCTTCACGTCTTACCAGAAAAAAAAAAGCGACGTGAGGAGTGTATCTCAACTGTATCTAAACAGGCAGCCAATGAGACATCGCGTGTTCTTCGAATGTCTTGCTCTTCAACATTTTCGTGAGTTTGTGACACTCATGAGTGGTGAGTGAAACCATTGCGCACGGCAGCCGCGATACTGGTGAAACAAGGATGGTACTAACTAGTGACAAGGCTCAATAATTCGGCCCCGTACTTTGTTTTTCAGGGCCCAAGATGTATTCTTAAAATATAATTCAGCGCTATGTTTTTAAACGCAACGCTGGATTGCTTTTTCGAGAAAACAATGAATCACTAATTAGGCCCACAACGCGTTTTGTTAAGGGCCCACAAGTAACAAAAAAGAGAGCAAGTAGGCGTGCCTTGATATCCGGCCTGGAGAACGCTTGCACCAGCCTCTCGTAGTAGTCAGCGTAGTACGATCCCTGTCCTGTGTTCTGGAGCATCACCTTCCTCTTTTCCAGCATCGCTGCGTACAGTGCCGTGGGCTTCACCTCCAGATTTCCTGGGCGGTACAAGATGAAGTGGATAGGGCTGGCCCAGTTCCACTCCACCATCAAGGAGAAGAGCATGCGCAGTAGGCTGGCGTTGCTGTTCGCCTCGGGCCAGAGCACGTCGGCCGAGAGCAGTGAGCTCTTGAGTTCCTCCAGGTGGTCTTGCTTAGATTTGTACACGCCGTAGCAGGACTTGTAGAACATGGCCCCCTTCTGAGAAGTGCTCTGACCCGAACTTGGAACGGCCGTTTTCCAAGCGTGCATGGACACTTTGCTGATGAATCTGAAAGCAGCCGAAGGACAACCGGAAGGATGAAAATAAGCTCCATGGCCCTCTGCTGCTCCCTTACATGTGAAAGGTATTTTAAAAAATATGCAGTTCAAACGCATGTTTTTATAACTATCAAACCTGCTCAGATAAGAAAACAAAAACGATAAACTGGCAGAGCAAAGGAAAGCAAACACCAGGCAAACAGCAATATCCCGAAGCGCATTAAATGGGTATGTGAGGAAAAAGTTACTCTAACTGCCCACTTCTCGGCGCACTTCCGAACCACACTGTGACAGAAGGGAGGAAGGTGTGAGTGGAAGAACAGAATTAAATTGTAAACTGTGGGAATTAACGTCCCGAAGAGACTCATGCGAATAGGGAACGCCGTAGCGGAGGGCTCCGGATTTATTTAGATCATCTGAGGTTCTTCGACATGCACTGACGTCAGACAAAGCTGACGCGATGGCTGAGTGGTTATGGTGCTCGGCTGCCGGCCCGAAAGACGCGGGTTCGATCCCGGCCGCGGAGGTCGAATTTTGATGGAGGCGAAATTCTAGAGGCCCGTGTGCTGTGCGATGTCAGTGCACATAAAAGAACCCCAGGTGGTCGAAATTTCAGGAGCCCTTCACTACGGCGTACCTCATAGCTTTAGTCACTTTGGGACGTTAAATCCCCATAAACGAAACCTAACGTCAGACAGCCACGCGCCTCTTTTGTGGTTGACCCCATCGAAACGCAGTCGCCGTGGTCTGGGATGGATCCTGGGTCTTATAGGCTCAGTTGCGAAGTGCTCTAACCACTGAGCCACAGCGGCGGATGTGCTTTTCGGAGGTCGTACATGCAGTGGGATTTTTGCAAGTCTTTCTGTGAAGAAAAGTTATCTCTGCGCGCTTTCCTGGCTATCTGTTCTTATTTCCAATGCAAATCGATAAGCTAAGTTTGTGACGACTGAAATTCCTGCGGTTGAATCAGCGATAGAGATGAATTACGGCACTGCAGGCATGCCTGCGCACTGTGCCGGGTTTTGCAGTCATGCATGCACAGCGATCGTTGTCAGTAAACTAACTTATCATTGAACGCGTTTCTTGTCAACAGTGGTAAGCACAGCGGTGACAGTAATGGGGACGAAGTATCTTCATCATGTCGTAGCGTTAACGCCTATACTTGACGTTTCGGCGCGGGAATTTGTCTTTTGTCTTCATTTTATGCTTTCCCCTGGTGTGACGCATTAAATGTAAAGCCAAGCAAGTGAATATAAAGGCGGAGGACGCAAGGGTTGGCATGAGCATAGCCATTTAAGAAATGCTATACGGGACAGCCAAGCATAACATACACTATTACACGAAGAGAACAAATGCTGACAGTATAAGGATGTGAGAGCTTGAGAGGGAGACAGGCCCACGCTTGTAAGGATGCCAAAAACACATACTCGAACACTGTAGAGAAGGCACCATTTAGAAGCACACTGTCCACGTTCGAGTGAAAATTGTAAATTGTGTTTTTAACGTCCCGAAGAGACACATGGGCTGAGCCACGCCGCACTGGTGGGCATCGGACAAATTTAAACCACCTGAGGTTCTTTTCTATTCTATGACATAACAAACAGGTGTTTTGAAACCTCTCCTCCACTGAATCACCGCCACGCGGCCGAGACCGAGCTCACAGCCTTGGCATCAAGAGCGGAACGCCACAGTGCCACAGCCGCCGCGCCGGTTCACGTTAAAATCGATAAGAAGCAAAGTTTCATTCAGTTAAAAAAAAGACAGTTAAATTTTTGGTATCTGAAAACATAGCCAGTGCAAGGAAACTGGCTTGCAATGTCACTCTCCTCAAGCAGTGCTGTCGGTGTGGTGAGGCGCTGCCACCGAGCGTGGGAGCGCTGATATGCATCAAAAGAGCAGAGGTTGGCTAAACGCTGTAGGCAAGAGATCTGCCCTTGTAAAGGTCCCTGATGGTGTAGAGGAGTAAGGTTAGGTGTCAAAGATGCGATCGAATTCGGGGGGAACGGTTCAAAGCCTGCAGAGCAGGAACTCTGAAAGTACCTCAGCGGCCTTCTCTCTGCCGCTTGAAAGCCTATTGACCAGCTTCGGTCACGTGATTAGGCGCCGCCATAGATGTTTCACTCGCTCTAGATGCCGACGGGGCGCAGTTCTTCTCAGGTGGTTGGCTGGGCGTGTCTTGCAAAGTAGATCGCTCAGTATCGCGCTGTGTGCACAAACAGCCACTCTGGGTCTCCAAGGATGGCGGGACGTTGCGCCATCGGATACAGCAGTCGAAGAGAACCTGGCAAGGCCCTATTTGTGAAACCAATCGGGAAGTCTGACAGCAAACGAAGAGATGAATATATTGCTGCATCACAGCTCTGCAGCCATATATACATTGTGTGTTTGTGCGTGCGTGCGTGCGTGCGTGCACGTTTATGTGATAGCTATATATTTTCAGAGGCGATGTTTTGCGAAATATTTTTTGCTGTCAAAGAAGCCGCCGAGCACGGAACGGGCACTGGTATCTTCAGTGAATTGGGGGAGCGCAGAATCCCGGCTGAAGATTAACCGTGCTTCGGTTGGAGTTTTCCGTTAGCCGACCATTTTCATAGCACAACGCATCCGCACGCTAAGATGCATGCTTATTCCCCGAACCCTTTACTCGGCTTTGCGTTTCTTTGGCAGAGAGGCTGCATCCCTCGCCATCGGCTCCCTCCCCCGCCTGTAAGCGAAGACTTTATCGGGCGGCCATCTGGCCCCACGGTTAGAGCGCTGACCCGCGCCTCCCTAAAGGCCCACCCGCCTCCCTAAAACTTTCGACCAGCGGCTGAAAGCACGGAGGGAAGAACAGGCGGGCAGGAAACACCAAGCGTAAAGGGAAGCTTTACTACGCATCGCACTTCCAAGCGAATCAATTTACTAAACGTTTCGCTATATCCCGCTCGTATGTGTGCACGCAGCCTGTCCGCTTTAAAGTTCTTCGGGCCCCGAAAACGTACTTTTTTGAGCCTCTCACTATAATTCGGTGCATGAGAGTATCAGAGTCAAGAGTATCCAGCGTTTTGAACAAGCCGCCGCGATGGTTCAGCGTTTATGGCGCGCGGCTGCTGGCCCGAAAGACACGGGTTCGATCTCGTCGTGGTGATCAAATTTCTATGGAGACGAAGTTCTAGAGGTCCATGTACTGTGCGATGTCAGCGCACGTTAAAGAACGCCAGGCGGTCGAAATTTCCGGAGACCTTCACTACGGCGTCCTTCATAGCCTGAGTCGTTTTGGGACGTTAAATCCCATAAAGTAAACTAAACGAAGCGTTAAAACAGGCCTGATTCTTGCATTGTCCGCCGACACCCGCGGACTCAAGAAAACGAGGTGCTGCGCAGCTGTCGTGCGACTGCTTCAAAGCTTTCGTAAACCCTTATCTCATATAAGCTATGAATTACTAATATTTTTTGCGCAAAAACAATCAACAAGGCGGACGCAAAGGAGAGACTTCGCCTAGCAGACGATCCGTTCATGGCGGTGGACCATGTGGCCCGTGCGCCGCCCACTCATTGCGGTTCTTTCAGAGTTCCAGTGACTAGCGCGGCGCTGTTCGGAACTTTCTTTCAGGGGGGTGGGAAACTTGTGACTCTAACTGTGCTTGCCGAAGAAAGGCAGGGACGAAGGAATAATTTCGAACGACATCTACAGAGTGTAAACATGAGATGTACTTTTGGGGACAGAAGTAGCCAGGAAGCGGCCTCGACGGCCGGAGCAGGCGAAACTGCATCGCTGCGCCATCTGGCGATGACTCGCCTGGTTCGAGATCGAGAAGGAGCTAGTACGCGTGCGCCCCTGTTTGATCTCGAAACAGGCGAGCCATCGCTATATGGCACTGCAATGCAGTTTCGCCTTCTCGGGCCGTCGAAGCCGCTCCCTGGCTACTTCTATCCCCAATAGTACAGAGCGCATAAATCTCGTTCGCGCTCTTTAACTGTGATTTTTGCTGTTCTGTTATCCTTGGTTTCCCTGCGCCACTACGTGCGCCTGAAAAATAAATACGCAGAATTAGCTTTATAGTTTCCTTCACAAAAACCTTATTGACTGAAACGTTGAGAAAAAAGGTCTTCGGCCTTACTTTTCGAATACTAGCTTATCTGACCAATCTGTCTTTAGGCCATAAAAATGTAATCATTTTTCCTTGAATTGTAATAAAGCTTAACACAACCTTAATAGGTACGCAATATTAAGACAACAGAGTCAAACTTTGCTTTTGATATTTTTTTTTCTCAGAGGATATACGCTACGTCAGGACACGAGCTTCCGTCGACGCATTCCACAAGAATTCTAGTCTCAGGCGCTGGCAATGCAGCTGCGCTTGTTTAGAATTCGTTACCGTGCACTACCAATTCTACTCGAAGGCTAACTCTGCAGAACGTCTTAGGAGAATATGACCCTCCTTAACCGCGTAATACCAGTTTCCTAACTCCTGTTGAAAGTTATACTAAATTGCGTAATACCACGTCATCAGTATAGCCAGTCTTTTTTCAATGGCGCACATATTGGCTGCAATGACATCGCTGATGGACATGCGTTTGGCACATTTCCTTTAATGCAAAAAAGGCAGATAAATGTTAGCTCTCAGCAGTATTTTTCTTTAGAGAAAAAAGAGACCACAGTGTACCGCTTGTAGACGTCCACAACCAGCGGCTTCTTTTTGCTAGCCTCCCTGCCGGAGCACACGAACTGGTGGAAGTCTGTGCAAGGGTCAGCGTTGGGCTCTAGGGACTCGCTGAGAAGGCTGCTGTAGTAGTCGCAGATGGCGCTGTGGCACACCAGAGGTTTTTGGAAGCGAATGACCAGGATCACCACCAGGGCCAGGAGAAACAGGGTGCCTCCAAGCACTGCTGCCATGAAGAACGTGCTGGTGCGCCCTCTTCCTTCCCGGTTGCTGACCCACGATCCCTCGAGCGTGCGGTTCGTCGTCGTGCCAGATTTTAAATTGGTGTCCATCTGCAGACACACACGTGACTTCTTAAGCAAAGGCGCATGCACAGAGCTTTAAGATAAGCTCCAATGTTTGCAGGATTCTCGTTGATGGTGTCGAAGAGAGAGATAGAGAATCCATTCAGTTTCGGCCGCGTATTAGGCTTACATGATACTGACGACATCCGTGAATCCTCACCGCTAAAAAATATTGGCACTACGAGCTCGTTAAGTACTCTTTCTTCCTGTTCCCATCCACCTGCGCCCAACATCTCTTGATGAGGAAACTATAAAGGGGGCCGCATGAGTTAGTGCGCAGGCAGCATGTCTTGTGGCCTGGCAGGGTGGCAGGAGGATCATTGAGAACAGTGCAGAGAAAAATCTGGTTGAAGAGAAGACGGCAGGCACAGAAATCGTTAGTTTGCAAAGTGAGTGTCATGCCCCTCGCTGTAGCCGACTTTTTTGCGCTGAGCGTGGAAAAAAGAACGTAAAGAGGAACAGATCACTCACTGCAACTAACTGCTTCAGGTGATGCTTCTTATTTACATTCTAGAAAAATATTTTGCCCTTTAAATGAATTATTCATACCACATCAAAGCTAATACTGGAGTTTCCGAAAGCAAAACACCAAAGGATCATTTTTTACGGGCGTGTAAAATATTTCGTATGAACTGTTAGATTTGAAGGAAATTTTAACGGCGAGAAATCAGGTTCTTGAGCGAAACAACCAAGGGGCCATGGGACGACTTCCTTTCGAAGATTCATATGAGGATAGACAGTGAGGAAATTTCTAGTGGCCAATCATGTCTTTACAAAATAGGTGGAGGTCGTGCTTCCGAACTCAATGCTTTGAGAAATATCAAATCAAATCTTATTTACCTCATAAAAGAAGGAAGGAGCACCTAAAAACCGCTACCGCTACATGTAGCTCGACGAGGCGGTTAACCCATCTCACTATAGCAGGAGAGGCATGCTGCGCTCGTCTACTGAACGGAGTACCCGGGATAGAACCCGACCGCGGCGGCCGCGTTTCAATGGAGGCGAAACGCAAAAGGCGCCCGTGTGCTGTGTGATGTCAGTGCAGGTTAAAGATCTCCAGGTGGTCGAAATTATTCCGGAGCCGTCTACTGCGGTACCTCTTTCTTCCTCTCTTCTTTCACTCCCTCCTTTATCCTTTCCTTATGGGTGATTCAGCTGTCCATCGAGATATGTGAGACAGTTACTGCGCCATTTTCTTTCCTCGGAACTAATTTCAATTTTTTCTCAGCGATTGAACCGGTGGCGCCATCTCGTTGGTCGACCGTGGAGATTAGGCGAAAGACGGAATCTTTTGCGGGAGATTTCCGTCTTTGGCATGAATCGCGCGTGACGCTGTTTCCTTCGCGGTTTGGGTATAAAGGATCAGTAAGTATTTCCAGGCCCAGGGCATCCCGAGCTCGTACCACGCTCAGACCACGAAGCGAGTTCGTTTTGTTATTCACGCCCACAACCTGGACTCATTTCTTATTGTGTAAATAGTTTGTACATATTACTTCTCCCCCTATCCTCTATTCCTGTCCCCTCACCTCTTTCATTTCATTTCTCCATTCTGTATGCTGTCCTTTATTTCCGCTGCCCCAGCTCAGGTGCTTCAGTATCGATGGCAGATGCCGGGGCTAGCAAAAATCTTTTCCTTCCTTTTTACTATTATTTTTAATAAAACCACTACCACCACCACCACCTAATCTCCACGGTCGACCAACGAGATGGCGCCGCCGGTTCAATCGCTGAGAAAAAATTGAAATTAGTTCCGAGGAAAGAAAATGGCGCAGTAACTGTCTCACATATCTCGATGGACAGGAATCTTTTGCAGGAGATTTGGCCCCGCCGCGGTGGCTCAGTGGTTAGGGCGCTCGACTACTGATCCGGAGTTCCCGGGTTCGAACCCGACCGCGGCGGCTGCGTTTTTATGGAGGAAAAACGCCAAGGCGCCCGTGTGCTGTGCGATGTCAGTGCACGTTAAAGATCCCCAGGTGGTCGAAATTATTCCGGAGCCCTCCACTACGGCACCTATTCTTCCTTTCTTCTTTCACTCCCTCCTTTATTCTTTCCCTTACGGCGCGGTTAAGGTGTCCAAAGATATATGAGACACATACTGCGCCATTTCCTTTCCCAAAAAAACCAATTATTATTATTCCGGGAGATTTGAAGACTTCACCAACTGCTTTAGCGATAATCACGAAAAGCTTTTTTGGTCAAATCTGCTGTTTGAAGAATTTCTTGGAACAACGTCGTCAAACCTCCCGCAAAAAACTCCGCCATTTCGTTTGCCGATTCTCCACGGCCTACAAAACGAGACGGCGCCACCGGTGTAATCGACTTGTTTCGTTTCGTCGTCGTCCCAGACGATGCCAGTATACGACTTTTTCTTAGTTATTCAGGCAAGTACCCCAAACAACCGCGATATGAAACAAGTCTGCCAACCAAATGCCATTTCTGAGCTCTAACAATTCAGCGATTTAGCTGTGACGTGCATTCTACGGCGCGCCTCTAAATGTAGAACACGCTGGACAGTGAAAAGTGCAGAGATGTGTCGAAGAAAATAGCACTGGCAGCTTCAAATGAACGGAAAGAAAATCATCGCACTCACTTCTCGCCATTGGCACATAAAAAGAACGCATTTTCAACCGTGTTTAGGGCGCTAGCACTAGTTGTTATTCCCCGCATTTGGGCGTTTTGTGTTTGTATGTCTGCCTGTTTATCTACTTCTCTCAAGCTGACAGGCTGCTCACCTGCCCACCGGATGGTGGGCAACTTGCAAGGCGCGCCATGCGGCAGCCGATTTAATCGTGAGAGGCTAATCGCGGGAACCAAAACCTGGGCCTCGACCCAACCCAAACAACCCACGTCCCACCGATGTCACCACCTGCTATAGCATCTGCCTTTTTTCCTTGTTCCACTGCTCACCTACCCACCGGCTGCCTTACATTCCAAGGTGTAGAAGGTAATAACCAGGCAACAACCTGGGGCGCTAATTACGCGGCACCACCCCTAACCGCACCGAGCTAAGCGGAATGAGCAGCAAGGGTTAGGAGGAGAACTTTATTCGGATGATGTTTGCACAGTAACTAAACAGAAGAAGAAGTTGGAGTTGCAATTAGGTGGTAGCCTGGTCCCACCTAGTAGGCCGGAGCTCCAACCGATAATTGCCGTGATGCTAGTGCACATATCCGCATTTGGCCTAATTACCCAAATCGACTGACATTTTTTATTTGAAAAATGGCAATTCTTGTGGACAACAGGAAAGCAATGGGATAATACTCACGAGCTAACTTGTTGTAGGGCTTGGTAGCGCGGGATGAAACTTTCGATATGTGAAGACACTTCATTATTGTAAAAATATTACGAAACAAGTGACGCAGGGCGCTTCAGCAGTGTTTGGCTCCTTCGCGCATACAAGCGACGCGCGTGCAAGATCAGTGTAGAAAAACGGCGTTTTCGAAACGAAACCAGCAAACGCCGTTTTTTCGCTGAAAGGCGGCAGTGGCGCCATCTGTTTTCTGCAGTGGAAAACGTTACGTCAAGGCGCGAGGCGAGCGTTGCAAACAATATTCTTTTAAACGAAAAGCCGGGTTAAATCTGTCGTTGAGATATTTTTTTTTCGGCTCACTTAGCCGAAAATGTTGCAAGCGCTCCAGTTGAAGGGGACGAAACGGCCGGAACGGCACATTCAAAAGGCCCACGCTTCTTGCAAAGCCCGTCTCGGCGCCTTAAAAACGGCGTCTGCGAGTTTCAGCTCGGCTTGATCCGGAGTTCCCAGGTTCTAACCAGACCGCGGCGGCTGCGTTCCTATGGAGGCGAAACGCTAAGGCGCCCGTGCGCTGTGCGATGCCAGTGCACGTTAAAGATCCTCAGGTACCTGTCAAAATTATTCCGGAGCCCTCCACTACGTCACCTCTCGCTTCATATCTTCTTTCATTTCCTCCTTTATCCCTTCCCTTGCGGCGCGGTTCAGGTGTTCGTCGATATGTGAGACAGATACTGCGCCATTTCCTCTTCCCAAAAACCAATTTTCATTTTCATTCTTCATTTCGGCTCGCCGATCTCGGCGCAGAGGATTATGTTTTCGCATGATGCACGGCTCAACTAAGGAAGTACCGTTTTGAAACTTCCTACGGTACAGAAGTTACCGTAATGCACAAGCTCTGCGTGTAGTTTCACTGCAAACGAACCAGCGGTGGAGGCGGGGACATTTTTGAAAATCTTCACGATAAAGGTGCACAATACTGTATGTACGGTCTGTGCGGGTGCCGAGACTGGTGGCACTTGGCATCGCCATTGGTGACAAAATCGTGACCCACGTGTTTGGCGGAGAGGATTTGGAGTGGTGGAAAATAGATCGGCAACATACGGCTCACAAAGTTGTTAGTCGAGTTGAAGCCTGGTATATGCGAGGGAGTCGTACCGACGACTCTGATCCTCCAAACCGTATTTGTAGGCGACCTTCGGAGGGCCGTGGCGGGCGAACCAGTGGTTGCAGAGTGATTCGGGAAGTAACAAACGAATCGTCGTTTTCTGATATACATGTTGGTATCCGAATTTTTTCGAAAGCATAGGTGAAAACAACTTGAAACAACAAGGTGAAAGAATTGAAAACAGTACTAACTACAAGCTCGGCTATACAAAAAAAGAAAGAACAGAACTCAGACCAATTGTGATGTGCACGAGATCCCATATCTACCTCCGCTTCAGGTGCCCATGCGACTGCATTCTCTAGTGAACAGCTGTCATATTGCCTATCTTGAGAGGGCACAGAAAGGGCAGTGTGTTATGTATGCAGCTGAATGTCTCAAGGAGGGTGGCTAAGAAAATGTGGCTGTGTATTTTATTCTTCATGTAATAAATTTCGCGCCCAGTACAGTGGTTTGTTCTTTTTTGTATTTTTTCGGTTTCTATATTATTTAACCAGTAAGTTTTCGAAATGTTTAGCAAAACCAAATCTGGCGTTTCCTAATTTGGGAAATATTTTCAATAAGCAGCTACAGTTTGATGTACTGCAATGCGGAGTGCATTAAGTAGTTCTTGGAGAGATTATTTTTTGCTTTAAAACTCTCTTGATAGCTCACATTTCGAGGTAAGGAAAGAGCTAAATCGAAGAAATCGCAGGACGTCTAAAAACTTCATAGGCCCCAGATTCTGCTCTTAAGGCGTACAGTGGGGCAATAACGAACGCTCTCGAACCTCTAAATATATGGAGCACGTCGAAGCATCAATATCACCGATCAGTGCCCTGACAGCTTCACAGGCGTCTTAGGCGCAATAATGAGATGCTGGAAAGCAGACCGTGTTGCCTGGTAACTTTTAACGCGTCCTGTACCACTTGTATACATAGCGCCTTAAATGAGTAATACTGGTGGACTGCAAGTTAGCACTAATAAGGGGATTTTGTTGTAGTCGACGAAATTCATGACACAAATTATTAGGATTTACGGAATGAAGAAATGCTGCAGTCTGGAATGCTGAAAACCGCTAAATTAATCGTGTTTGGGAATGTTCCATGCTTTCATATAGCGAGTTTAATATCGAGCTATCGGATTTGCTGAGCGAATCAAATGGTGCACATTTAGAATCACGAAAAAATGTTTAATTACGTTGTCAAGTATTCAAGCAATCTGCACGAAGAAAAGTGCTAGTTTTACTCAAATACTCTTTTCAAAGCAGGGCCGCGCAACACCGCATGCTGCCGCGATCGGGCTGCACAGGAAGGATAGTCCATGGCCACGAGTTACCCTCCTCATGTCACCTCGCGTACCAGTTGTTTCACCTGAAACATTTTACTTTTTTTAAATAGGCTGTTTGAGTTAGAAGAGCGCTTTCTTTGGCACAGCATTGTAAGTGGTGTAGCGCATCAGAATAAAGCTAAGACTAACTAGACGGCGGTTTCACTAAGATTTAACAGTTGACTTTTAAATGTTACTGTTAGTCTCCTTATAGCTTCCGCGGTGGCTCAGTGGTTATGGCGCTCGGCTGCTGTCCCGAAATACACGGGTTTGATCCCGGCCGCGGAAGTCTAATTTCGATGGAGGCGAAATTTCTGAGGCCCTTGTACTGTGTGTTGTCAGTTCACAATAAAGAACCCCTGGTGGTCAAAATTTCCGGAGCTCTCCACTACGGCGGCCCTCATAGCCCGAGTCGCTTTGGGACGCTAAACCCCCACCAATCCAGTCAAAGTGTTAGTCTCCTTATGCCTTCAGAGGTGTGTAGCCCTCCATAGGTAAAGTCCATATCTGTTTGTACTTGCGAAAACAGAGTCAAATGCTTGGGAGAATCCCCCAAGTGGAGTAGATTTGTAATAAGGGAGTAATTACTCATTGTCACCCACCCAAGCGCAGATATACGGCGACAACGGAAAGCTAAACAGCTTATTATCTATTTCTAAACAGCTTTTGCAGAAACTTCGTAGTTAAAGAAAAATTCGTGCTGGTCCGGGGTTTCTGAGGGTTTCTTAATTTCTGAGAGAGCTGTTAAGCTTTTCTTTGTAGCCGTATGGCTGCGTTTGGGTGGATTCCAGTGAGTATTTACTACCCTTATTAGAAAACAGAGTTACCCTCGGCGCTATGGCCCGCCAAAGTTTGCCTCTTCGCGCCAAAATGCATGCGCTTTCAAGAAACGTCCAGGCAAAGCAATTCCTCCAGTGCATGTAACTCGTGCGCTATAATAACGTCTGAGCGTCTCCTTCGTCTTCGCAAATATTAACCACATCTGTAAAAATCCTTCGCGATTACCGAAGAACACAACATTCTCAGCATACATTTAATCCTGCAGCCGCTACTTTACGATCATTACGCCTTGCTTGCACGAGCGATCATATCGCACACTATTTTGTTGCAGCCTTCTTTCCATATTCTTTACATAGATAAATTACATAATGCAGATATCACTATCATTAGTATACCGCAGTGCCACCAAGTCTACATTCTCGCTCGAGTAAACTTCTCTGAAATGATTGTTGGCAACCCTGGTACAAAGTGAGAAAAACAAGAGTCTTGTCTTTGGATTACGCTGCGTGTCTTCCCGCATCTAAACGTGCAAGCCTCAGCCCGATAACGAAGCAAATGTGCTGCTAGATTTCTTATCGCTAGTCCAAACGCGGCACCCATATGCGAGCTGCTCATCGTTAACGTATTTGTGATGAAGCCAGTTATATTGTTACAGCTGTTACATTGGTGAAAAAGAAGCACCTTTTCACAGTGGTGTTTTGCTTTTCCTCTCAGGAATGCTGGATCATTGCAGTGTATCCTTGAGAGCGTGCATCGCATACAGGCGTATTTATTGCGTCCGGAAAAGCAAAGGACTAAGAGGGTGCTGCGTTCGAAATGCACGGCTCCAAGGCCGCCAGCGCTCACCACTGGCTTCTTGTCTGCCTCCAGGACCGTTGAGCGGGACATCAGTGTTGGTGTTCCGTGGGGGCTTTCCTGTCCTTCGGGTACTGCCTGCGCGACACGAGGATCGTCACAGGTTTTAATACCACTGAGATCGAACTCAGCGTTAAATAACGTACTGGTATTCGTGCATTCATCGTTAGCCAGCATGGTTTTCAATGTGAACGGGGAAATGTAAAATAATAAGACTACTACTTAAGGAAAGAAATAATATTCGGAACTCTTAGACAGATGGCGTCATAAAAGCAGTAAGATTTAAGAATAAATGAAGTGAATAGAATAAAAACGTTGACGTGCCATACCGTGCATGTTAAATAGCAATTTAATGTGACTGATACTTTATCTTTCAGTTATCCCCGTGTGTGTAATCTTAATGCAAGGATTCTTTACCTCAAGTCTATCTTGGTATGCGTCATAGCAGCGTGTGATTCAACTGTGATTAATTCCACTTGTGATTAAAAAATATAGTGCAGCCCTCTTGCCTGCTTTCAGTTTTTTAGCATTGTATCGCGGATTGCTATGATGAGTGTAATTCAGATTAGGAATCACTGCAATAAAAGAGCATTTATTCTGAAGCTCATAACCTGACAGATGCAACAACGCACATTCCAATCATTTTTTCGCAACACAATCCCATTGGAACTGTACTCTGGAAAACTAGAAATACGGAAGATAAGGTTAGCCACTTGTAATCATTTAGTTGCTGCGTTTTCCAGTGTTTGTGTAGCAGGTGCATGGGGAAGACCGTTTATTACTGCCAACTCCAATGTGTTAAAACGAAACTGAGCTTGAAACTCAAAACAGTCGAACGAAGACTTTGAGGGTACCAGGTGTACCTATTGGATTGCAGTACTTCCCAGACAGCAAGTGCGTACTTTCGCCCGGTGTTTTGGCAATAGAGTCTTAAAAAACCACGAAAGCCATCAGAAACAAAGCTATCCTGAGTGACATTTTAGTTTAGTTTCAAATTATTTATAACTGCAAATAGACTCTACAACAGCTTCCTGTTTGGGAGCGTGTAATCCACAATTGAATATGTGTGTCATATTATTGTTAGTTACAAATTTGTTTCCCGCTGCGAAGGAGTTAAATGCTTGCTGCTCACATGGGTATTGTTATGACATGCTACGCGTATTCCGTAGCAAGTGGTCACCTTGCAATGAAAGGATAAACATAAAATCTCGTCTGGCCATGAGATTCGACATATGAATAGACCACACTTCGTAAAGGGTATTTGAGCTTCTAGGCGCAAAGGCTATCCTGCACTCAGCACGCACAAAATTTCCAGCGGCAGTAAGAATATTTGCGAAATATCAAACGCCATATCGCTTTGAAAGGCGCGTGCTTCAGGGCCGAAGTAGAAAGAGAAGTTCTAGTCAAAATATGAGCAGCAGAGTGCTCAAGATAGTTTTGGCAAGAAATTAAGGCAATGGCGCAGTTCGCGCCTATCAGTCTAGCTTGGCCACATTTCTTAGGTCTCTGTTAGTTGTGCCCTCTCTGTCATGGACAGAGCCCCCGTCATCCCTGCCGGCGATGAAGATACTTCCGTTTTGTTTGGCCTGCGTTCATAAAAGTTGGAAGTCAGCGATGTGTCCCCTCGGCTCCTTTTCGTTGTCTTTTTCCCACCGTTGAAGCTGCCGTAATATGATGTGCACGTAAGCTGATCTTTTGCTACCATAATTTATACCAAACAGAGTTTATATTTATTTGCTTAAACTCTAGGAAGGGTACTTCTGCACTAACCTTCGAGAGAGAAAACTACGCTTTTTTTCGCATCCTATGTATATAACATTTATTTTTCTGTCCGCGGATAGATGTATTCAAGTAATAAAAATCTTCCTCGTAGTGTAAAGTTTCGGTGTGAAGAAAGGCGTCGGAATTTAACAAAACGCAACGTTAACCAAAGGGCGAGCTAAGAGCATATGTGTGTCTCTAACTCAATCCTCGTGACTACGCATGAGATTGTGGCTATCAGTCCAAACTCCGTCCCGGTGTGACGTAGTTTTTTCGCACGTTTTTTCATCTGCGAATGGCTTAGGATAACAGACGAAACAAGTACCGTGGTACCTTGGCATTAGACTCACGCAATCCAAGATATGCCATAAGCAACATCTCCGCCATGCCAGGAAGTTTTGTGGTTGAGTTGGAAATTTGGATGATAGTGTGGTATTTCAATAAGAATTCCGCCATTAGATACTTTGGTAATACATCCGCGTTTAAACTTTCAATTTAAAAAGTTCGAAATAACTTGAGCGGCCTAAAATATGTGATAAATACAGATATTTTTGACAGCTAGGGAGAGAATACTTCTGTCATCTTCTGTCTGCCTGGTCGTGTTTGCTTTGGAGAAAACAGCTTTCGTGTACTACTGATTGTTTGGTTGGAAAAAGCACTTAATACGCAATGCCGTTTTATAGGCAGGAGTGCACTGTATTACAAGAACCTTTATACCTGAAACATCACGTAATACCCTACATCTGGGCGCTTTTGACGTGAACTCTAAAAAATTAGGCCATTCTCACTGCGGGCGCCTTCGGCAGCTGGCGTCCGTTGACGGCAAGCCCGGTCTCCGTAGCAGGTGCAGTAGTCTGTTCAGCTTGGGCCTCAGCAGCGGCAGCGGTCAGTTCCTGCAAGGAACACACATTTAAAAGCCGCATTGCAATCGCCTTCACACGCATGCCAGCGTCATCAATTAGCGATTCAAAATTTTCCCCGCGCCTTTATTACATACTCACGCACAGCGAATGGACGTCCACAGTCACTCCATTAGAGCGGCTGTCCTTTGCAATTGGCTAATATGAAGTCAAAAGTGAGGACAAGGAGACGTGTCACGGCTGGCGGGGCGGGTCGGGGGGGGGGGGGGAGGCTATGGATGATCACCGTTGCTACCCAAACCATGTGTTATCTTAAAGGTTTTTGCTAGACGATATTTTTAAACTACAACGCTATGAGCAATATTGTGGCTATGCATGCTCTGGGCTATGCTGGCAATTCCTCCGTTTTAAACACGACCTTGCTTACATCGCCTACCCGGTGACGCATCTTCTATGAAAGGCGCTCCTTTAGACTGGGTCCCCAAGTGCGACGCTTCCTCTCGACGTGAGAACCTCTCGAGGTGAGATCCTATCCTCGGGCACTCCAATCCTTCCGTGCTAACCTAAGTTGGCCGGCTGCAATTGGGGTTGGCACTGGTGTTGTTGTGGTGCAAAGGTGTGGCGAGCAAGAGCATGTTATTGCATACGCAAGCCGTTCCCTAAGCAATCCAAAGCGGAACTGATGGTGACTTAATACGAATGCCTTGAAGTGATCTACGTCCTGCTCTTTCATGCCTACTTGTACGGACGTCCATTCACCATCGTCACCGACCATCGCTCACGCTGCTCGTTGGTCAATCTTCGAGATGCCTGCGGTCATCTCGCCCTCTGGACTCTTCGCCTACAAGAGTGGCGTACAAGAGCGGTCTGCGACACGGCGACGCAGACTGTATTTTGTGGCCTCCACTTGCCACCACTGCGTCTGAAGCCGATAAATTGGCAATTACATTTCAGCTCCCGTGCCTGAATTTCCGAATGGCTGAACTACAAAAGGGTCTCGGTCTCAAGCTCTTCTTAACCACCTCGCACGACCATGGGGCTACTGGCCATATTTGTGTACGCAACGGTGTCGTGTTGGAAAAGAACTGGGGGTACGATTTCTTATCATAGTTCGACAAAACCTTTTCCCATTTATTTTATGCGTACTACAGGATGACCGCCCCTCTGGTCATATCGGTTTGGCTCAAATACTCCGCCGTGCACAAGAACGGTTTTACTGGCCGAAAATGCGCTTCATGACTGAACAGCGCGTGGCCAGTTGCAGGCAGTGTCAGCACCACAAACGCCCTCAACCGTCCCAGCTAGTCTGCTGCAGTCTGTGACGCATCCCTGCGCTCCATTCGAGCAAGTCGGCATAGGTCTGCTGGGTATGTTTTCGAAGACTTCCGTTGGGAAACTCTGGATCGTCGCCTGTGCCGGCAATCTTTCTCATTACTACGTAACGGCCACCCCCCAAAGGCCACCGCGTACCAAGCGTCGCTGTTTCTACTCCGCACAATCATCCTACGCCATGGACCAATGCGAGCTGTAGTAAGGGGCCAAGGCCGTCAGTTCACTGCTCATGTGCTGCAGCGACTCCTGCGTCTGTGCACAACTTTCCGCCACTCCACGGTTTATTACCCACAAAAGTACGGCTTGACTGAGAGCATAAACAAAACTCTAACCAACATGCTTTAGATGTAAGTGACCTCACATCACAATAACTCGGACTCTGGACTGCCTTTTATTAGTTACGCTTTCAAGACTGTCTCCCAAGAAAAGTTCTGGTGTAGCCCTTTCTTTGTCCTCTACAGACAGCCAGCATATTGTACCGTGGAGACCACTGTGCCTCTCTCCGCCAATGACGACCCCTGTATCGCAAAAACCCTTTGCTCAGGCAGGAAGCTCGGCGTATCCAGCCTGTGGCCAGCTTCGCATACACGCTCAAAAGGACGCTACGAGGAGCGCTGTCAGCACATCATCTACACTCCGGGCGATGTAGTCTGGCTTTGACGACCGCACAGGCGGCTCAGCCTCCGCCAAAAACTGTTTGTACACTGAGACAGGCCTCACGTAGTTATTCGCGCGATGGCATTAGGCTCCTGCTCTGCAAAAAATCTCGCGTCGACGTTGTGAGCGAGCAAGAAAATGGCTCATTTGGCACCTAGGTGGCGTGATCTTGTGACGTCATCCTGTCCACCGCGTCCGCCGCAGTGGACACCGCGTAGTGAGAAAACTGCCCAGGGCAGTTATTAATTGTCGCGAGAGGTATGCATTGCGCTCGGGGAGAGCTACCGGGGTCTCACAACCCCTACCCCATCGCTTAACTGCTGTACCACTGCGCCAACAATGGCATGCGAACATCCCGCGATCTACGAATGTAAAGTAGAACAGGACCGTGTCTGCGAAGTGATATGTAAAGAAGACTCAAGGCCGCTGCTGGGTCCCATTAATGCTATTGCATCATATCTTTAAAGCGGTTCAGACATGAAATTTTAAGGCTATTATAAGCTTGTAACGGGCTTCCTCTGTATGTAAGGTCACCCACGGCGAAGTTTTGGAAGCAACAAGCGCCTAAAATATATTTTGATCCAGCTCCAAAGAGTCCCTAAATGCTCTTTCTCAAAATCGAGACGCATCGATAGCGCTATATTTGGTGACGTAGGATTGTGGAACGATATCAGTGAATGGTAGGGACATCACAGCACACTAACGTGACGTGCTATGAACGGCGACGCGCGACATCGGCTAGTCGCTCCGTCGGCGACTGAGCGGAAGGTGTGCTGATCGGGAAATATGCTGTTGTTTACACTCCAGCCGGCATCAGCATCGTCGGCGCTGAGCGAAAACTTCACTTCGATGAGGCGATGACTATAGTTGCTCGTCTGCGCATTCTCCGTACTACGAATAAGCAAAACGGGCGACTACATTTCACACGTCACCCTTTGACTCACCAGCGGTACGAATAGGCCTAGAGTCCGCGGGGTTCGTATGTGCGATGTCGACGACTATGGAGACCATGTTCACAATTTTTAGCGAATACAAATGGTCACCGAGCATTGTTTTGACAACAGTGACCTGAAATCGAAGATTACTAACATCTTAGGACTCAAATACATTGAGCGGGAACCGCCGCTGCTAGCCGATATGACCCACTCTTCCGACAGCTGCAGTGCCCGGTAGCAATCGTCGGCGTCGCATGCGGACAACAATTTAAGCCATTTTAAATATTGGAAATGGACGCGGGACGTACTTTTAGATAAAGCAATTTAAAAGCAAGTATTGGACACATCGGAAAAACCAGTTAAAAGGAGCGAGAAGCGCCGGACATACGCGGCGTCAGCAACGTGGCTATGAAGCGTTCCCAAGGCTGGCGCTCTCTTTCGTCAGCGATTCTTGCTGAGTTACCGCACTGCGTAAACAAGTAAACGTACAACCGGCTCAAAAAAGAAGAGATTATTCATCCTAAGTATAACGTATCTTTACATTTAATGCCCAACGAACGCGCAATTGATGCAATGCAAACAAAAGTAGCGCTGAGGTGCAGTTGTCGTCATGGGCGAATTGGTGGGGGATTTCCGTACTTCGCGCGGTAAATGCTAAATCTTTGTACAATCATCTTGAAGCACTCATTCGGCGAATACAAGGTATCTTTGCTATACAAGCAGCAGAAGAAAGCGAGCAACAGATATCGTAATCAGCAGCCACTGGACCCTGAGCAGAAACGCGGCTGTGTGGGCGGAGCTAAGTGAAGACAGCGACTGTTATTGGTCGGAACGAACAGTTAGAAATGGTGCAGTTATGTAAACAGGAGATCGACCGACTGACGCGCTGTAGTCTACGGGCCAACGACACAGACGTACGCCGATCATCGGCGGCAGCGTAGCGTGGCAAAGCCAAATACAACGTAGAAACCGCGTTGGTAAACGCGGTATGCCGACATAGAAAGGCCCAAGCGAGCCGCTTGGTTTCAGAACACGATGTCGCCCCTCACCCATTTGACTTTGCTCAGCATATCGCTGTACCAGCTGGGATTTCGAAAGGCGCTGCTATGCACAGCATGTGTACGTGAGCAGATAGCTGTCTGTGCGTCACTACTTTTGGGGCCCACGTGACCAGGGTTGCTGCTCTTCGTTGGGATTGACGTCGTAACACACCCGGCGCTCAGAAACCGAAACCGCTCAGCATAAATAATGCCAGAGTAAATTATTTATAGCACATATATGAATCGTGGAGCACGTATCACGCGTCTTACGTCAAAACGCAATGTTTGAAACATACAACACGCCAACCAAATATTGAGTGTCTCCACCCCTTAAAGGCAGAGCTTAAGTGCCTCTCAAGCTTTGCTGTAGAAGCACTACTTCACAGCGTCAAGCCCAAGATTATTGTGGTCTTCAGGCCACAATATTATTCTGGCCTGACCTTGAAGGTCCAGAAATAAAATAAATATTGCCACGGTTGTGTTTCCAACCGGACGTGGCGCAAACTTACCAGCTTCGCTGGACATTGCACGAGAGCACTATGCTATCGCGGCAGCTGGTCACGCCTCGTGTCAAACTGCAGCACACTCTTGCGCTGTGCATTGCACATCGTCGTCTTCATCAACGTCCATATGCGGTGCACATACTTCAGATCAGCGTAACCTTGGATAGTGATTAACGTGTGTCTAATATTGTCGCTAGACGTTTCGATGACACAGCAAAGCAAAACCATGAGGTAACCAGGCTAAACACATGCGTTCGCGCGTCTGCTTAGTTTAACTAGGTACCACTTTTTTACTTGCCTCTCTGAGGTGACCTACTATATTGCAAGTTTCACCGCAACGAGCCGCCGTTCAACAAAACCCTAAGTTTCTCATGTGGCATGGTTGAAGCCCTGGCGCTCTTGAGATGCTTCATATCTCGGCCCATGGGCTTCGGCTATGGAAGAGGAAAGCTTAATGGCCTCAAAAACCTTTAAGCCCTATTTCCTTACTAAAGGCAGAGAGGATCTAGGCTCTCTCGCTCTGGGCTATCAACCGGGTCGAAGCTGGTCAACGCAGAATAGTAAGTTACGAAGAAATTTAGATGAGGAAACAGAGTTCTGCTCGAGCCTGAAACAATCTACCCCTTTAGCACGTACAGGACGCGACACGCAAGTGGACTTCAAGCCTAATAAAATGTCTCGAATCGTAAATAAAAACCGATGACATTGTTTGGGATTGTGTGGCTCCATTCAGAGTTTTTTTTCAAAGAGATATCATCATAAGCCTCATCATGAAAACAATCCGGCCCCGACTGTAATAAATTTGGCCGATGGAGAGGTTTGACTTCAAGAAACAAAACAAGAATCAAAAACCTCATAGGCGCAAGTCGGATTCGAACTTTAGGCGGTACAAGCAGGTGAGTTTTGTTGTCCGCTTTATTAGACCACTACGTAAAACCCATACCCTAAAACTCGCGTGTTAGACTCCCTGCTGTGCTTTGGATGTTGAAGTCTTCATCAGCTTCGGTGCGTGCGCATCAAATAAAAGCAAGAGAACGAGGCAACTCCGACGTGTGAGTTCAAGTTCGAACGCCTGGCCGGTTTAGTGACAACATAAAAGGTAGGGTGCCTCGGTACAACGTTCCTTGAGGCAGCCTAAAGAAAGATTCATTGAAGCGCCACCTGACGAACATGAATCAAATCCTACGGTTCTGTTTGAGATCTGAAGGTAGAACATTGAGGCCTGGTGCTACCGTAATGTAAAGGGGTAATTTTTCAATTGCTCTTAATTATTTCGTCAGAAGTGGATGATTCTGAAATTTCAGTTCTCATTTTTGACTGAAGGTTGATTTGTGTTGTAGCGGGTGTTAATAAACAACCGACAGTTTTCGGAACAGCGTACCTCATGAGTGGTCCTTTCTGTCGGATATGAAAGACAGCTCCCGAGGTATCTAAAACTGACTTCGTTCTTGGTTCATCGTATTGAAGCGCCCTCAACGGTGCGAAGTGTGGGCGTTGAGCATGCCAGAGTTAGTTACCGAAGCGATGGTCCTGTGATAGAGCATCGGCCACGCATTAAGAAGGTGCTGGGTTTGATCTCCAGCGCCGCCGATTACCCACCGGTTTTCTAAAGGGTACGAGATTTCCCCCGGCCTGGTGCTCGACATTTCTCGGGTGAAATGATTTAGAAAAGCGTCAACGACCAAACCGGCCCTGAAACTACGCTAGTAATTATGACCAGAACATAAGGGACGCGTGCTGTATATCGTAAGGTACTTGGTAGGCCATTAAAAGCCATTTGACATAAAGCTTCTACTTCGTTGCCGCACATATGAAGCATTAAAGGAAGGTAAAGCGGCGAGAACGTCCTCAACGCTGCGCATTTCATCCATTATTTATTCCGCCGTAGGAAAAAGGAGCTACCTAGGAAATCAACACTACCCAGTAGGAAGCGATGAGCAAGTACCACGTAGAGGTGCTTGAAAGCGGTGGGGCAAGCATTGTCTCTATCAGAAAACGATGGACTGGCCAGGGTGAGGGGGGGATGCAGGGGCGTAGAGGATTTAGGATAGACGCATAACCGTTGTTTTTTTTTTAAATGGACTGTAGTGAGTACCACAAGACCATCCGTATATAAGCGGCTAAAACACTGGGCAACGTTATATTTCACATTTATTTCAACTATTGGCAAAGACAGAGCGAGTGGTTTCGACAGCGCATTGACTCTTATGTGACAACCAATTTATTAAGCTCCTTTCAAGGTGCTACCTTCAAGGCGCTACCTCTCCCGCGAGCCCCTTAATTTTTGTACAGCTATTCCTGAATATCAGCACTTCTAGAAAGACATCAGCGGTTATATAACGTTCGCTTTTCGATAATTCTGCGACATTCGAACAGCAATGCTTAGGTGTTGCACTACCAACTCTACTTGATATCCGCTACTCTAAGCAAGGTCCGAGTTTGAATCGGCTGTAATGTTTCTTCAATATACTCTATGTTTATCGTCCTCTTTAGGTAGCCTCAAAAGAGGAGAACACCACATTTTGAATAACGAATTCTTCCTGGTATCAATTTTTGCCAATAATTTCTTGTCTAGAGTGTGCTTTGTTTCCTTTGACAGTTCATGCACCAGAGCAATTAGCCTAGCTATAGTTCGTGATAGCAACGCACTATCCAGCGTCAATCACAAAAATTAATCTCCCGGCATTAGCGTCTAAGCAGCGGGCTAATATTGCATACGCGTAGCTTTGATCGCTCGCTACCCCTCCTGGTCTTCATTTGCACATTACATTATATATATATATATATATATATATATATATATATATATATATATATATATATATATATATATATATATATATATATATATTGCTACGGTTGTGCTTGTGCTTGGTGCGCTCGCGCTTGGAACGCGAAGAGGACGAAGTGCGTTTCTGCTGCTGGGCTTCGCGTGCCCGGTTGTTCGGCTGCGTGGCTGTAAGCTGTTTCCCTGTAAATATATTTTTCCCTTTTGGTGTGCACATCTTCACGTTACATTATTGGTGGAGGTGCGGGGTACAGCCACAGCAAGCACGTAGCTTCGCAGCGGTCGTCAGCTCGCCGGCTCTTCAACCATGACCAGCGAAGGGGCCGCTCCGTCGGCGTCCGCCAACCCGGCGTTCATCATTGCCCATCCGAGAGATCCTGGGACCTTCAACGGAACGGACGGCGTCGACGTGGAAGACTGGCTCGCAATGTACGAGCGCCTGAGCACACACAACAGGTGGGACCCGACCCTAAAGTTGGCCAACGTCATCTTCTACCTGACGGGCACTGCCAGGGTATGGTTCGAGACCCACGAGGATGAACTCACCAGCTGGGATCTCTGCAAGCGCAAGCTTTGTGACCTGTTTGGTAAGCCATTCGGGCGTCAGCTCGCTGCGAAGAAGGAGCTCGCATGCCGTGCACAAACGTCCACAGAGTCCTATGTATCATACATTCAGGACATATTAGCTCTCTGCATGAAAGTCGACGCCACTATGTCAGAGTGCGACAAAGTAGGTCACGTGCTCAAAGGCATCGCAGATGACGCCTTTAACCTTCTTGTATACAAGGACTGCGGAACGGTTGACGCAATCATCAAGGAATGCCGCCGGTTCGAATAAGCGAAGAGCCGCCGAATTTCTCCGCAGTTCACGCGGTTGCCGAATACGACTGCGACGTCGTCCTGTGTAGACTCGACTCCACCGAGCCGTCTGCCGACATCTGAGAGCCTGACACGACTTGTGCGCCAAGAAGTAGAGGCAATGTCCCCCGTTGCGTTTCATCCACCCGCAAAAGACCGTACTCCAGCAGTATCCCTTATACAGGCTGTCGTTCGCAAAGAATTTGCCAATCTTGGGATTCAACCTGTTTGCTCAGTTAGTGCCCCATATGCCCGCCGCATGTCCCCGGAGCTCGGTTCTGAACGTGCATACTACCCTCGACGCAGCCGCAATCCAGATGAATGGAGAACACCTGATGACAGGCCCATCTGCTTTAACTGCTCCCGAGTTGGCCACATATCTCGACACTGCCGAAGCCGTCCGTCCTCGACCTACAGCCGCTACCCGCCGGGTTCTGCATATTCCCGCCGCTCTCTCTCGCCCTCGGAAACGACCTCTTCTGGCCACAACGCTCAGACCCCGCTTACCAACCGTTCGTCGTCACCTCAGCGCCGTCGATCTCCATCGCCCCGACCTCGCCGCCCTTCGTCGCCGGCCCCATATGCCCGCTCCCGGTCGGAAAACTGATGGCTGCAGCGTCTGGGGGTGATGCTGCTCTGACGACCCGACCAGAAAACCGTCCTTTAACTCTTCATGCTCATCGGAACATCCTTAACGTCGACGTGGACGGGGTCCCTGTTACCGCTCTGATCGACACTGGAGCGCACGTCTCAGTCATGAATGCTCGTCTTCGCCGTCGCCTAAGGAAAGTGCTCACTCCTGCCCCCTCAACTGTGGTCCGTGTTGCAGATGGCGGTATGTCTATTGTCGTCGGAATGTGTACTGCTCGTGTTTCAATAGCCGGCCGCCATACTTCTGTGCTCTTCACTGTCCTCGAACACTGCCCTCATGACATCATTCTCGGCCTTGACTTTCTCACCGACCATTCCGCCCTTATAGATTGCGCCACAAGCATCGTTCAACTCGCTCTACCTGTTCCTTCAGAGCCACCGGATCCAATTGTTCACCGACTGTGCACCGCCGACTTTGTCCGCCTGGACCCCGATGCCGCCACTTATGTCCGTTTCTCCTCGGTCCCGCCAGTTCCCGATGGTGACTACATCATTACTCCGGTTCCTGATGTGCCCTTTACACGCAGTGTTGCCCTTGCGCATACAGTTGTCACCATGTCGGCAAATCAAGCGTCCCTTCCGGTTCTCAACTTTGCCTCTTACGTTCAGCCGCTCCCGCAAGGTATGTCGCTCGCCACGCTGTGCCCTGCTGCCGAATGCGTCGTATCGGCGGTGAGAAGCGTCCCACCCTCGTCGAACTGCCGCGACTCTGACGTCCCACCACCTGATGAATATGCAAAAATGATTGCTGCTGACCTCTTACCTGGGCAAGCTCACGACCTTCGGTATCTTCTGTCGTCTTTTCGCGACATCTTTGACTTCGATGACCGCCCTTTGGCTCGAACATCTGTGGTCACGCATCGCGTCAACAGCGGTGACGCAGCTCCTATTCACAGACGACCCTACAGAGTGTCCAGTACAGAACGCACCATCATACAGCAAGAGGTGGACAAGATGCTCAGTAAAGACATCATAGAGCCCTCGTCGAGCCCTTGGGCCTCACCAGTTGTGCTGGTTAAAAAGAAGGACGGCAGCTGGCGCTTTTGCGTTGATTACCGGCACCTAAACAACATAACAAAAAAAGACGTCTATCCACTCCCAAGAATAGACGATGCTTTGGACTGCCTTCACGGAGCCAAATTTTTCTCTTCAATTGACCTTCGGTCCGGGTATTGGCAAATCTCTGTTGATGACAATGACCGCGAAAAGACGGCATTCGTCACACCGGACGGCTTATATCAGTTTAAAGTTATGCCATTCGGTCTCTGTAATGCGCCAGCTACCTTCGAAAGAATGATGGACTCCTTGCTTCGCGGCTTTAAATGGTCCACATGTCTATGTTACCTCGACGATGTTGTGGTTTTTTCGCCCACGTTTACCACGCACCTCGAAAGACTGCCGAGCATTCTTTCTGTCTTCCGTCGAGCCGGGCTACAGCTCAATTCGTCGAAATGTCAATTCGGTCGCCGCCAACTCACCATTCTCGGACATCTAGTCGACGCTTCTGGTGTCCGCCCGGATCCTGTTAAAGTTAAAGCCGTCAAGGACTTCCCTATTCCCCAGTCGTCTACGGATGTGCGCAGCTTCGTCGGCCTCTGCTCGTACTTCCGCCGTTTCATCAAAAATTTTGCCGGCACCGCTCGCCCCCTGACCGACCTTCTAAAGAAAGACACCCCTTTTACCTGGGGCCCTGCCCAAGAGGAGGCCTTTTCTTCGCTAGTCGACTTACTCACCTCCCCACCTATTCTGGCCCATTTTGATCCGTCGGCTCCGACTGAAGTTCGCACAGACGCCTGCGGTTATGGGATTGGCGCCGTGCTAGCCCAACGTCACCAAGGGCAAGAACGCGTTATTGCATATGCCAGCCGCCTCCTTTCTACAGCTGAGCGAAATTACTCAATTACAGAGCGCGAGTGTCTAGCTCTTGTTTGGGCCGTAGCTAAGTTCCGACCGTACCTGTTTGGCCGTCCATTCTCCGTAGTGACCGATCACCACGCCCTTTGTTGGCTGTCTTCACTGAAAGACCCCACAGGCCGGCTCGGACGTTGGACGTTGCGCCTCCAAGAGTATTCTTACACTGTTCATTACAAGTCAGGGCGTCTCCATCAAGACGCCGACTGCCTGTCTCGGCACCCTGTAGAGCCGCCTGATCCTGGAGACAACGACCTCGGCCCGTGCCTCTTCGCTATCTCCGATCTGGTTAACATCGCGGACGAGCAGCGACAAGACTCTTCCTTGCGTATTCTCATTGATCGCCTCAACTGTGCCAGCCGAGATCCTTCATTGCAACTGTTCGTCATTCAGGATGGCGTCCTATACCGCCGCAACCTTCGTCCTGACGGACCTCCGCTTCTGCTAGTCGTTCCCCACCGTCTCCGTTCATCTGTCCTAGCGCAACTACACGACCTACCGACCGCAGGCCACCTCGGCGTCTCCCGCACATACGATCGGGTCCGACGCCGCTTCTTTTGGCCTGGTCTGTACCGCTCTGTTCGGCGTTACGTTGCCTCCTGCGACCTCTGTCAACGCAGGAAGAGACCATCAACGTTGCCTGCTGGCCTTCTACAGCCTATTGACGTACCTCTCGAACCATTCTACCGTGTTGGACTCGACCTTCTCGGACCTTTCCCGACGTCCTGCTCCGGCAACCGTTGGATTGCTGTCGCGACCGACTATGCGACGCGGTACGCTATCACGCGTGCGTTACCAACAAGTTGCGCAACCGATGTCGCCGACTTCCTATTGCAGAACGTAATCCTTCACCACGGCGCTCCACACCAATTGCTGACGGACCGCGGCCGCTACTTTTTGTCCCGAGTAGTTGACGATATCCTCCGGTCCTGTGGCACGCAGCATAAGCTCACTACAGCTTACCATCCCCAGACGAACGGGCTTACCGAGCGCCTCAACAGGACTCTGACCGATATGCTATCCATGTATGTCTCGCCCGACCACCGCGATTGGGACGTTGCCTTGCCTTATGTAACATTTGCTTATAATTCGTCGCGGCATGATACCACCGGCTATTCTCCTTTTTACCTTCTGTTTGGTCGGCATCCTGCGCTGCCATTGGATACATTACTACCGAGTTCTACTGCCTCGACCACAGAGTATGCACGTGACGCCATCTCCCGAGCAACTATGGCCCGTGAAATCGCCCGAGACCGGCTCACCGCATCTCAGACCTACCAGAAGTCAGTTTACGACCGCCGGCATCGCCCAGTACACTATCCGCCAGGCTCACTCGTCCTCCTTTGGTCTCCTTCTCGCCATGTCGGTCTCTCTGAGAAACTTCTACGTCAGTACAGTGGCCCTTATCGAGTTCTCCGTCAGGTGACCGACGTGACCTACGAGATTACACCTCTTCATGCTCCGACGTCGTCCACTAGCCCTTTGACTGACGTCGTTCATGTAGTCCGTCTCAAACCGTACCACACGCCTGCTACATCATCCACTTAGCACCGGGACGGTGCTTTTGCCGCCGGGAGTTATGCTACGGTTGTGCTTGTGCTTGGAACGCTCGTGCTTGGTGCGCTCGCGCTTGGAACGCGAAGAGGACGAAGTGCGTTTCTGCTGCTGGGCTTCGCGTGCCCGGTTGTTCGGCTGCGTGGCTGTAAGCTGTTTCCCTGTAAATATATTTTTCCCTTTTGGTGTGCACATCTTCACGTTACAATATATATATATAAATAAATAAATATATATATATATATATATATATATATATATATATATATATATATATATATATATATATATATATATATATATATATATATATATATATATATATATATATACACATATACACATACATTTCATTTTCTTAGACAGCGGCGCCAAATATGCAATAAATACTTTGTGCGAATCAGCGCACTTTCGCGCTAACCATAACGTTTAAACAAGGCATTAACTTTTTTTAAAATCCAGAAAAGAGCCATGGCATGCCTTCCAATAAAGGCCGATATGAAAGCATAGAATGCCTGTTTCGCGCATGAAACGACACTGAAGACTCGGTGCTTTGATTATTATGAAGTACCCCTCTAATGTTGCGCCTTGAGGCAAGTTGGAATGCGGATGCTAAAATTAACAGTATCGAATCAAACTGATTCCTAACATTGTGGGTTTCTGCAGCTCGCTCGCGGCATCCACAGGCTTGGAGGCATCGGCCTGAACATTAAGAGTGATGATAAGGTTCTTGTGTGTGTCCAGTTTCCTCACAAAAGTGGGCAGTAGTAGAACGAGAAAATATTTCACCAACATATAAGGACCTGTGTTCTCAAAATAATCATCTTTCTTCATTAGGTTCACTGCCTCCGGGAAGGACGCCGTGTTCTTCTTGAAACCAGATATTTCCCAAGATGCCTTTGGGACGCAATAGAAGGGTAAGATTGTTACATTAAATCGACCAAACGTTCGTGCTTTTTCAACAACCCACAAAGCTTGAAAATTTGGAAGCTGCTCCCAATTCTCCTATCTCTTTTATGGTGACGTTTTCTGCCGCTTCTCCAAAAGCGTATTTCGTCTACAAATTTTCACCACCAGGCTAATAATTTTCTATACAAATTAGAACTGTACAGCAACCAAGACGAACACAAGTAAGAGGCACACAGGACTAGCGCTAAATTTCATCTAACTTTATTCACTGGCAGCGCAGCAAATATAAGGAAAAACCAGAGCACGTGCAGATACCAGTTCACACACACCACTATCAACAGAACCGTTCAAGATATACCATCTCCGGTTTACATAGATTCACAGACGTATCACTATAACACAATAAACCCCTCTTTTCCTTATATGACAAGCCGCCAGTGGTTCCCTTGCCCTAGAATCTTTGCTTTTGCCAAAAATCTTTATCTCATGAAACCGTGGTTGGCACTTTTTGCAGGACTGGCATCTAGCCTGCGGCAAATTTTCTGCCGCTCGAGGGCACTCAAAACACTCAGCGTAGTGCTGAGGAAGATGTGCACCACTAAGGTCTTTCCGTGAGGGCGCGTGCTAACCTGCCCTTTCATTGATGCAGAGCCCTGTTTGGCCCACATAGACCTTCCCGCATGACAGCGGTATCTGGTAAACCACCCGATGCAGCAATTCGTGAACTATTTCTTTGCATGTTTGACGCTGCAACCACTCTTCTCTTTGCTCGCAATGCGCGCGCAGAGCTGTGACCGCTCTCGTGGGGCCGAGAAAGCAACCGGCACGCCATGTTTGTTAGCCCCTTTTTTCAAGTCGTGGGCTACCTTGTGCACATACGGCACTACCTCCGGTTTGGCAGCCGTTTCTCAGCTGACACATGGCTGCTGCAACTTGATGGTTTTCATCTTCTGTAAGAGGGCTTCAGCAACCGCTGTGATGACTCTGCCTGGGAGCCCTGCCAACAGTAATCTATCTACCTGCCTGTCATAGCTCCCTTGCATAGTATGACCGCACGACTTCATTAGAACCGATTCAAGGCAAAGATTGGCAATGGCGCGTTTCACAGTGTTCGTCTTGGTAGCGCTACAGTTCTAATTTGTTACAACATGCACCATCTAGCCCAACTAAAAGCTCTTCTAAATTTGCTATTATGCAAGAAGCGTGCCTGCTTGCCTTGTACTTATGCACCTTAAATGAACTGCTTCCCCTTTGAAGTGTCTGCATCAAAATACGATATTCTCTGTAATAACTAGTCTCTTACTAGTGTTAAATGAAGACAAAAGAGTTTTTTTCTTTATACTACATAGCAACCTCATTTAGAATAGTCCTGCATGCGAGAACCACGCCCTTGGATGATTTTAGTACCTGTAATCAGTGAGCAGTGCACATCTCCGGTTGATCTATCTGCTTTGGTGTTGAATACTTCGCCCGTAATAAAACAACGAAATAGCTTCCTTGTCACTCATGAGCTACTCAAGAATCTGTTACGTACTCAGCAGGCAGTGAGGACGTCTGGGCGTCTATTTATTTATTTATTTATTTATTTACAGATACTGTCAGCCTTATTGTCAGGCCTTGGGCAGGAGTGGACAACACAAATCAACAAATTCAAGGCGTTTTGTGACAGGGTGCAGAGCTCAGCCTGGCCGGGCCGACCAGCTTCTGTTTACTCTACGGTTCCCATTTCCTACGCTTTGTCGTCGACACAAAGCACGTTATATTATAATCGGGCTCGTTCGCAGCGGCGCTGTAATCTGGCCCGGCTTCCCCTACTACGCTGCAGGGACCACCTGTTCATGTCCTACTGCTGCCAACTTTACCCATAAAGTGAACGCTCAAATAACCGAGTGCCCGGCTACGCGGAAGTATCGATCGCCGCTCGTTCAGTCGCTAACCAACGTCTGAAGTTTTAATCACCACAACTAGGGCGCGCCTCTTCAAATTCCACGCACCTTTTATGAACGAGATCAGGGCACGCACGGCACTCCGCATTTCAAAGTTTAGAGAGGACTTCGCTGATTTCAGTAAAAAAAGTCAAATAATACACGCTTAACGGAGAGCAAGCTCGGCGCTCACCTTTTGCAGCTCCGTTTCAGCCACCGCAGCTTTGGCATCTTCGGCCAGTGGAGAAAGCTGCAAGTGATTTTCGTCATGTTAGAATTCATGCGCAGGCACCAGAGTGTAAGGCAGCTGTCTGCCACACGGGTTGAGCGTTATTGGCTTTCCGTGCATGTACCGGTTCGTCCGATCTGAACCGGAGTATATTATCCGCTATGGCTAATGGTTACATCAGATGTATAACTGAAAACTACGCATCCTTTGTTTTTGGAACTAGTTCTAAACAGAATGCAAACTACCATTGGGCCTATTCTAACGTTAGCTTAGCCGAAAAAGAAAATTCTTTCTTCTGCGCGGAGTATCTTCTCTCGTTCCACTTGCAGCTGCCTGTACGCCTGGTAGCGTCGCCAAGCAAAGAGCATGCTCCCGTCAGTTCTCACTTCCAATCCCTTGGCGTGGTGCTTGAGCCGCTGCTTCTTCCTCTTGCTCTTTGACTGCACTCCAGAGTAGTTGCTCTTCTCCTCCGCCGTCTCCTGGTCAACGAATCAAAAGCCACGCCGTAATGAGGAAGAGTATATGATGTTGAATACTAGCATATCAGTAAGCAAGAACGCATCTGCCACCAAGCGCGCTTTTTTTTTCCAGTACTTAATTTTTTCCCCTCAAGTTGATCTTGGCATCGAAATGCTAGTAATACCATTTGGGTTTTGTTATTCGGAACTTTGATTTTTGGGTATTTTCTCTCCCGTATATCGTGACAACTCTGCAATGTACTGCGCCGATGCCTGCTATGTGGGGATAAATGTCCCCGAGTAATCCAGTAGCCCTAGAAGACGCGAATGCGGTGAAAGACGTTAGCCCTGAATTTTAGATCCCCGCGAGTTCTGTACAGAAATAATCAGCAACACACGCAAGAAAAATGCTTACCATTAAATGCAAAACCCGTGAAATACCTAAAAAAACATGAACCACGTCTATCGGAAGCTAAGTCTGAGAGATTTTTAGTCCTTTCGAAACTCGAAGCGACCCTTGGTCTCCAGAGACGACGTTTGGTTAGCAAAAAAGACTAATTGTCAGAAATGAAAATAGTGTGCAGCTTTTAAGGACTAAATTTTTATCCCCGGTACCAATGGGGTGAACGGCGGGATGATCAGCATTGTTCAGTCCCCGTTATTCAGATACTCCCCGCTGTCTCTCTTGCTGTCCGTGAGGGCGCCATAGCCCTGCCGCAAGAAAGGCTTATTGGTATCGCAGGGACTGCCAGCTTCGAATTACTATACCTGGTGTTTACGGAAAGACTAGTTTTCAAATGTACATTTTTTTGGGCTGAACATATTGGTTTTGAGCATAGTATTACTAGTCTTGGCGGACACCAGAAAACCGGTGAATTGTTTTATGCACTAAGCTGAATCACTACATTATAGTGGTTAACTTTTTAACTATTTGAGTTAGGCGCCTAGTTGCAATTAGAGATTTGCAGCCGGTGGTTAATAATAGCCATATCAGTTTTTAGAATTTAAGAAATGTGATTACCCTCGACGCTGTGGCTCGACAAAATTTTGATATATCGTACCAAAACGCATGAGCTTTCAAAAAGCAAGCAGGCGAAGCCGCCTTTCCAGTGCATGTAAAGAGTCAAAGAAGGCAAATTTTGTCGTGCCACAGCGCCAAGCGTAATAGCGATTTCTAAATTCTAAAATTGATATCGCTAGTAATAACGACCGTCTACAAATCTCTAATTGCGACTAGGCGCCTAACTCCAATACTTTAAACCTTTTTATTGAAAATTAGTTAACCAGCTTATTACTTACAACGATTCAACGGTTTTCCGTTGTCTGCCAGCACTGGTCATACAATGATCAAAAAGCTACATTTTTAGCCAAGCAAAAACAATTTTTGAGGATTAAAGTCTCGCGAGAAACACCTGGTATACGGCGCTCTTTAAAACTTGTTGGATCTAGGTTGCGTGAGTACGCGTTTAAAATATGCACGGCATCCTTTCGTTACACTATGTTTACCATTGTGTGCTATCAGCGAAGAGATCCCATCTGATCTGCCGCTGCTTGACAACGAAGGGCAAAATAAAGGTGGAACACAAGTTCTGATGGTACTTTTTAAATAGTATAACGTCCAGCTGGCCTGGAGAGGCAACACAATTGCATATTCTGCGCCAAAACATGAACAATAACATGTGCAAGGCTGTGCGGCTGCGAAACGCTTCGAGTTAGTATATGCACTGCTTGGTCAGTTGATTTTGTGAGTGGACAACCGTTGCAACCACTAAGCATGTTTTGTAAAATTTATGAATGCTTACTTTCAAAGGCTGTGACAATATAATAGCCACAAGTTGCGCATAAGTAGCAAGATATGTGAAGAAATCCAGTGGGTTGCACGTATATCTTGCGTGGCTGGTGTATGACTCACGTATTCGGCACTGTGAAAGAGTTGTGGCAGTGTAGTAATTAAATGTTATTCATTGCCTGCCGAGACAGATTTCAGAACAGTGTATACCCGAAAAAGAGAGTCCAACCTGTTTGCGTTGCCACGTGGACATTAAAACTTCCCCAGTGCTGTGAAATCTAAAGGCACAGCGATTCGGGGGGGGTGGGGGGGGGAGGGCTTTGGTTGAGGCTTGTAAGCCTCGAGAATGTATGTGAATCTCTCAATGAAGGTTTCACGCGAAGAGCGAATGTTTACATTGGAACGTGTGAATGCAGTTCTTGTACTCCGCTGCCTATGGTGTCTGTGGACTTAGACTCAACATCTTATCAAGGCGGAACTTTGGGTATTTGAGCATAGTCTTTTGAATACGTAATGTCTAGCACTTTGGGACACAAACATCAAAACAAAACACATGTGAACAGGAGCAACGCTATATTGATATACAGGCCCTCTTACACGGACAATGCTTACAAGAAGGCTCAGGGCAGCGTCCCTATAACGGCTCTCATCGTAAGAAGAGTGCAGTGGTCTAGCGGAAAGCGTACCTGACTTCAAGTCCAGGAGTTTCTAATCTCCACCATGGGTGAACGAGGATTCTTTTTCTTTTTTTTATCTTAGTAGACACTCCTCTTTCAGGATGAACAGTTGGTCCGGTGCATTCATCGTGACGGACGAATGGTTCCACCCCATTGGATGGTTTGCTACAGCACATACATTTAATCCCTCCGTAGTTAGTCTCAAAAGTGCTTGTAGTTGAGCAAACTAGTCCCTGAGAGGGCGAGGAATCATCCTTTTCAGTCCATTTTCTGTCCATGTCTTTCTGCGCTCTCAGTACACGCTGCACAGCCTTTCTACACTAAAAACTACCAAGATTTACAAAACTTCCGCTTATTGTTGTTAGGAAACACTTGCTTGCGCTAATCGCGGGAAGTTCCGCGAGGTCGTGAAACAGACTCAAGCGTTCTAAGCAAATGGGAGATCAGAAAGTTGTGCAAGTTGATTGATATGCATACTGAAGAAATTGGCGCGGAAAAAACGAGGACAAGCGAGACAAACAAAAACGAGCGCTACCCACAACTGAAGGTTTATTCGAGAAAATGCTCGAATAAATAGGAAAACCAACAAGAACTAAAACGAAAAACGTCATGAACATCACATGTTACCTCACCCCGTGAATACCAATGAATTGGTGAGGAACATATACTCCCTATCAGAGAAGCGGACGGAACTCTACTAACGCACTTATCTCCACTGATGCGCATATGAAAGGCTTCCATGAGCTCATGCGGGAGTTGATCCCTGTGCCGCAATAGGATGGTCGTTTTTTCGAAAAGCGGTTTGCACCGGATTTCCTTTTCCTTGTCTTTTGGGCTGCACGAGCGGAAATGTTTAGGGAGATAATCAACAAAATCTCCCCCGAACAATCCTCGGTGTTCTCCTAATTTTTCGTTTCTCCTAATCCCGCTTTTTCCGCGTCAACTTGTTCAGTATGTTTTAAGCAAGGTACCTTTAAGACATGAACATAAACTTCGTTCTTCATGAAAATTAAAAAAAATAAACAAATATTTTAGGACAAGTATGATTATTAAGAACCTTATACTTATATTTATCATTGTGTATTCTAATTTTTCAGTGGTGTCGTCGGCTTTTTGGTCACTGAATATCGAAGTTTGTCGGTGATGTCACCAAAATTTCGCTGGCATGCTGCTCAGGGAACAGCAGGCACCCCTGTAAATACTTCCTTCTTCAAGAAAATTAAAAAAAAAACAAATATTTTAGGACAAGTGTGAAACTACCTGAAACATAAAAAATATTAGGAACTCTATATACTTATATTTATCATTGTGTATTCTAATTTTTCAGTGGTGTCGTCGGCATATTGGTCTTTGAATATCACAGTTTGTCGGTGATGTCACCAAAATTTCACCGGCATGCTGCTGAGGGAACGGCAGGCACCCCTGTAAATTACGCCTTCCCACCTCTTGAGTAAGTGTTGTCATTCTTTCTAGCCGTAAGCCTTTGCCCTCCGTGCAAGCAGGAACGCTTTAAGCTATCGCAAAAGGCGCATGTTGTGACGTGAATGAGAATGAAATATTTAATTCTCAGCGCTGATTGCTCTCGGTTGACGCTGGCCTTGGAAGAGACCGTTGCTTACCAATGGTTGCTTCTGCGGGTCGTTTTCGGTCTCTGCGAGCTTGGTCTCGTCGGCGTGAAGAGCGCTTTCCTCAACATTGGTGGCCAGGGGATCGACCGCTTCCTGCGGAAAAGTATGCAGCAGTGGTCTGGCGACACATACCAATCTTTTATGTAGATATATCAAAATTTCCGCTCATATTATCTACACGATCTCCCCTGTAATTATTTCTTGTTTAACTGCCCCTCTACAATCGCCTTCATCTATAGGGCAGCTTTGTTGTTAACAAGGAAGCGCAAAATACCGGACGACGGAGAGAGCAAGGGACACAAAAAACAGGTTCACGAGCGTGAACCTGTTTTTTGTGTCCCTTGCTCTGTCCGTCGTCCGGTATTTTGCGCTTCCTAGTTAACAACATGCATCACCAACTAGCCCGGCAGCTTGCTCTCCTGAGGGCAGCTTTGGTACACGTGGACACAGCAACTGACATAAATTCTCCTTTAACTGCGCAAACTACGTGGCTGCCATTAAGCGAAAATGCCGGCACGAGTCCGTGAGTGGCCACCGGGCTAATACTCGGGCGCCTGCAGCAAACCGACTGCAAGTACGAACTCTGGACAAGAGTCGAGAGAGAAAATATGCATCATCGAAGGCGACGAGCTGGGCGCCCCGGCGATACCGAGCAAGTGGCGACATCGGAGAGAGGGAAAGCAGCGCCAATAGCGAACACGTGTCACTGGCTGAGCCGACGCAACGTGCGAAGTGATACCTAATGCGTATAGTAGAACAAATACAAAAGCATCACATAAAGCCACGCAAAGCAAAGCGAAAGGAAAATGCGGCAATTGTGTAGCTTCAAATCATTAACGAGCTATACAAGCCCCCGCCGCGGTGGCTCAGTGGTTAGGGCGCTCGACTACTGATCCGGAGTTCCCGGGTTCGAACCCGACCGCGGCGGCTGCGTTTTTATGGAGGAAAAACGCTAAAGCGCCCGTGTGCTGTGCGATGTCAGTGCACGTTAAAGATCCCCAGGTGGTCGAAATTATTCCGGAGCCCTCCACTACGGCACCTATTCTTCCTTTCTTCTTTCACTCCCTCCTTTATTCCTTCCCTTACGGCGCGGTTCAGGTGTCCAAAGATATATGAGACAGATACTGCGCCATTTCCTTTCCCCAAAAACCAATTATTATTATTAGCTATACAAGCCGGCGATGGAAAGCGACATAAAGTGATGGAGCTTTCATGCAATCGAATGCGGCAAAAGGAATAAGCACGGAATTAAAAAAATACGGAATAGAAGAACATCAAATTTAAGAGCATCTAATGGGAAAGCAGTATCCGAAAGGTGTATCCACTTACGCGTTTCGTCCCATCAGACCATCGCAGCATTTATAAATTTTTGGTATGTTTCTTATTGGAATCTAAGCACGTTGACAAAGTTATTTGTGTTATCCTGATGCTAGAAGATGTATATATAGCAGTGCTCAAAAATGGAGAGACCTCGCGAATCGCGGTAATCGCGATTTTTCTGTGTTTTAAAGCGTGCCCAGCAGAAGTATGTGCGCTGAGAGGCTAACATATTTGGTCAAGCGCCCTATGCATATCCCTATGCATGCAGTTTAGTCAGTCCGCGTGATCTCTCCACTTTTGCGCTGGCGTGTACATCACACTTCAGAAGCAATTGAGGATCGTCTAAAACCCCTAAATAAAACAACTGAACCTACCACTGCGCACCCTTCTCAGCTTTCCTAATATAGTATATTACATGGGCATTATTCAGCGCAGCTTTTAAACTCTTCGAAAAAAAAAAATGGCACGGGTCAGGGCAAGTATAAGAAGCGGAAATGGGGAGGGGAATCGGGTATTGTAGGGAGGTTATCCTTCAGAGTAGCATCATCTCTTAGTATAGCCAACAGATAGAGAAGGCGACCGGTGGATGTGAGGACGTGTTCGAAGCTACTAATGTGCGTTCGCTTCCGTGCCTCTCGACCGGCTAGGCAGGGCCCAGTGCTTTTGGAAATGCGCCTTGTGTAGTGATGTGATTCAGGTATCCTTGACCCAGAGAACAATATTCCTGCGCTATACCGTGCTCTGGACGCAATAAGCCCCATGATATACATGTTACAGCCAGCAAGACACCAGTGGAAGCCTTTTTCCATGTGTTTCAGAGAACACTTTTAGATATTTCTAAAATAAGAGAGTTGGAAATATTTTCTGAAATGAACTCTCAGCTGCGGAGGGCATACGTTATGTGCGAACCATACAAGCTAGCTGGACAATAACGAAAGTTTTATTTTAAGGAGTATAGTTAGTAAATCCGGAAGTTCATATTAATGGCGAGGTCGAAGCTTTAGAGAACACGATGCCATGTTAGTATTTTTTACCGAAGGAAATGTCCTGCTGTAAACTCTTGCAGTGAGAAGAAATGTGGTATTTTTTTTTTGCACTAAATAGAGCCAATGAGGCTTGGCGTAAGTTATGTGCAAACGCATCGTCCACATGTGGCTTGTTGCAATGCCTACGGCGCGCAGTTCAAGCTTCCTGAGCTCTCGAAGACGACTTCCACGTAGCCGTAGCATCAGTTTTATAGCACTAAATATTCGTACCGGATGAAGTACCCAGAAGGGAATGTAATTTGACGCGACAGTTCCCCTCACTCTGCGCCCCAGGCAGCGCCTACGTATTAGATGCGCCCGAACTAAAGGCCCGAATTTGGTAGAGGAAAAAAAAAAAACCCTGGGCGCACTGAAGCTCCGCTTTATGGGTATGACGCTACGAGTTATGGTTCGCTTTAGCGGCCCGTTGTCCTCTTTGCATATCACTTCGCAGGCGTAGACACTGTTTTCATTTGAATGTATATTTGTCATTTTGAATTATTTTATTTACAATCTTTTCAGTGTGTATTTCTTATTTGGATTTCACATTTAAAGTTTGAATCCTACATTAATTCATTTGATTTTTTACCGAAACCGATTAGTTTTTATTTTGCGTTTTTTTATTTGTGGCGTCTTGCTTCTGGTTAA
Organism: Amblyomma americanum; assembly: GCF_052857255.1. Lineage (NCBI taxonomy): Eukaryota > Metazoa > Arthropoda > Arachnida > Ixodida > Ixodidae > Amblyomma > Amblyomma americanum. The sequence goes on along the minus strand of NC_135498.1, from coordinate 175,718,987 downwards.
CTGGCCTAGAGTTGTGACGACATGCCGTCACCGACGACTGCGAATTTTGTTTTCACACTCCAGGGGCTGCCATGTAACGATACTTCGTTCTTACTCCCTTCGGGTTTCCGCCAAATGTTCAGTCGAACGCTACCGCGTTTAAATATGTAACTTTTGAGCACTTTGTACGTATAAGCATGCGCTCTTATTGGCAGGTTGTTAGCCGTTACTACTTTTAATTTCATCTGCTAAATTGTAAAAAGGTGTAAATGCCTGATGTGTCAGTGCACTCGCCTCGAGGAGTGAATCGTGGTAGTGAATAAAAAAAGTTCTTACTTCTGCGCCCTTGGAGTGCGTCTTTGAATGGTGCTTCTTCCTTTTGGCCTTGGAGTGGCCTAGCGAGTAGCCGCTCTTGTCGTCGGGCGCCTGGGTGAAAATTAAAGCCAGACATCCCACACTGAGACACTGTAAGCTTCTTACGATGTCCACATCATGACAGAATTACGCGTATTGCGAGAAACGGCAACGTTTCCTTGCAAACTTGCTGGCCTAGTGGGTGACAGAGCACTGTCAGAAACGATGTGTAGAAGAACGTGTGTACTTGATAGTGACCTGTAATGAGCTCATGTTTTGTGGATAAGCTCATGGATAACATTTGGCAAAACACAGTAGTAATAGTGTGTACTACTAACGGTGCGCTCAGCGCCAATTGGCAAGCAACATAGGTGTATATCAGGATATGTCCGAGCAGCGAAAAAAATCCCACCCGAAGGTAAGTTCGGAACCACCGAAACCAAAATTCAATACACGATACATTTCTTTCACGCTTGTGCGTTTATTTGCAACACAATATCGTTGCCAGTGCGACTTTAAATTGGCGCAAATCTCTCTTTCGTAAACACTATTGCGACATACAGTAATTCCCCGATATCTTTTTTTTTACTGAAGTTACACTTTTAAATTTACGTGCACTAGTTTGGAACGGAAATACATGTCGTGAAATGTCTCTTCCGCTAATCTGCTCTATTTTGTGTTTTTTTTTCTATTCATGCAGGTCTTTTTTTAGCGGATCTAGAAATTTCGTCACAAATACATATCTTTCATCTTTATCTTCTCTGTTTAGATCATCATTCCTAATTATCCTCTCTATTTAGCATAAAACATAGGTGATGTCAGCGCTCAAAGTATTATTTTTGCACCATTGAGTTGGCCTAGTTGGTATGCATTCATAATAAAACAGCGCAAAAGACGACAGACCAGAGAAAGGGGGAGCGTGTGTGCAGTTTTGCTCGACGTTTTTCTGTATTTTGTTAGAGCGTGAAAAAACGGGCGAACTTAGTGCGCTCACGTGTGCTAGCGAACACATCGTGCCGGCGAGCGTGCGATGGCCTTCGAAGCGTGCCGTGCGCAGCGCGCACAGCCGGCAGGCGAGGATAATCGAGGTGGAAAGCGCGGGAGTGGAGAAGAGTGTCCCTAGTTTCAGTATCAAGCAGTTTCAGTTTAAGAGAGCGCGTTGTTGGGCGCATCGGTCAGGCATTTCAACCAAGCGCACTGCGCACACGGAGACAAGGACGGCAAGGTAACACAGCAAACGCAGGGTATTATTTTGCTTCGCTCCGCCATGCATCGCAGATCCCTCAAACTTTTGTGGCCGACAGCACACCGTCTACTGTGCACATTAGGCTACGCGGCGAGGGGCTCAGAAAGATACGTAATAATTGTGGCAGTCCGGCACCTTATTAACTAAAATAATTGAACTACCGTAAGCCGGCATGTTTATATTTGAAACTATGAGGCAGTCGTATTCCTACACAATTTAACTTCATAGGATTTTCTTAAGACCCGCGTGCTCCGAGATACTGGCGTCCCAAGCTTTCAGCTCTAGCTATGTAATTGCGCATGCAAGGCGGTTGCGATCGGCGCGAAACTTCCCCTGGCATGACGCGGCGTGACGCAGCGTACAGCGGCCGGCGAAGCTGACAGCTGTTTGCCTTTCACTTTTGGCAATGAAAATATCAGAAACGCCCGACGCAACGGCTGTATCATACAAAGGAGGAGCTTGGGGTCGGCTTCCACTGCCTAGCATGCGCAATATGCAAAATCGGTGAAAATTTTTGATGCGAATGTTCCGCACCATAAGTGCTTTAGAAGAATTTCAGCATATAGAGTACAATATAAATGCCACCGCCTCCAAGCTTTCTACATATTCAATGACGGTAGTCGCAGTGGCTACAAATTTCGTTAATATAGTTTAGTTAATGGTGGGCTTGACTGTGACAGATATAATCTCACTTTTGTCCCGTGGTCAGCATAAGTTGTTTCTATAGATGAATTTCATGCACAAATTAATGCCTAATTTAAAGAAATCTGTAGGCCTTAACTTTGATCATCCCTGATACCTTTATATGTGTATACAGGCCTGCAGGCTTATAACATTTATCAGGAAATCGACCTTTCCCGTCATGTGCTTGTGCCTGCCTGTCTGCTCTTCACCCCAGCGCGCAGCGCATGGTGCTCTGTGGCGGAGCTCGAGGAATACGCCGGCAAGCCACGGATTGCTGAGAGTGAAATAACGCCAGTAATTACACTGCCACTGAGCAGCCACGGAGCAGACACCGCTGTGTCTTAGAATCGCTAAAATGCTGCTGACTTTAAGGTTGCGTCACACGATCACCAAAGTGCATAGACCTTTTCTGTCTCTCCTTGGCTAGTCAGCTGTGGCAACAATGTCCGAAAGTTAATGTTGATGCTTCACCAGATTAACAAATGAGTGCTTTCTACAGCCCATTGTTGAGTACACCGCAACCCGTCAAAGAAAATGTGAGATATGGATAGGTCATGAAAGACAATAGCGTCCTGGGTGAGCTTCGCCAGGTTTAGCCTCAGTCACAGTTCCTTCATTCCACTGCAGTATTTGGGTTTGTGCACGCATCTTGAACATTAAATGCAAGATAATTACGTGGTTCACAAAATGATGGTGATAGCAGCTGTGTAGTTGCAAGATCACCGCAGAATGTACGGTCTTCACTGTGGAGCGGGTTTTCTACTTTGTGCAAAATGCCGATGTACAAGAGTGCGAAATTTAGACAGAACTATGCAGCTGTCACAATCCGCCACTGCAGAAAGAAACGCGATGCCGCTTTTCCAGGTTAAGCTTTATCGTTAACAGCTCTTATTTTTTCTACGGTGCAGTATGAGAGTGCCGTAGGAAATTTTCCTAAGGTAAACTGGAATGCTGCGCCCAAATAATAGCGACTGTCTTCTATGACGACATTCCGGACTTCAGCTTTGCGTTGTTCTATAAACTTTGTTCCTGTCATCTGCCCGCTGTCCCTTCAGGCAATGCAGAAGTCCATTCAACTCCTCCGGTGCTCTTTTCTACGGCAAGAAGCCATTTTCTGACGCAATTAGAGACGGCCAGTAAGAGCAAAAGTTAACAGGGATGAAGAAATGAAGTTGATAACACAAAGTGATTTTTTCTTCTCAGAGTTTCATTTAAAGGCCATCTTAAGCAGCCACTGCCTTCAACAAAGAAATGGCCGCATTGAAGCAAAGCATAGTACAACTTAGATACCACACAATGCCGTCCCTTTGCAATATTTGTCTTTTTTTTTTAAATTTGCGCGTGGTAGACCCAGCTGCGTTGCGTATGCTAGCCTGACCAAGGTGCTAAATTTGTTGATTCTTCGGTTTTGTGAGTTACATTGAAGACAGGCAAACAAAGGCGGCAGTGCGTTTCTCTGCCTCGCTTATCCCTCTTCATAGGTCATCTTCAAGTTCCCCCAAGGGTCCGTTGGTTACCTTGTCTACACACTGCATCCCCGCGCCCACTTATTTTTTCCTTATTTTAAAATAAGCAATTGTACCCGACTCCCAGTGCTCTCGTTCTGTCTTTTAACATTACACCAATCATTTTTTTTCCGTAGCAATGTTGTCCTCCAGTTAGGTTCAACCCTCTTTGTTAGGCTGCATGTTTTGAACCCCTTAGAGGAAATGTTTCGTAGCATGGAATTACCACCACTTTTTTCTAATTCGCATCCTTCATCCTAGTTCTTTGCTGGCTGCCTTGTTCTGATTATTAGCAAGCTGTCGCTCACGGAATCCTGACGCGAACGGCAATATTCTACACTTGACCGAGGCACCTCCTAGGGGCGAGAACTTAAGCTCACATTATGCACAGAGACCATGTGACGAGTCCTGAAAAAATGACCCCCCGATTTATATTTAGAAAGTTTATGAATGCGTTGATGTGAAGGGAAGCTCGGGACGAAAACGTTACGAGCGGCCTTCCTAAAATGTTCTTGTATTCTAAATATGATCCAAGCAAGCACTTAACCGCTCCAATTGTCAAGCTTGAGTAAGACACATACAGCGTCTTTCCTTTCCTGATCTCCTCTCCATGCGCGACTCTCGAGAGACTAGTTGTGCACACTGATAACAGAACTCTCTACTCGAAGGGAGCTGGGGCTGACCACGAGGAAACTCAAGTGCCCACGTATGCCACACTGACACGAAAAAAAAGGACATCCACCATCATCTTCTTCACCGCGACCCTTAACTGTTCCACCTTATCTAGGTTACATACGTGAAGCGCATCCACGCGGTCGGTGGCTGTGTTGTGCAGTCAGTTGACGGTGTCGTGAGGTCATGCGTTCGAGTCGCACTATCAACATGCGGATGTTTTCCTTCTTCTACTTTTTATTCAGTTCTCTTTACCCCCCCCCCCCCCCCCCTCCTTGAAATTAATACTCCCAGAAAGTAGAAGATTGAACAGACGCCGTTATACCCCTAGTAGAGCTCCTTACGAGGCACACGGAATTCGTGTTTTCGGATCCAACTGGAGACATGTGGTTTTTGTTCGACTTTTTTAAAAGTTATATTTCAACCGTAAAACAATTACATTACTAATTTTCAATTGATCAGAGGCAAAAATAAAAAAGAAACATCTTCCTATGCTTCCCTTGGTTTCGGTGAGGGTTTACATTTTGGAAATACGAACGGTAAAATCGTGTTCTATTCTGTTTCATACTTAGCAGGCAATGCTGCAGAGGCTGCGGATGTAGAGCGTGCGCGAAACCATATTGATCTGCCATGTATAATTCGTTCTTCTCTAAACTTCAATGAGTGTTTAGACAAAAACAAAGAGCGGTATGAAACAAAGTTGTAGCTTTGAAAATCACGGTCGAAGCTGTAAGGCGTTTAGTGTTCGCGCCATATGGCTACAATTTTCACTGGAGGTGAACTACACTTTGGGCCCGCTTTGAGCGAGATCGATTTGCCCTACAATCCGCTTATAATATCCTTACATATTATTTTTGCTTCTCGAAATCCGGATGAGTTTCAGGGCAAGTTGTAGCAGACTGTGAAGCAAAGTCCAGGAGGTGCGAGCCATGGCACTTAAGGTATGTCGCAACGAAATACGCTTGTGTTCACTTTGGTAGTATCGCGAACTGCTTTTTGGACGCCGACGTAGCCTACGCGAACAGTGACGCTAGCTTTGGCAGCGTTGGCTGCTATGTATGGAATGGGGTATAGACGATACTCAGCTTCCGTCCTCGTAAGCTGCCGCGTCGAATACGCCGTTATATCGTCCTGCTGCCTTCTCGTGCTACAGCTGCCCATGACTGTTCGTCGCGACGAACATCGGTCTTCATCAAATGCGACACTTGATAACGAGATTTGTAACGTCCGAAATAAAGAAGAGCTTTAAAACATAGAACAAGAAGGTTCTGTTTTGCGTCAGCTTTCTGGATCGGCGCAGCGTGCCGTTGTCCTTTACGATGACGCAGCGTTTTTCAGTGTTTTAAATGTCCCTGCATAAGAAGCCTCTCCGAAGCGTTCAGTATCCGCAAGCAGCAAATCCATATGTTTTTTCATCTGCCCATCTTTCTGGTAGTAGGCTGTCGTTAAGTGCCACACGTCTGGCTTGGAATTAAAAGGCTCCAATTCTTGGTTGTCCTGCTTGACACTTTCGCGCTGACACGCTCGAGCTTCCCCAAACTCGGCAGCTATCTCGCGTACGATGTGCTGTGATTGTGAAGCTTCTTGAAGGATCATTTACGGCCATAAGTTTAAGGGGGGCTTGCGTAAGAGCCGCGAGAGAAGCGAAGGTGATCCAGCCTTACCTTCTGCTTCGACGCAGCCTTCGACTTGTGCCTCTGACTCTCGTCCTCTTCAGAAAAAGGGCTCCTGACTTGATCGGCCATCTTCGGAGCTGGCGCCGTGCAAAGCGACCCTGCTTCAGCGTCTTTTAGGCGCGCGTGATGCCACGTGTGCACACGGCACGCACTTCGGTAGCGCTCATCATCTTCCTCAGACCAGAAAGACTGGACAATGTGCACTCATGCTGCAACCAATGGCCACTAAGTACCCAATTACTTAGAATAGATCAGGCATCATCATAGCCAGTATCATTACCGTCTAGGTTATTCCTGAGTTCATAGTAGCACGAGGGGAAGGAAGAAGAAGAGCGCTGTGAACGGCAGCATATCTTGATCGAGCTCCTGTTTTTTGAAATACTTTGTGCTTCTGTAGCCTTCAAGGCAACCTCGCCGTCCCAGGCGATGGCGGATGACCCGCCGCCTCTGCTGCCTTCTGTGGCTAGCAGTGTGAACTGCACAGATCAGCCTGGATGCAGTATGGATCTCCCCTCAGAGCTCCCGGGATCGTCCAGTTTCTCTGACTCGGATGACATGGAGTTCGACGGAGGCTACACCGAGATTGTGAGTCGGCGCCTGAAGAGGAAGCTTTCCAAAACCTCGACTGAGTGTGGGCCCAGTGTGTGTACGAAGCGGGCTAACAAGTCCATTGTGCCAGCGAAGATGCCTCACCAATCCAGTGTGAGCAAGAAAACAACCAACGAGGCCAATGTAAGTGAGCAATCTCTCACTTACACAATTTCATACATGCCTGTTGAGGAAGAGAATCTCAACTCCATCAACAGGCAGAATTTGACTCTTCTTCTTGAACGACTGGTTCCGGGCCAAGTCAAAGAAGTGCGTATTAACGCAAGAAGGAATATCCTCTCTGTTGATGTCTCTAGCCGGGCAACCCTGGATAAGTTGAAGACCGCGTCTGTCCTTGGCAACATACGAGTCCGCTCGTTCTTCGCTCATGGACTTAACACTACTGCTGGTGTGATTTCTGACGTGGACATAGAGATCACGGATATGGACTTGGTGCAACTGCTATCAAGTTCTGTTCGCATAACTGACATCCATCGTTTCGGCAAATCACGGTGTGTCAAACTAGTGTTTGAGGGTACTACTTTACCATCGCATGTGAAAGTGGGTTTTGTGAGGCACCCAGTGCGTCCTTATGTGCCCCGACCGGTGTAGTGCCGAAAATGCCAGAAGACTGGACATGTAAGTGCTGCGTGTACGAGCACGAAAACATGTCCGCGTTGTGGTGGCGTGCACGATGGACCTACATGTACGATTGAGTCTCCAGTTTGTGCCAACTGCAAAGGTCCTCATGAGGCAACATCTAGGGAATGTCCGAAGGTGAAAACAGAGATGAAGATCTTGAAGAAAATGGTGAGAGACCATTCTACTCACCGAGAAGCAGCAATCGCAGTACGTCGCTCCAGGAGGAGGACACGAAGTCGGCAGAAGAAATTGAGCTCAGTAAATGACGTGTCAACACATCAGGAGGACCGAGACCGCTCTGCCGCGCAAAAGCCACTGCCTCCAGCTCCGCAAGAGCCAAGACTGACAACCCCCCAGGAGGACCCCGCAGAGTGGCCACTTCTACCATCGCGTACTGTAAGCTCTGTGACACGTCCGCCTGTGCGTCCGCCGGCTGTGTCGACAACAGATGATCAAATCAGGGCGATGTTGAAACAGCTGATAGGCACCTTACGGCTGATAATTGCTGGAGTGGACACGCCAATTGCTAAGGCTGCTGTCCAAATTTTAGACGCTATTGAACCGGTGCTTGCCACCCTTTACTAGCAGTCAAAATTATGGCTCTACCGTCGTCAGCACCCTCACTGCAGGAGAGAATCTCTCGATCGGCAGTATCACAATGGAATGCTCGAGGTCTGCGAGGCCGCATAGCAGATCTCAGGCAGAGGATCTTCAAATACCGATTTCCGGTGCTTGTAATATGTGAGCCTAATATCACATCTCCTTATCGACTGTCCGGTTATGAAAGTTTCCTCTCTGAAGCGGCTGGGCATTTGAGCAAGGTACTACTATGCGTCCGTCGTGACCTCACTTACGTTCGGCATCAAATTCCTGGGGGCAGTAGCAACGAGTATGTAGCAATCACTGTGACTTTGAATGGGCGCACAATCTCTATTATAGGTGGCTACATACCACCAAGGGGTCGATTTGATGCCCTACGACTACAATCGCTACTTGACAGCGTTTCGGAACCCCATATAATAGTAGGAGATTTCAATGCGCATCACCACGGCTGGGGAAGCGCCGTTACGAACGTTCGAGGACGGGATATCGCCACGTTCATGAACAATGCAGGTCTCGTTTTGCTCAATGATGGCACGCCGACATTTCTACGCGGGACTACCTACAGCAGCTGCCTGGACCTTGCATTTGTATCCAGGCGCCTGTCATCGTTCGCAACGTGGTGTGCTGATATTGAAAGTTATGGAAGTGACCACATACCGACGTATGTGCAGCTACGGTGGTTTCACCGTCTTCCAAATGCCAAAATACGTTGCACCGACTGGAGTGCTTTCCGCATTATTCTAGAAAAAACCTGTGGGAAACTCGCTGATCCAACAGATGTGGAACAGCGTATTATTTCGGCCATGCACGATGCAACACGCAATATCTCAGCGCCAAATTCCACAGCACCAGTGGATGTGATCTACGCGCAGCTTCGGGCGATTCGTCTGCGCGCAGAAAGAAAATACCGGAGGACAAAGGATGTCTCGGATCTCCGGGCCTCTCGACGTGCCCAGAAGCAAATACAGCGCTATTTGGAGAACCTAGGCAAACAACGTTGGCGGTCATTTTGCAGCAGATTGGATCCCCGCAAACCACTCTCCACAATCTGGCACGTTGTTCGAGCACTGCCGACATTTCCCCAGCAGAAACACCCTTTCCGTGCATTGGCACTTCATGATAGACGGCAAGAACTAGAGGTGGCGGAGGATTTCTGCTCGAGAATTGCCGGAAGCGCTTCTTTACCTCGGCAGCATCGATGTGCTCCCCCCACGATGGACGATCGACTGGACATCCCCTTCACAATTCAAGAACTGAAAGCAGCTCTTTCTGCTTGCACGCATCCTTCATCCCCAGGACCTGATGGAATAACATACAATGCGCTTCGTCATCTAGGCCCACAGGTAATGGAAGCCCTCTTAACATTGTTCAACCACTCTTGGGCCTCTGCCACTGTACCACAGCAGTGGAAAAGAAGCCGCATTGTGGCCTTGCTCAAACCAGGGAAGTCGCCACTCACATTAACATCCTACAGACCAGTAGCTCTGGCAAGTTGTATTGGCAAGACGATGGAGCGTATGGTGCTAACCCGTTTAGAATGGTTCCTTGAAAAACATGGGCTATACCCTTCCACAATGACGGGTTTCCGCAAAGGCCGGTCTGCCATCGACAGTGCAATTGATCTCGTGTCAACGGTAGAACATGAAAAACGCCGTCACAGGTTGACTGCTGCTCTTTTCCTCGACATAAAGGGCGCATTCGATAATGTTCAGCATGATGCAGTACTAAATGCACTCGAAGAATGTGGTATAGGCGGACGTCTACACAATTGGATTGCAAGCTATTTGACAAACCGGACAGTCTACATGGAGACTCTTGAAGGTGACACAGCAGATCATCATGTTGCTTGTGGTGTTCCTCAGGGAGGAGTGCTCAGTCCAACGTTGTTCAATCTTGTGCTCATTGGCCTTTTCAAACAACTACCGAAGACTGTTTCAATATCCGCCTACGCAGACGATATTTGCATCTGGACATCAAGTGTCACGCGTCCCCAAGTGCAAGCAAGATTGCAGCGTTCGGTGTCCATTACGTCTGCGTACTTGCGCCGTCAGGGGCTTGAACTTTCGCCAACTAAAAGCGTAACATTGGCTTTCACACGCAAGATAATGGCGTGGTATCCGGTCACAATCGACGGGCAAATTGTTCCATACGTAACACATCACAAATTCTTAGGTGTTACGATAGACCGTGACCTTTCCTGGACGAAGCACATTTCTGTGCTCAAGAAAAAGCTCGACAGCTTTGCAAGCATTGTGCGGTGTATGGCAGGAAAATGTTGGGGTCCCTCTGAGCGATCTTTACTACACGTGTACCAGGCGTTGGTAGTCGGCCTTCTCAGATACAGTGCACCCGTTCTCTCGGGGGTCAGACTATCAGGCCTGCGTGTGCTTGAAAGCGCGCAGGCTCGTGCTTTAAGAGTATGCTTGGGTTTGCCATGTAAAACTTCTACATGGGGCACATTTTATGAGGCCCGCGCCTGCCCAGCACGAATTTATTTTCAACAGGAGCCACTTCGTGTGCATTTGCGGCATCTGACCAGGCATCGTCATCACCCCCTGACTAACATTAGTGCGGTGCGTCCAGATGCAGCCTTTTCCAGAGCCCTTTGGATGCAGCGCAATGCGCTGCCTTCGAACTACGCGCCACACCAGATTGCGGAGGTGCCACTTTGGACAGTACCAAAACCATCTATACGGACAACAATCCCAGGGATAACAAAGAAAACGCACATTCCAACAGTCGGACTGAAACAGCTGGCGCTGTCATACATTACATCTATGTATACTAACACCCAGCATGTTTTCGTGGACGGATCCGTTACGACCACTTCTTCAGCTGCAGCGGTGATAGTGCCAGGAAATGCCTCATGTCACCGTTTCAGGCTCATGCACAAAACGTCCTCTACGGCAACCGAATTGGCAGCCATACGAGAAGCCGTCCTTTATATTGGTCACCAGCCAGCGCAGCAATGGACTATATTCTGCGACTCGAGATCGGCATTACAGGTCGTACAAACTTATCTAAAACCAAGAGCATGCGAGCAGCTGGTTCAACAGATTGTGCTTTTGTTAGCCGAGGCTTTCCACCGCGGCCATATCATAAAGTTTCAATGGATACCGAGCCATTGCGGCATAGCGGGAAACGAGCGTGCTGACGCCGAGGCTCGGATGGCACATAGTGATGGTGCTTTCATTGAGATAGCCTTTTCAAGATCAGACATTGGAGCCTTGTTGGCGCATTTAATGCAGGCGGCAATGCAGTCGCACTGGCATGATCCGAGTCATCAACAGGACCGCGTGTGTAAGCTTGACGCTGGCTCACGATTACATTTCCCATCTGTGGTGGTGCGACGTCATGGGACTTTACTCCACCGGCTACGGCTTGGCGTTGCCTACACCAAACACTATCTTCACAAGATCGCATCGAAAGTAACCCAAATTGCGCACAGTGCAACACACCAGAGACTATTGGACACCTTCTTTGCGCGTGCCCGAAGTATACTTCTGAAAGAACAACATTGCAGGCGACCGTGAAAAACCTGGACTCTCGCCCTCTCTCTGAGGAAACTCTTCTGGGCGCAAGGACGAGACGTTCTGATTGGTGGCGTGTGACAAAAGCCCTGCTGAACTTTTTGTGTGAAACAGGCCTGGATACTCGTTTTTGACCGCCTGTGCACAACCTACATGGTTAATGACATGTGTCGGTGTTGTGTTGCAGACACCAGTTTTGAGTTTTATGTGTGTCCAGTAACCGCGATGCGAGCGCCAGCCAGTGTTGTGTGTGTGTGTGTGTGCGTGTGCATAGACATCACCCGTGAAACTCATTGTATTATGCCATCATCAGCCTTCATTCACACTTTCCTTTTCCTCCTCTTCCCTTTCCCCTGTGTGGAGTAGCAGGCCAGGGCCCTGTTACCACCGGCCGACCTCTCCGCCTTTCTTTCATTAAAATTCCCTTTTTTTTCATAGTAGCACGTGGCAGACAACAATGTGTGGCACTCAAAGACTAACAAAAACATTCGCAGCTCGCTGTCAAGGTTGGCTGATAATGGCAGGAGGTGAAAAAGATGTAATGTTAACTTTGATACACAAAAATTCTCGAAATCCGGCCAGCATGTTGAACTATGAAACCGTACTCGAAAAAGTTGAAGAAGGCCGGAAAAAGACGCCAATCAATACAGTGCACAGATAGGAGTTTCTTATAGACTGAATTACCAAGATGAAGAAGAAATACACGTAAACCTGCGTTTTCTAAAAAAAATAACAGTGCAAAGTGCAAGGCAAATGAGAGCAATAATAACGCTTCTAGGTGCAGTCATTCCGTATTTGCTGATATTCTGCTTTAAGTAGTTTGACGGAGACAACCCATTAAGCGAGTACGAAATACAAAGTGGAGAATGAGAGAGAGTTAGAGTTGAATGAAACGCGTCCTTTATCAAAAGCTTCGTTAGTGACTGCGACATTGCAACTAGCGTGGAAAGCACAAGGACAGAGGCAAAAGGAACAGACGAGACAGCACGCTAGACTTCAACTGACGTTTAATGCACACGTAACAGATTTTAACATATTGGCCAATATTGGCCAAACAGGCCAGTGCCTTAATGAAAGGCTACGAAAACACGGTCTACAGTCGCAGCTCTGATGGCCGGAGGCCATTTGGCCGCACATTGCCGCAAATGCAAAATAAAAACAGCAGGCGGTAATGAAGAAAAATGTGTTCCACTCTTTAGCCACACCAGAGTGCTGAGGCGGCTTCATAGGCAGAGTGACAGGGAAATATTTGAGGCATTTTGCATTGACAAGGCAGGGGACAAGTCCTCACAAAAAAGGAGATAGTCTATCTGTTGAAAAACTTGCGCATCAATTTGGTTCAAATGTTTATTCCTTGTTTTGACAACCTGCTTCTTGATAAAGTGGAGGGGGGCGGGGGCACAGTCTCCTGAGCATGCGCCGAAAGCAAGTGTTAAAATCTGTTACGTGTGCATTCAACGTCAGTTGAAGTCTAGCGTGCTGTCTCGTCTGTTCCTTTTGCCTCTGTCCTTGTGCTTTCCACGCTAGTTGCAATGTCGCAGTCGCTAACGAATACACACCAACTAGCCCAACTGTCTTCCATGATTATCAAAAGCCTGTCATGTGCACATTTCTCGAGAAATCTGTGTCGGCATGTCGTTCCATCGTTTTCAAGAGGGCCGAGGCCCGTCGCCGCCGACTGCCTTAAGCTCTTTGCTCGAAAATTCTGCCGCAAATCTCCTGGCCTCAGCCAAGAACAGAGTCAATCCGAACAAAACAGTCCATGCATCCATGTGTGGCATGAAGAATTTATGCGTAGTTCTTTGAGCGTCCATAGTTTTGGCATTCCCAAAGGACTTGAGCAGTGGTCTTCGGTCTTTGGCAGCGACGACACATCCTTTTGTCGCGGCCATTGTTGAAAGACTCACGTTTTCATGCCAAGTTTAGTGTAGTAAAATCGGTACATTGTTAGCGCACTATTATGCGTTGAGCGAATCAGTGGCTTTTCGGATTACAGATAGTTGACCGCCCCACAAAGCACACGCCATTACGGAACACCTGGAGAATGCGAATGAATGGTGAAAATGTCTGGATAGGATAAGGACGGGGCACGAGAGTTTCCCATATAAGCGCATAAGAAAACGCTTAAATATGAGAGGATTGTAGGAAGGCGTTAGAGGGAGCGACAAGCAGAGGGGGTGAAGAAATTTGTCCGGATTGTACGAAGGACCTGTAATTCAGGTATGCTGAGGCGAAAGGAGGTAAGCGTGGGGAAGTCTAAACGGCCTGTAACTATTAGGGACTATGTGCTTGTATAAGCTGCTCAGCTCTCGTGGTCACTCTACTCGAACCTACCAAAATGGTTCTTGCAAAGGAGAACCTACCTTTTCTATGCCCATGCTATAGCCATTTACTCCTTCGTTGGGAAATTGTAGGTTCATACGTAGATAGTATACCCGTCGCCATTTAAGGTGGAGTGTGCGTAACATGACTCGGATTTATTTCCATTTTGAACCGGTATTTTTTTGGGCCATTTTGATCAGAAAACTCTGTTTTGAACGTTAGGATCCAATTCGACTTCAGTCTCTTCGTTTCCCGTTTAAGTAGGTGCGTTTATTTTTCAACAGAATTTTCAACGAATTGCATTGTTATATAATGCCAACAATAAGCAGTTATACGGGAATATTGCTGTTATTACGTCCGATTAACATTTGAAGGAGTTCTAAAAAGTATTAGACATTTCAATTTGAACCCGTGTTTCCACTACTCCGACAAATAACCGAAATAAGCAGAGAACAATAAATATATCCATGCAGTCTAAGGGAACGGTACCTTCGATTTTTATTACCAACCTACCAAGTGCAACAGAAAAAGAGAAACCCTTAATTTCAACTCTATAGGAGACACCACAAAAATCATTTGAAGTTCTCTCCAGCGAGCTGCTCTTAATGGGCTGTCGCATACGTTTGAGTTTCAACAAATTTGTGATAGCTGGAGCTTCACCTATTAAGCTGGCTGCTTCAATTTCTGAGTGCGATAGCACCAGTTACACGCTGCTGTGCCGATAGCGTCCTGGTTCGTAAAGTGGGCAGTATTCTTGTCCCGACCGTGGCGGCTACGTTTTTATGGAGGCTAAAAGCTAAGGCGCCCGTGTGCTGTGCAATGTCAGTGCACGTTAAAGATCCTTAGGTGGTCGAAATTACTCCGGAGCCCTACACTATGGCACCTCTTTCTTCCTTTCTTCTTTCACTCCCTCCTTTATCCCTTCCCTTACGGCGCGGTTCAGGTTCCCGCCGATATATGAGACAGATATTGCGCCATTTCCTTTCCCCCAAAACATATTATTATTATTATTATTATTATTATTATTATTATTATTATTATTATTATTATTATTATTGGCTGATATTTCTCAAATCACGGCTGGATTTCGTTTTACTCGCCCTATACTGCGGGCTTTGGAGAAATTAAATAATCCTAATATAAATCCTGCCGTGCATAATGATGACTTAGACAAGACAAAAACCTTAAATACGCCGTGGAAGATAATCTTGGCTTTAATGGCCACAGCTTTAGCATATACCAAGTGCAATACAAGCGTGGCTGCGCGGCCACGTCTTGCTCCGTGGCGTTGCATGGAGGGGAGTGTTACTGCTCGCGCCGGCGGGCGCAGTGGTTTGCTCGACAGTTCTCGACTGTGCTCTTGCGATGTGAAATTCGGTGTGTTTCTTGTGCAGAGATCACAGTGAAAGCGGTGCAGTCAGTATTTGTGTGAAGCGCAGCATATGGCGTGAAGGGGCCGGTTTCGGTAGGTTTCATAACTATCACTTTACAGATATTCCTTGCGAAGCTGACGGTAACGCCTTTGCTGGGAATGCATTAACAGCGCTAATTGCTTAAAACGTAAACAAGCCATGTTGTGGTTCGATGGAAGCTGTGTCTCGTTCGGAAGGATGTTTGCAAGAATTTTGTCGGATGGCAAAGTCTCGTTCGGACTGTCGAGAGATGCACACCACGGCGGCCTGCGTTTCTCCCACTGGGCCTGCCGTGTTCTTGCCGGCGGGAGGACGGCGCCACTGCCATCTTGGTCGCGTTCTCTGCTCGCACCAGCCATGGCACCCGCTCTCGTGGGACGCAACCATCGTCCACCGCGTAACTTCACTTCCGCTGAGTTGTTTTCGCCGGCGACCCGCCTTGGACATACCTTCAGCGGGGCCCTGCTCGAAGTGCTCCTCCCGCGGCCCATCTCCTTGACCCCTCGCCGCAACTCAACTCTGCAGCGACCACGAGCAGCGCCTCGCGAGCCGCTCGTCTTGATTCCCGCGTCGCTGCCTATTATCGGCTCGCGATTCTGTGTGCATTATGCTACAAGCTGCATCACTCGTCCTGCGTTGCTGGTTGGTCCAGGGAAGGACCGTTGCGTTTGTGCGCCCCCCTGCGTTTCATACGCGCCGCAAGGCGTCCGTTTATGGATTGCCGGACCGCCTAAAAAAGCTATTTGGACCATTCGGCCGGCGTTTCGCGCGGCGGTGGCGGCGGCGGTCGCTGCTTGTGGTGGTTGGGGGGTTCAGGTATAGCTATAGCGATTATTTTTAGGCTCAAGTTGGGGAAGTGACTGCGGGGCGTTGGAGGCGACAGTGTGTGCAGACGTGTCCACTGGTCTGACACCTCGGATGCCTCAAGTTCCTGGCGCTACCATTACGTCCCAATGGGTAACCTTTCTGCAGCTCGTGCCGCGTCTCGTCGTCGCCGTGTCGCCCGGGCGGTGGCTTGGCGTGACGTGCTCCCCGTCTTGTGCGGACCTACCTCCCTGAATTATACTGCCTGATACTTCAGGTTACATCGCGGCGCTGGCTTTTCATCCTCATCTGTCAACGGTGCGTGCCCCCACCTTCGGAAAGCACGATATCTTCTCTTATCATTGCATGGTTGCCGACCTCAACGAAGCTTTTACCCCTCTCGTTACTCACCGCGGTAGCTATATGGTTAGGGCGCACGGCTACTCATTCGGAGCACCAGGGTTCGAACCCTACCGCGGCGGCAGCGTTTCGATAGCGACGAAACGCTGAAGCGCCCGTGTGCTGTGCGATGTCAGTGCACGTTAAACATTACTAGGTGGTCGAAATTATTCCGGAGCCCTCCACTACGGCAGCGCTTTCTTTATTCTCCCAGTCCCTCCTTTATCCCCTCCCTTGCGGCACGGTTCAGGTCTCAGCCGAGAGGCGAGACAGATACTGCGCCATTTCCTTTCCCTAAAAACGAATTTTCATTTTCTCTCCTACCCTATAACTGCCATCCCCGAAGGAAATGCCGCTGCGCTGACTCGTGGCGAGACATTTATAACACCGCCGCGCAAGGCCTGCTTCTTCGTCCATCGCCATCCCCATTCCCCTGAGCGTCAGAAAATTGTTACTTAAAATGTTGCATGAAAAGATGGGTTTCATCTGAGAGTTCCCTTGTTAAAGCGAATACGTTGTTGTTGCTAAAAATGGTTGTATGTATATCTCACTCCTTGGTGCTTAAACGGAAGCGTTTAAAGGAGTAGTGTGCCAACCCGTCGCCCAAATTTCTTCTTTTTCATTCTATTTGCTCCTTTGTTTATATCGAGCCTCTCAACTCTCGAGTAATTATCAGAACCCAACGACGATCAGAAAAGCAGTCTTAGGTACTGACAATTTTCTTCATGGTGCGTATGCGTTCGCCGCGCATTGGAGGTTAGTTTATGTAGAAAAGAGATACTAAAGATTAAAGCAAGCGCTCGAGTTTCTTCCAAAACTGTTCTTTTTGTTCGGAAACAGCCGTTAGTGAATATGCGCCGCTGATTTCGTGCTGAGCTGGGTCCTTGAAATTGAGACTTCACGTATCCTTACCAAGTGCAGTCGTCCACACACGTCCGTAGAGCGATTCAGCGGCGTGTTCTGCTGTGCATATGTGATAATCGTCGCTGCATGGCAGGCCCCATACAGATTTTGAAGACTTGAGGAGTTAAACACGCTCCATGGAAATGTGCACGCAAAATAAGGCCAAATTTGGAGCCGTAAGCCACTCGTAAATGACCCAGCTGTACTCCACGGTGCGCTGTTCGAGCTCTCTAGCCGAATTTTCGGGATGTAGAGATTGAGAATAATAAGTTGATTAACGGAGTTGTTTTAGAGTCAACAAAGCAAAAAAACTTGTGCGTCGCCTAGTTTGTTCCACCAGGGCAAAAAGATCAAGACCCAAAGCCGTCCTCTAGCTGTTCCCACTACTGCCTCCATCACATCTGATAACTTTATTACCACGAGGACCACCAGTTTTGAGGGTGTTACATAAGGGGTGCGTGAGGTAATAAAATAACTTGAGGGTACAAATAAGCTATATCATAAGGGCATGACGCGATAGCTTTGATCTGTGCCTTCAGCGGCCTGGGGTCCTCTATGTGTAGGATTTCGCAGACACGGACACTCTTCTTTCTTTCACCATCACATAGTGCTTCGCCTACCCACAAGAGTACAATGCGATAGCATTAGAGATGCTTTCAGCCAATGCATTCCTTCGAAGACGTCCAAGTTCTGCTTACATGCCAATATAAGCGGAATTCGTCATCCTCTATTTTATACGCATAAATTGCTGGAAGTCATACCAATCCTGGGGCAATGTTGAAGCGGTTAACTGTTTCGCCACTGCTCCTACCGTTGCCTGCTTCAAGCGCAGCCACCAGTGTGGCTTCTGAGACCTAGGTTTCTCTCCCCTATGAACTTCTTCGGAATAATTACCATTTTAACACTCCACCTACCGCTGTGGGCAACTCATATTTTTCGTTCACAGCACTGACGACGACGCCACTGACGACGCCGGAATTTGTGCACAACAGGCGCCTTAACGTTGTCGCTTTAATAAACAGTAGTACAATTATATTACCGCCTAAATATGGGTGAGACGCAATTCGTATATTTCGGTGGACACGTGTTTGCAGTGACGTCATGTGGAAGACCTTTGCACCCTATGGTTGAGCGAGGTAAGATTGGTACAGCAAACCTTGTAGCATGGGCACGTGAGCGAGGACGCTTGTGGAGGTGCTAGGACGGAAGCGCTTCTTCAGTACGTTCTAACTGGCTAGAGTACAGATGTGAACACACAGTACAGATACGAGCACAATATTTTCACGCATGGAGTCATGCTACTAACCAGTATTAAGCGTAAAAGGCTCTCCTTGCGGGCGTAAACTTCGTTTTGAGCATCACGTGACTCAAAATACGCGTTGTTTTGCTCCACTCAAGGGGGACGCTGGTCGAGGAAAGCCCTATCAGTTTTCTTTTACGCGTGAAACAAGATGCCATTGAATTGAATTGAATTCTTCATTCTCGCTTCCATACACTGAAAAAACAAAAATAAAAAAACATAATTCTGAGCTATCCGCGTGCCAACATTGAGAAAGTGAATCGGATTCTGCCAACCTTCTCTGTCGACATTGTGAGAAGCTTCGGGAATCGCACGACTAATGAAAGCTGGTGCATATTTCGTGATAAGTTGAAAGAGATAGAAGATTCTTGCGTGCCTAAATTGACAATAAAATCACAATCTGACGATCCATGGTTCACGCGAGAAGTTAAAACGTGCTTGAATAAGAAGAAAAGAGCCTATAAAAAGCGTCAAGAACGAACACCTCAGCTGACTGGCAGAACTACAGAAGCATATCTGTCTTGGCAGGAAAAAATATTCTTGACGCAAATAACTTCACGCTTCCCAACATGCTAAAACCGATCATAAAAATTTCTGAAAGGTCGTTAATTCAAAAAATACTCACTCGGTTCCAACAGTTCTGGGGAAAGACGGCATAGCTTTATCAGTGTTCGACTGTGCAGAGGAGTTTAGCAATAACTTTGCAAAGGTATTCTCAGATGAACTGCCCCTTGATAATTCACTTAAGCTTTCTCAACCTTCAGTCGAGTTTCCTTTTACACCAATAGCTGTTACAGCACGCGGCGTATCCTGGGCAACAGAACGCTTCCTCCTCAAAACAAGTTCAGGTCCCGACGGCATCAGCGCCAAACTTGTAAAGCTTACCAGTCAGTGTTCAGCTTTCTTAATTTCTCTAATATTTCAGCAATCCATCAACACAGGATGCTTACCAGATGACTCGAGGACTGCATTTATAATACCGGTATTTAAATCCGGTGACAGTTCCCTTCTAAACAACTACAGGCCCATCTCATTCTCCGCAGTTGGCTGCAAGTTACTAGAACACATTCAATACACGCACAAAATAGAATATCTAAATTAAAATAATCTAGTCCTCAATAGTCAGCACGAATTTCGTAAAAGCCTTTCCTGGCAAACTCAACTGTTCGATTTAGTCACTGACATACATCATTCGCTGCACTGATCGCTCTACGTTGACGCTGTGTTTGTAGATTTTCCAAAAGCCTTTGATCCTGTCCCCAATAAGCGATTAATCATTAAAATATGTAACCTCAAACTTGATCAAAAAACAATGAAATGGATTGAACAATTTTTAACCGAGCGTTATCTGTCTGTCAAACTAGAAAATCACAACTCGAGCCCGCCGCCAGTAATATGAGGGGGGGGGGGGGTACCTCGGGGGCCAGTGATGGGCCCGCTCCTATATTTAATTTATAATAATGACCTAGCAACTAACATAAATGCGTCCATTCGTTTTTTTGCGCAAATGACTGCGTTATATACATGGAGATAACGGGCTCTAAGGACATTTTTGAACTACAGTCTGCACTAACAAAAAGAATTGTGCTCTGCTTGGAATATGCAAACCAATGCAGACAAAAAAGAAAGCATCTTGAATTTATCTCTTCGTCAATGACTTCGGTTAACACATACGCAATTAACAATGCCTCAATATATGGATTTTTGACATTCAAATACCTGGGTATAGTATTTAATTCTACTTTAGCATGGCATGACCATATAGAGCAGATAACTTCCAAAGCTTTAAAGAAACTAGGCCTTCTCAAGTGACGCCTTCACCTAGCCAACAGAGACATTAGACTTTTCGCATTCAACTTTTCGCCTTCCAGGGCAGCCTAATGGGGCCCTTATTATTCCTTGTTTACATCAATGACATCTTTTTTACCCCTGCCGTTGACCATGTGGGCTTCGCTGACGATATTGCAGCACTGTTGTCGGGTGGCAAAGAAGCCGAGTCATTTTCGCGAGCCAATTAGTTCCTGCAGTATCTTCACGAGTGATCAAGAAATAACCACCTGAAAATGAATTCTGAAAAGACGCAGGCCGTTTTATTCCGATAAAGAAATAAAACTGTTCACACCAACTTCACCCTATAACTAGGAGGCAAAACAATCGCAATCGTGCCGGACATAAAATGCTTAGGAGTAATCTTCTGAGAGTGTCTGACATGGGACGAACAGGTCAATCATGTCCGGAAACAACTAAATCGCTTCAACGGCCTTATTTGCCAACATAGGGACACACTTCCGTTTCAAGTAAAGGTCCTCATTTATCAAGCATTTTTTCTCCCATCACTGGCATACTGTCTCACAGTTTGGGGAACGACGGCCGTCACAACATATCCAAACTAATAACAGCACAAACGCGGGCAATTAGATTAATAGCAAACGTATCATGGCATGCCCACACACATCCATACATCATTAAATTTGGGATTCTAAAAATCACTTCTTCGTTTCCTTTCAGATTGCTGTAAAATGTAAAAAAACTGCGGTTATTACTAACAAAGAAACCCCTCTCTCGCTTCTAAAAATATCTCGCTATACAACCATCTATGATACCTGCTCTCATTTTCCTTAGTCATTGCGTCTTTATCGCACCAAATACGGTAAGCAATCATTGCCTTTTATTCTGTCAAAATACCTGAACTTTATAGAAAATAACAACATCTCGCTAAGAGATATCACAGTGAGGAGGATAAAAACAATTTTGCACCTTTTTGATGACGTTTAGCTTGAACTTGCTCTGAACTGCAAATAAAACTATAATACGGGTGAATTCTGCTTATGTTGTACACTTCGATGATGTGATGCTTTTGTTTTGAGTATTTATATCGCTTTTTGTTTTGATTGTGATGCTAACTGTTCAAATGCTACTGCAAATATTTAATTCATGTTGATACTTTAGTTCTTGTTTCAACTGCTTAGCCTGCAGCTGCCTTGCGAACAACCGAGGCAATACGTTGCCTCGGCAATTTGGGCGTAGGCTGCCTCTCAAGCTGCCTTCAAACAGCTTTTTTTCCCTGCGTCCTCTGTCTCCCATTGATACCTGCACCACTAAGAGCGAGAAATAAACTTCAACTCGCTCGTCCAGCCATCGTTAGAATACGCGTCTATCCTTTGACATTCCCATAGTGTGACGTGGAACAACCACCTTGAAGCTGTCTGAAACAAAGCAGGAGGTTTAATCTTTCATTCTTCCTCGCGATACCAAAACGTCACCAAACTAAAAAACATCCTATGTATGCAATCACTCGCCACGCGCCGAACATTTTCTCGGCTTTCTTTTTTTCACACCTTATACCGTGTAACACGTCATTTTCTCGTTCACATATTTTTCCAGCTCATGACGTTTCCACAAAGACAGATCACGCATTGAAATGAAAATTGATTTTTGCCCTTGCTGAAAAATAACAACTAATCCAAGCGGAAAATCTCTCTTCTGGTGCCACTACTGTTCTGTGAAGCGACCACAGGCGATTGTCAGTTTTATGTCGCTATTTGCGAAAAAGAAAAGTATTCTCAACAAATGTTTTCTGTACATGCACTTTTCTTTGCAAGAAACTGCTTTCATTAGACTATCAGTGGTTTCATCTTTTCCTTTTTCTTTTTCTTCTTTTCTTTCGTTTGCTTTTAAAAACTTATCTTTTGTGTCCTTTGCTCAAATCGACATTTCACCTAGTTTATGATCATTGCTTCCTTGTTTTTAAACCTCACCCTTTACCTTCAACCGTATGTATAATGACACCTTCCCCCCTGGGCCATTAGAGTATGTAAATAAATAATTAAATATACCTCAGGCAAATATACCTCAGGTAAATATGCCTCAGTCCTTTTACCGCCTTCCTCCTAATTACTTTGCCCTAACAGGTGCTAAACCTTCACCTGCTTCGCCTCAACAACCGGCAAAAATAGGTCTTGCGTCTGAGTTTTGCAATCCGCAGTAGTATCTTGTTTCATCGCTCGAGCAGCGCCAGGAAGAAAGTGCACAATGACCACCACGTACTTCAGCCTCAATTCGGTTTTCTTTCTCATCGGAAATTAAGGCGAAATTACAGTGCAGTTTTGCTCATTGAAATTTATTTTGTGCCAGTGTTTAATATTCAACCTGTGGAATCAAAATTAATAACCATCAAGTGTGCCATAATACCAGGAAATGTTTGTGCCCCGAAAGATGCCGAAGAATTTTCAGGACAAGCTGTTACATTGCTTCTTGGTAGCCTCTTCGCTTGTCCTGCCTTGTTTACTTTGAGTTGCTCTGCGTTCGGATGCCTCGCATGTGCTGAATGCCAAGGTCGTTGACTTCAGCATAATAGGGTAACGTTGATTTCAGTCGCTCGTAGTAATTCAGGACAGTGGGAAAACGGCTGATGTCGTAGTCGGAACACTGCAAGTAGAAATAAAATGTGTAGTCAGGGCATTAATTTGTCAGCAAGGAAATGATTCGTTCATCTATGTCAAAAATGTGCCTGCTTCATCACACAGCCACCAAAAGTGATTGTAGCTGATTGCAGGCACAGCAAAGTTAGTTGGCAACCCAGTGCCTTCAAGATGTCCTCGAGATTAAACCCAGAATTTTATTAAAGGGCACCAAAGAGATTTTAGCCACATAATGCAGATAAGTTCAATTGAGTATAGCAGCGCAAATTGAATCCATGATGGCAGCAAAGTTGAACCGTGTCCTTGTAAACAATCCCACAACTGCTGTGATCCATCGAACAATAAGTATTCTCTGACGTCTAGCGCTAACTCAAGTCGAGTCCACGTGATCTCTGCATATTTTGACCTCAAAAGCTAACTAAAACGATTACACTGATTGAGAAGGTATGTGTATACAGGAGACAAGTCGCCGCCGTCTTTCTGCAAAGTCGTCAACTTGACGAAATCGCAGCAAACTGGAATATGACTGTAGTATCTAGAATCCGCGCTTGACCTTCCTAACTGACTTATTAAAAGCAGTTCAATGTCGTGTAGCCCAATAATGTCTTCATTCATGACCGAGGCATCGGTCTGTTGGTGTCAAATTATCGCGCGACTTAGCCCCGCTGTTTTTTTTTTGTCGCAAAACCCTCCAACTAGCTTTTTCCGTAGACATGTTCCACCCGCACAATGCATAAAAATTACCCCCTGCATTACATCGCACGGTCGATTTAAAAGTTTCTCTTCGGCGTTTAAATGAATATAGTAATTTCTTCAAGAAATACTTCTTTCTGCCCGCCAAGAAGAATGGAATCATATGCTCGAGTCCGGAGCAAGTGAGCGCAATGCAGAAGAATTATAACAATGAGGAACGATTTAGTATTGTTCGGCCGAATGCTATTTAGGTGCGCAAGCATTTAGATTTTCGTTATTTCATTCGTCATACTCTACCTGACAATCATATATCCCTGGGAGTCCTAATACCTGTTCTGGTACTCGGTGCACCGGTCACGCGCCACTGCCTTCGACATCAGGTGCTGCCACAGGTGGAGTTTGTGAGACCCAGGTTGCTCTATATGAGCAACCTGTCGCGACTTGTCTACAAATCAACTGTCACCTGCTACGGCGGCGTCGGTGAAATCGGTGAGTGAGGGCTCTAGGGCTAGCGCACTAACATTCTCAGAGAAGTAACCTGGGTGGCAGGTGGACTAGCTAAGTCACGTGAACTTGGGACGTCATCACAACCTCAGAAATGGTATTATGCAATACCATTTCTGAGACATTGTTCTCTTTTTTGCCCATTGCTATAGAGCCAAATGGTCACGATGCAATAATATGGTACAGCGAACTAGCACTATATGCATCAATAATAAATTTCGCCGATGTTTTTCTGTCCGAAGCATCTGGCAGGTGGCAACCTGCCAGAAAGATTCATGGCAAACTTGCAAAACACTTTACGGCAAAACAATCTCTGAAACAACGGCTGGCTCTGAAAAAAAAAACAACGTGTGCTGCGTTTGGTTATGGAGATGTATAACCCGTACTTAAACACCAACCAAGTCTTGTATAAAACTGATCATTTCGTGAACATTCACAATGCTTGTGCCTAGCCTTTGTCTTGCTGTAACCAACAAAAAAGTGGCTAAATCAGAGGTAGCACACCTCATGCGCACGTTGCCTAACCATGACGGGGCAGCTATTATTTTTTTGCTGCCCACTTAAGTAACACCCATCAACAGTTGCATGAAAAATAATTAATAATTGCGTATGCTGTAATACAATGTTAGGAAATAGAAATTTACTATAAAGGGCCGTTGCATTTGCATGGCGTAATATCACAGGCGCCAAGGCAGTACAAACATGGGCGTCACCTTGTGGCCTTGATATGATCAAAACTTTGCTGAGATCTAGGCCATAATGTATAAAGACATATCTTCATAATACAGCGAGAGTGACACGAAGCCAGTGGAGGCCACTGAAAGGTATTTGATGCTATGCCGCTGGGAAGTTGGTGGGAGTAGGTATGCATGTGAAGGCACACGGGGATGTTGCTGTCGGCGGTGGAGGTGTTTCTTGTGCACGAGACTTCGCGTAATGTGTGGGTACCACCGTTTGCTATAATAACTTGTTTAGAGCCACATGAAGTGATAATGTTTCATGTTATTCTAGAAAGGTATCTAAAGGTTATTTTTCTGCAGGTGTTTTTGCCAGTCCCATATTATACGTTTTGTACGCAACAATATTAAAAGAAATAAATCTAACGTGCCGACAGTTATGAATTGCACACAAATGGCCTTTTACCCAAACACTGCTATTCATAAAATTTTCCTTTAAAATTGTCTTTTACCGAATGACACTATCTATAATGTATATGGTTGTCTAGACAGAATATTCAAGAAACGGGGAAACTAGATAACCATATGAAATATCTAGGTATTTTGTAAGGCCTGGAGCTGCTGAAACAGCTGCAAAATATTTTGCGCGGATAATAGTCCTGGCGCACTGCATGACGTAGTTGTAGGCGCAAATGCCACGCATAAATTATTGAACAGCAATCGGTATGCAGGTAAGAAATTCAAAATACGATGTGCAACAGTCTCTTCCAAGGTAGTTTATTGATTACCGATGGATAGATCCGTCGCATGCTGACTTACAAAAAGAGCAAGGAACTTTCGGAACTTTCGACCACTTAGCCTGTCAAGGTCCTTTTATTTTTGTCGCTTTTATGATGTCTCACATTTGGTGTCATGTTTAATTCCGCTGCTGTGATTTCTTACGACCTGCCTATATATATTGGGCATCTGTCAATAAAAGAACAATTTTTAGTTACGCCTCATTGCTTGTGCCTCTGTTGTGCTCGTCTTGAGTTTCGCTAACGTGTTACCAGAAAATACGCACCATCTAGATCGGCAAGGAGTTTTACTCAGCCTTGTATGTTTCTCATTTAAAAACACAGCCACTGTTGTGGTAATCATTACCCTGGGTAATCTCGCTCTCAATGCGTCCGGTCTGCGATTACTTTGAACCTCGCGGCTGCCTGCATTTCAAGCGTGCGTCGAGTACCATCTACTTGAGCGTCGAGATGGCAAGTCTCATTCAGTGGAAGCGCGGAGGCCGCTCGAAGACGCACCCCGTTCGGAGCGAACGACATATGACTCTAGTTGGTATCCTAAACAAGTTTATGATTTAATATCTCCTCTGGCTCAAGGAGAACTCACGCTACTTATGGACGTCCATTTGGGTTCGTGTTTTAATTTTCAGAAATATACGATTCACGCAGCTCTTTTCGCATCTGGCCTGGTTTGTTACACTACAAACGTTTGAAATTTCATCTACCGTGCTGCTTACGACTTAAAACTAAGTTCTTGAGGATTTAAGTCTAGAAGAGGCATGAGCTGAAATTGCGCTTTTCTCCCATTAAAATAGATTATTACCTTTTCTTGGCATGACCGCTTTTGAGCCGCTGTGTTTTGTTTTGATTTTTTTTGAAATTTTCGACTTTCAATTCTATGTTGTTTTCACTTACAACCTCCGTTAGGTATTAATAAACACGAATTCGATCCAACAGCTTCGACGGCAGTGCATTTTACCTGCTTTATATCTTTAGTTTGCCCAAAGTTGTCGAAGATCACTCGCCTCGGTGACGGTGAGAGACGCCAGGATGGAAATGTCGGCCAAGGTGATGTCGTCGCCTGTGACGAACTTGTTTTCGCCAAGGAATCCACCCAGAAGTTCCAACGCTTGCACCAGCGGCTTTTCTTGTTCCGAGTCCGGAGGCGGGCCGCCAAAGATCACCGGATACTGGAGGAGCAGGCGAAGAGTTGCGCTTTGATGCAGTACGCCGAGGACCACGGGAGAAGCTCCGCATGGTGCTCCAAAGAACTACGAACGCCATGCCTAACAATGGCTGGGTAGATGCTGAAACAATCTCCACTCCATCAAGATCTTCGTGAGCGCCACCATGCCCCCGTATTTCCAATTAATATTTCTAGAAGAAAACTGTTAATTTTACAAGGTACAACTGGAAATTCGCAATTTCCTAATAGAAATTTCATTCAGTTTTAATTGTCTACAGAATTCTATTGTCAGTGTTCAATAACCTGAAAAGGAATAGCCGTGCAACCTGCCTACGTGCGACTTGATAGTGTCAGAGGTTAGGAAGGAAAGCGTTCACATGCTCTCCCTTGTATGCGTAACATTAGATAATAGTTTGGCCTTGCGGATCCAAAGACAGGGCTGCATTCTTTGGTAGCAAAGAGTGCATAGGGTGTAACATTTCTACAAATACCCTGCCTGAGGTAACCTCAGGATATACTACTACCTGCACTAATGGTAAATAAAGAAAGATAAAAAGTAGTAATCTTAGCGGTGACTACAGTGAGGCTCGTATATGGGTGCCGCCGTGGTCAGATTAAGTGTGGTCCCAGGAAACTCTCTGTATATGAATGTAAACAAGAGCGGACACAGGCGCGTCTCACCAACAGGCGTTCTCTGCACTGTGGAAATAAAACACACTTGCTGATAGGAGACCTTCCCGAACCGAATAGTTGCGCAGCGGCACGATGAAATTGGGTACCATCTTCTATAAAACTTATAGAACGAAGGTGCTGTGCACCTGAACTAATAATTAAAAACTCCGCGGTAAACACTACGCATAGGATGTCACGACAAAGTGCATTTTTTCTTGGATTTATGCTGCCGAACTCAAGTAGAGAGCATAATTCGCACTGACACTATTATGATGACGTAGCCTTAATGCGTTGAAGGTCCAAGTACCAGCTTGCATGCACTTATCAAGAGGAAATTAATAATAATTCCCAAGTTTAAGTTTGCGACCCAGTGCAGAACCGTAACTTTTCAGAGCATGGAACGTATTCATTGGCAACTATTATAATAAAATCTTGCTACAAGCAGGCAAGCTCGGAATAAAAAATAATTTTGTGTTGAGAAGTTCCTACAACTCGGAACTGAGCTAGAAAGAAACACGTTATGTTTTGTTTGTTACCAATGTGACAAGAATCACAGCAACGAAGGATGATTTTAAAGACTTTTTAGAAAGGAGAGGAAGCTTGAATATCGAACTTTTTAATAGATCAATTAATGCCTTTCATGCTTCGTTATTATCTCTCAGGTAGATTATTAGCAGATGCGTTCTACCCACAGTTCTGTGCTAGGCTATATTTACTAGAACAAAAGTTTCCGAGTTGGTTTAGGTGCATGTAATAAATGTTCAATTGAGAGTGTAGCGCCGGTCCTTGTTTCTTCATTACGACATTGTCTTCATGCGTTTATTCCACCATGTAGGCTATATTTGCAGGAATTTTTCATCCGTAAGCTGTTTGGCGTTCGTGTGTGCGTGCGTGTATGTGTGCGTTTGTGCGCGTGCGTGATCGAAGTAAAGTTAGGAGAGAGCGTTAAAAATAAAAACCGCGGCTTTTTCATAATCACTACTCCTGTGAACTACAGTGCAAGCACATGACATAATACAAGAGTATACTTTTCTAAGCCCATTCTTAAAGCTTTCTCTAAATGCATATCTGACTGGGTTCATTGAATTTATAAAATTTCACATATTATATTGTAGCAAATGAGAATGTGAGCTGTCTTGCTGTACAAACTAGGAAGCTATAGGATATAAAAGGAAACGATAAGATATCTGAGATCAGTTTCGCTTACCAGCACCTTGTGGCACGCGTCAAAGAGCGTGCCCATGTCGAAGTAGAGCAGACGATCCACTGTGGCTCGACAGCGTGCCTCCTCCGGATAGAGTGGGCTATGAGGGACGTAGCGGTTCACCAAGTACGTCTGCACAGCTCGGCTGAACACCGAGACCATAAATTATTTCAACTTAGGCATTCAATTCAATGTGCCGCATTTTAGGTGATGAACAACGATCATACTACGGTGAATAGATCACACTTGATGGTAGCTTGATGCGTTAAACAAAATTTTCTGATTTAGAAAGAGCAAAGGAGATTAGCTTGAGTATGTTAAAGGGCTTCCCTGCTGAAGCAGAACGCTAGAACTTATACTCTGACACCAAAATGAGAAAAAGTGTAAACATACGAGGAGGACTTCCCCCTTGTACGCAGTATATTGTTGCGTACACGGTAATTATGCACAGCAGCGATATGAAAAGTAGTGTGCACTGTTAGAAGCGAAGAAAGACACTGTGGTAGCGTTCCCCTGGGCGGTAGTTGAACGCACTATATGGAAAAGGCGACGATACCGTGCCGCGTCTCTTATCTGCGCTCATCAGACGCGTCTCTTATCTGCGCTCATGAGACTAAGGCTCTCTTCCCACCACTCTCCCCCCCCCCCCCCCGAATCACACACTCAGACCAAGGCCCGGACTCTAGAAGCCCCTCACCTTGCCAAGGGTGCCTCACACACCGTTAGGGGGCCTGATGTCAATTCTGAAACGGCTCTTAATAAGGGGCCCTAAGTTAGGGCCCATTGGTGCTGCCCCACGCTTAGGGGGCCGCATATTACCTTCATGCTTCCTAAACCCACTCCTCTACCTGAAGGCTAGCTTCTCTGCGTAGCTCTGCACGCGGTACGCTCGTTAGCTCACGGGAAAGACGTGCCCATGCGCAGCGCAGACGAGCGCAGTGGTTTTTTTTCTTATTGTTCCACGTGCGTGTGTGTGTGTACGTCGAGACACTACTCTTCAGCTTTCCCGAACACGGTGTTCCCGAGTAAGTTCAGGTGCTACATCCCTGTGCCGCAGGAAACCAGGAAAAATCCAGGCAATGCCGTTCGTCACCCAATAGGCTACACCCACTGGAGCCCTACAACGACCAGGAATTTTTAGCCCGGTATCGCTGTGCAAAAAAGCTGTGCTGGCTATTCTAGAAGAGTTGCAGCTTCATGCGAGTGCAGACAATAGAGGATCTCCGCTACCACCCGCACTGAAGCTCCGCCGGTATTACGCTCCGGTATTACGGACGTTGCGCAATGCAGACTGCGGTGGGAAACCTGGTGAATGTTTCTCAGCCTGCTGTCAGCAGAAGCACTTGGGAAGTGACGCAAATGATCTGTCTGCGTCTCTTTCCAATGTGCGTCTGCTTGCCGAGTGCTTCTGAAGCAAAGCCGATGTACCAATTTTTTACGGCATCGCAGGTTTCCCGCTGTTACTGGGTGCATTAAGTGTACGCAGGTGCTCATAAAAAAGCCTAGGTGTATACAACGCTGAAGTGTACAGGAATACGAAAGGTTTAATCTGGATAAATGGGCAGGTAAGTGACAATTGTTGTTCTCCGATAAATCATATCCATTATAATTTTTGTCGTTGGCAAGAATAGCGAATTCTTCTCCAGAAAACTGCCTGTTGGTGTGTGACGGGTTGCAGCAGTGTTGAACGGTACACATCAGTGAAGAATGGGCGTGCAGTATGATGTGCGGTAGCGTGTCTTGCCACTCTACAGCCGGCAGAAATGACACGCAGTATTCAAAAGGGAATCCATGGAAAGGCGTTTAGCTGTCTGGCTTTAACAGCCTGTTGCTTTTCACACGAGAGATCACACACAGCACACAGATGCATGCACAGAACGTCATGCAAAGATATTGTGAGATTTATGTATGTTAACCTATGCGGAGTAGTCTACAAGGCAAGAGAGCACACTAAAATAGCATGTGTGGAGTTCGCTGACCTTTCCGCGAACTGGCCGGTCTCGTGTTCGCAGAGAAGGCCGCAGCAGTGAGGTCGGAAGTCGCCAACAAAGGGGCCCGTCCCGTTTCTGCCTCCCCTTCATGCGGCAGACGTCCTTGTTTACTCCGCGCCGTCACGGGCATAACCCGTCTTAAGAAGCCTAACTTTGTACAGGTGTCGAAATGTGTGCGTTGTCAAGGGGTTGCTGAGGCTTCGGGAATGTGCGAGATACGGCTGAGTATTAGCTGAATGACCGGAAAACCAATAATCCTGTAACGACTGTCTTCTTCTCTGTCGGTGTGGTCTGTAAACAGCTTTTGTGATCGTCTCGTGGCATATGTTGGTCGCGTGTGCGAAAGAAAAAACAAATGTTAGGAAAGTGGTAACCGCTGTGCCGTGGGTGCCTTGAGAGAGGGTGGTCGCGTTTGTGCTGTTTGTGCATTTGATTGCAACCTCTCCTTTCCCAAATGTTTAATCAGTACTTTCTCCCCAACCTGTGATTAGTTGGCGGAAACCTTATTTCCTTTCCCTAACCACGGACTGGTGAGGTGAGTCGCTTGTAATCTTATTGGTGGCTGTCTCCGCCCTTACAGAGGGTTTAGAAACAAGCGCTCTGGGTTGAACGAGGGCTGAATTCGTCTGATCAATGGTTTAGTCATGCAAATAGTTTTCTCCTTGCTTTGTTTCGTCTCGTTTTATTTATGTTGTAAATAAATAGTTAAACTTCTCCTTTCCTCGAGTAACGTGAATGTTTGCGAGTTAGTACCACCGGGTCATCAAGAAACCCCGATTTCATCATCAACAAGGTGTTTCCTCTCATCACCACCTGAAGGGGGAAACTCAACTGCATGTACACGTGGCATTATGCACACACACCACAAGCCTTCAAGCTTTGCACTGTCCCTGCTTCGTGCCCCTTCAACCTGAACCTACCGTGCCTTGCTCGGGTTGGCATAACTGGCTGCCAAGTTAGCCCTGGTACGACTGGCCGAGGAGCTGCTCAGTGCTAAATTTGTCGATAACTCTTTCTCTCTTTTTCACATGCTTTCTGAACTTCCTTTTGTTTTTTTTACAGGCTTTTATTGGCCCCGAACTTCAGTTTTATGACGTTGTGTCAAGTTGGCCTGGTACTGTTCACGATGACCGCATCTTCTCTAACAGCCGAGTGATGGTGAGCTTTCAACAAAAGGCAGTGCGTTGCATTCTTTCTAGACATCAAGGATAGGTTTGCCTTTACTGCTGACGCAACTCTGGAACCCGCAAACATGCGCACAGAAAAGGCAAAAGAAACAATTTTGCAGCACCGGTGTGTAATATGCATGTGTTATTTATTTTTCTTGCTTACGGCAGGTACAACAGGAGCCATATTAAGGCGAGGAACTCAGTAGAGCGAGCATTCTGCAGTGTGAAAGACGAGATTCTTATGCCAGGGGAGAGAAGCTCGAAACGAAGACGGTGCGGTCAGCTGCCGTCATCACGACGATTGCAGCACTACATGACATTGCGTGTTCCTGAGGGACCCAGTACTAAACCGCGACGAGCTCGATCCCGAAAAGGTTGACGCAGCACCGAGCCCCCCTGGCACCCTTCTGCGCACCCATTGAGAGCATGGCTTTTTCCAGCGGTGCTTCACAAACAACCAAAGTGGAGGTGGCAGTGGGACGGACTCTGATTACAGGTGAAGTTGTGTTTTGAATGCTTTGCAACTGCAAGTGAATATCAGCATGAACTGAGAATGCAGCAGGAACGCTAAAATGATCTAAACAGTTCATAAAGGGTTGGAAGGCAGTGGCGCAATACTAGGTACAACGACCTTATGCTGTGCTGCTTTGCAGAAAGCCTCGAGTGCTTGGCACGTAAACCTTGCTTAAGCTTCTGTATTTTTTTCTTTTTTTTTTCATCTTATGAATTCCATTTTTTTGTGCCTCTCTTCAGCGCATTGGTGCTCTTCTGCAATCTGCAACCATTTTCAGCCTTGATTGATGTTGGATGCGCCTTTGTGTCCACTCATCCTCTGTAGCTTTAGGCGGCGCGCCTCATGTTCTGTCGACAGAGCTGGCTATACGGCAACAATTCGGCCATTTTGCCGACGGTGAACCGCTAGCTCGGTTCCTGAGTCGTCGCTGTGTAGGCCTGTGTGTTGCCTCTTCCTCTTTGGCTGCCTGCCCGGCATTGCTACAGCAGGTGCTGGCGAGCTGTAGAGCACATCATCCACGTTTGGCTGCCCTTAGCTTGGCTGTCTTGTGTGCATGCTGCAAGAAATTGTGATAAAGCATTTCAATACGTTCTTGATAAATTCAAGGAACTAAATGTCATTGTCATGTTATTGTCTTAAGCACAAAAACTGACAGTGCATCACTGTGCACAGCAAGTATTTGCTGCTGTGACGTAATGTAAAGCGTCAGACAGCAAATAAGGCGCAAAAACATTACAACTTTTTTTGAAGACACACGAGCTACTTCAGCTGTGTTGCAGTGAGAGCTTGATTACTGTGACTTTACAAATGGGCTGAGGGACCTAGAACATGCAAATGCACATACTGGCACAGCTGCCTGCATTACAGGACAACAGAGCAATGAGGCATTTGGTTTATGGGGGTTTAACGTCCTAAAGCGGCTAAGACTTTGAGGGACGCCGTAGTGTAGGGCTCCGGAAATTGCGACCACCAGCGGTTTTTTAACGTGCACTGATATCGCACAGTACACGGGCCTTTAGATTTTCGCCTCCATCGAAGTTCGTCCGCCACGGCCGGGACCGAACCAGCGTCTTTCGGGTCAGCAGCCGAGCGCCATAACCCCTGAGCCACCGCGGCGGCGCAGTGAGCCATTTGGAATATCCCCAAGTTGTGGAAAGCGGCAAAATATTTTTAGTTTGGCGTAAATACTTTGTAGTACAGGTGAGAGCTTGTTCGCAATCACTTCAGTTTTTGCGTTCACTGCACGTGTCCTTAAGGGTAACGGAATGGATTCCAAGGGAAGGCAAGCGTAGCAGGGGGCGGCAGAAGGTTAGGTGGGCGGATGAGATTAAGAAGTTTGCAGGCAAAGGGTGGACGCAGCGGTCAAAGGACCGGGTTAATTGGAGAGACATTGGAGAGGCCTTTGCTCTGCAGTGGGCGTAGTAATAATGATGATGATGCTGATGATGACACAGGTTCTACTAGTAAAAAGCAAAATGCATGGTGCGATGATAGCAGCACTGAAAACTTGCACCAAACCCTCCTTGCTTGCAAAGCAGCTTCAAAATATTCAAGTATTTCGGTCCTCAAGCAGCGAGGTTGGCGCGGCCACCGAAACACTGCCAGAACGAAATGTTCCGCTTACCATCGCCACTTTCGTCTTGCCGTCTCTCTTCGCGGATCATGCCTTCAATGCGACTTCTGACTCTCTTGCTGGCTGGCGGCTGCAGCCCGTTGCTGTCAACTGGTTAGGCATCCTCACCGCGATATGCGGCAGAAAATCTTCTATCTCTGCAAGACTCGGTTCCAAAGTCTCCGGCGGTGGACCTGCACTTGTATGCCACACTTTAAAATTTGTAACATATCACTTAAAGAAGAAATGGAAACTTACCTGTCGCCATCACCTCTCTTGTTTGCTTCGCGTACTCTTTTTAATGTTTTTGCTTCAGATTGCCCTACAACGCTTCAGCTGTATGACTTCTGCTGGGAGAAGGTTGGGCATACTGTTGTAATCAGTACGTAAGCGCTCCCAGGCTCTTGATTTTGCGTTGCGCGAAACGGCACCAGTCTTCTTGCATTCCACTATATTTTACATTTCCCTACAAGATGGATAATGAGGTCTTCTCATCAATGAAGTATGCTTTGTCGGGCATGCATCCAAGACTTCCGCTATATTTTACATTTCCCTACAAGCTGGATAATGAGGTCTTCTCATCAATGAAGTATGCTTTATCGGGCATGCCTCCAAGACTTCCGACCACTTCTTACATAAAATAATATAGCGCGCATAGCAAGTACTTGTTGCCAGAGGAGCTTGTTTCTCCTCGGAATGCAACATTTTCAAAACTTTCAGCGAGGAGGTGCACAATAAAATTTGTACTATGGCCGAATGTATCAATGTAAATGTAGGCTCATAAAAGCGGTTATGTTTCTCAAATATTGACATATTCTTTATACTTATTGCATATATTTTCGATAGCAGAAGGACATAAGTGCCCCTTAGGCGATGCGCTCCTTTTCATGCGCTCCGATCCATTCACATCCGCGCACACCCGTGCGAAAATATTTCTTATGCAAAATTACAAAAAAATAGAAAACGTGTTTCCTATTGTTGAATTGCGATTGAATTGTTGGTTTCAGCACAAGGCTAAAATCTAGTGTACTAATGCCTGTTTTTTGAAAACAGAGAGCAAATACATGTAATATTCATATCACGAAGCCGAGGAAAACGCTGATTTGCTTATCTCGTGAAAAAAAAAAAAGATAACCACGTGAAATTAACCCTCGCATTTTCTGAATTCAAACATAAAACAGGACGGATTCTTAAAAATATATTACAAAGCATTATCAGTGACGAGTCTTTATGTGCTCAAAGCAGCATTCCTGAAGTGAGGATGAAAAAGGTTGTCAATGCAGCCAAATTCTCTAAAGATTGTTTTTGATTTCAACAAGACCGAAACTCAGCTGCAAGTATAAAGCCTACAGCCTGGGCAAAATTGTTTGAGCAGTAAAGAAAATATTTGCACTTATTGAGTGTGATCGTGTTTCCATGCATTTTATTTTCTCACATTGGTGGTCAGTGCTTCTCGATATCTCAGATTTTCTCTCCAAGCATTTTTGCATAAGCTGACAATTTATCCCATTGCAATCGAAGAAAAGCCGTTCTTACTGCTAGTGGTTGGAAAGAAATCAAACGTTACAAGCGAGACTCGCGTGAGGACAACGCTTAGGAGAATTAGCCTTAACGAGCGGCGGCCACTCCCCTAACAATTAACCCACTTTAAATTCTTTAATTCATTTTACAAAATGAGGAAGCCAGAACTTGTTACGTGGTTGTCAATAAGAAGTAATATGAGTTCCCGATGTGAGTTCTTGAAGAAAACAGTTTGAGGCTATTTTTGGCGTTGCGATCAAAAGCCTGTTTTTTGTTTTGAACACTGCGAGACTCGCGTGAGGACAACGCTTAGGAGAATTAGCCTTAACGAGCGGCGGCCACTCCCCTAACAATTAACCCACTTTAAATTCTTTAATTCATTTTACAAAATGAGGAAGCCAGAACTTGTTACGTGGTTGTCAATAAGAAGTAATATGAGTTCCCGATGTGAGTTCTTGAAGAAAACAGTTTGAGGCTATTTTTGGCGTTGCGATCAAAAGCCTGTTTTTTGTTTTGAACACTACATTTGAAACTGATCTGGCTATCTTGTTAATCGTGTAATCAAAGATAGTATACGTTATTTTAGAGGTCAGATGTTAAAGAAAACATATTTGCTGCCTTATGTGTTCTACCTAAATGTGAAACAAGGAACAACTTCGCTTCTACTCCGCGGCCCTATGTCGAGAAACATGATTCATTCGACATCTCTAATTGCATCCCACGACGATGCACTCACGCTTAGTGAAAGCTCCAATTTTTGGGACTGATTACATATTGCATCGGTAGACAACATCAGCGCTTTACTTTCCGTTCTCTCCTCGTGCAATATTTTCCTGGTATGTACCATCTCTCCTTGAAGAATGCAGTAAGCTCAATAGTTTGGTGTGCCCTGCCAAATTGTAGGAAACACTCTAGAAAATAAAGCAGCATGAAGAGCGAGGAACACGTAGAGCAATGGGTTCTCCGTCCGTATTATGAAATGTCGTCCCAATCATTACTACTCCCTACCATTTCTATCGTCACTTGTCGGTAAATGCTTTGCAGGACAGGGCAGCATGCCACTTATTCAAGTTGCTAAATAGTATTTTGCAGCTTTGTTATATTTTTATTTTCTTATTTTTATAACACATTGAAGAAACAAGTCGCGTACCGACCAAGTCTGTCTATTCAGACTTTACTGAATAGCCTTCTTAGCAGGATTTATCTCACCTGGCAGAAAAGCAACATGTTTACTACATAATCACAGAATAAAAGCCTGAAAACATGTAACGAAGTCAATCAGTTCACTGCCCGCCAACAGAAATACTGGATGTATGCGAATAAGGTTCTTGCATTTGTGTATGAAAGCAATGCGATGTATTCTCCCGAGCAATAGGCAATTTTTAAAATGTGCTGAAAAATAAGATTGCGTGCACAACTACACGACAGAAAATAATAACAGATTGCAGAGATTTTCAACGAAACTGCGACAATTTAAGTAATAATGGCGAACTTTGAAAACGACAAAAAGGAAGCAGAATTTTTTCTCCTTCGGCTGCTCCAGATTATAATCCTTAAACATGTTCTCAATCAACTGCAATTAACGATATCATTCTCAAACATACATGGTAAAAAATTTCGAAGCTTTTTTGTAGACTGGCTTTTCTACGTTACCATGGTGGAAACGCTTTTGGAGACACCGCGGCAGAGCTTACTGTCTAACTATTGGCAATAAAATTAGCTATATGACCATACATGTACCCACAACAGAGATGCCGGGCGGTGTTACACTTCTTTTTTAGTCGCTCTGTAATGGTCGGCGCTAAAACGTGTTCCATCCTGAACACGTCGTTTCATGTTTAAAAAACTTGAAACGACGTGTTTAGGAAGCAACACACGCTAGCGCGCGCACACACAGGCAAGCATGCACATAACCAACACACATGCACGCACGCACACACACGCAGGCACGCACATACCCGCACGCACGCTGCGTACGTGCGCGCGCAAACACACACACACATACGCGCGCGGCGCACGTACACACGCACGCACACGCGCATATATACACACGCACACACGCGCTCGCGCATACGCCCGCACACATGCGCCCACACGCACATACACGCACGTACGCACGCGCACGCACACACGCACGCACGCACACTCAGAGACGGATTTTCGCTCAATGGAGCTAGTAATTCTTATGCTTTAAAAGGCAGGAACAAAATATGAGCTGCAATCGAACAATATCTCCTCGCCCTATCTTCTCTGCGTGTTGTCAAGGGCCACCTCTTTAGTAAAGTTATGTGGATGCGTAATTGTATTCGATGCCTTAGGCTACTCTAAAATTATCAAAGGGTGTTTTGGTTAAAGATAACCTGGAATATTAGTTACTTTTCCTGTTAATGCATTCAGTTGCCTAGACTATTGCGTGTTAAAACAAAATTGCTGCGAAGATATAAAGAAACGTGTCTAAAAGAGGTAAAAAATCGTGTGGACTGACATTCATTCATGAGAAACTCTGTAGACGTACAGAAAGGCAGTGTGTAT
Source organism: Amblyomma americanum (assembly GCF_052857255.1). NCBI lineage: Eukaryota > Metazoa > Arthropoda > Arachnida > Ixodida > Ixodidae > Amblyomma > Amblyomma americanum. Next base: position 175,680,896 of record NC_135498.1, on the reverse strand, counting down.
TGGCTATAAACCACCCAATCATGCGCCTGGGTATCGTAACCTATAAATACAGACCACTGAAAATGACAGCCGAAGAAGTGTTAACTTAGATGAGGAGAATTAAGTCAAGCGCTCTACCCACACTTATTTCAAGAAAGTAGGGTTGAAACGGAATTCCTACCTATTTAACTTTGCTGGGGAGAAAGCTATCACATAGTTATTTCTATCAGCACTAAGGCTTCTAACCATTTCATCTCCCGTTTTTATCGAAGATGCTTTTTTCATTACAATTTTCAAGGATTGCCCGACTTGCCCCATTGAGCGAAAACCCCTCTGTTCGTGTGTGTTAACCTTCGATGGTACCCACAAAACATGGCGTCGACATGCAACAAGTCAGACGGTGGTTGAATTATTGATTGGTCGCACAAACCCAACCGGTGGCAGCACCTGCTTTCTCAGGGCAGTTGCACAGCGCTTAACCGCTGTAACACTACGCCAGGATGGTTTCACAACTCCCAGGGATTCATGAATGTAATGTTGAGAATCACCTCATGCAGACGGTCGGCGCTTCCGAACGCAGCCTGATGCGGCAGCTGGTGGGAAATGGGGGCTGTTAACACTCGATGGAACGTATAGAAGATGGCGTCCTCATTCAGCCTGACAGGCGGCGATTAAATTAATGATTGGTAGAGCTAGGTTGCTCATGGAGACCAACCTGGGTCGCGTGAACTCCACCTGTGGCAGCACCTGCAATCGCAGGGCAGTGGTGCACCGCTGCACCACTGCGTCAGGAGTGTTATGGTGACTCGTAGGGACCTATGAGTGTAAAGCTGAGAGTGACCGCATGCAGACGGTGGGCGCATCCGAATTCAACCTGATGCGGCAGCTGGTGGGGCTGGTAGGGGCCTCGGTGCGGCAGCGACTGGCTTCGCGAAATTAGTGCGCAGATCAGAAGGCGTGCGGCGGCGTCACGGCGGCTGATACGTTGAACCACGCAGAGGTATAATCGCCAGCTACATGGCATTGGGTTACATCAGGCCGCAGCGCGCGGTGACTGCGCTCAAGAAGTGAGCTGGCAGGCTTACGCCTGCTAATTTCTCTTACGTAAGCTCTCTTAAGTTGCTCTGTTACCTTTTTTTATATACGCATTGAAAATGTTGTACCTGTGGTGCCCATATTGCGTCGGCCATATGTGACAACACAAATGCGGCCTTTTGTGTTCAGAATGCTTCTGTGAAGTTTTGTAACTCATCTACGACTTAAAAAAAGCCTTTCCGGACGAGCTTTGCCCTGTCAATATTTATTATTGTTTAAATAGTTTTTTATATATTACCTCCGCCCCCAATTCTCTTTTTCTGTCCCCTCACCTCTTTCACTTCATTTCTCCATTCTGCCTACTACCTTTTATTTCCGCTGCCCCAGCTCAGGTGCTACAGTATCGATGGGGGATGTCGGGACTAGCGAAAATCGTTTCGTTGCTTTTATTATATTTTAATAAATCTCTACTACTGCTGCTACACTGTGCCTCTTTTTCTCATGCTGTGAATGTTTTTGTCCTTGAGAGAGAATGCTTGATGTAAACCCAAAGAACGTACTATCCGCGAACCTGTTTAGCTCTCGCAACACGCTGTTAGCCTTGGTTTACCGCTACAGTTTAGCACACGCGCTAATTTCTCTGTTAAGCATTAAATGATTTAGAGGAAACCCGATTGCCTGTGTATCAATGAAACGGAAGTTTTCAATCTTGGCTTGCATTTGCTAATCGCGTCTAGTTTGTGTTTAGTTAAAGACCTGAGATGTAGAATCTGCTACTTGTGGTGTGTGTGGTTAAATAAACAGCCCCATCCGTACAGAAATCTTTGCTTCAGGCCTAAGGGAGGTCAGAAAACCCGCAAATGCCTGCCGGCCTTCCTTTCTGAACAGGAGTTTGGTATAGTAACCTACGATCGTTTAAGAGCGGCAAGGTGGTCAAATAGACAACAGGAACTATCAAGTGTCGGCAGTAATGTTCACAGTGAGGTTTCCGGCACTTAACCTTTTTTGGCACTCTGCACTTACGCCCCGCGCATAGATGAAATGGCGGGCAGAAGGGCAGAGCCACAAGACCTCAACCACCGGTACAGAAATGAGCTATTGGTGTAATGAGATCGCAGCGGCTGCCTATGATTACATTGTGCGAACATGTAGCGACCACTTACCTTTCCCACACCACAAAACCGTCATCAACCAGGGTTGGTAGCACAGACTGAGGGTTGATCTGGGAGTGTAAGGGAGCGAGAGCATCACATTAATTTGTGTCGTAAAGTACACAAATTCACAAGCTGAGAGAGTTGGGCAAGTTCATCTTGAAAAGCAGCGCGAAACAAGCGATCTTGTCGACCGTCTTCCCTTTGGCCCGTTTTTCTCAATGTTTCTCAAGATGTACTAACTGGTGAGCAGAAGTTTGAATATGCTAGAATTGGAAAGGAGTTAACGCATATCTGCACTTGCATTACGGCATAGTTATCCCAGACAGCGTTTTTTTTTCTGCAACCATGGGACGTATTGTTACATCCGTTATCCGGTACCATTTAGTTCGTTCCCAACGGCACAATATGAAGGGAGTTCGTGGAAAATCATTCTGAATAACTTAATTGTCCGGAAATGGTCCACGGCGCTACCTTGAACTCACCTTCCGCCGTCCCTCATAGTGGGCCCTTCGTTTCGCTTATGTTCAGCGCTTATGTTATATACGTATTCATGCCATTTGTCATGCATTTCTAATTTTCGAAATGAAGAGCTTTGAATTATATCTTTCAGCTCATACATAGCCTCTCCTTCACCTCTTTACTCTGACCTAAACATTCTGCCGTTAAAATACCTCCTTAATTTTAGGTTAGGTATTCGAATTTACAGCGCTCGCAATGATATTAATCGGCTTCTCTGTTGCTCCGCATCTTTCCTTGCTAAGAGCATTAACACAAGACTCTCTGAACAAAACAATATGCTTCAACAAAAAGTGAACACAAATTATGAAAAACAAACTGCTTTTTTCTCCTCCATAAAAACATGGAGTTCATTACCACTAGCACTCAAATCCGCACGTTTGCAGCTCGCTTTCTACACTTTACTAAAAAAACACTTCTTATGAACTCATTCAGCTTCATGCCATACCTGAGGTTGCCTTAATCTCATTTTCTGTTCCCCACTGCGACAGCCAACGGGCATATAGTTACTCGTCTCGAATACTGTTTTTATTTTTTTTCGACTCCGCTTCTGTTTTTATAATCTCTGCATCCATTCATCGCTCATTGGTATCTGATGTATCTGATGTCTTTTGCGTTCTCTTTCATGCTCTTACGTTTTGCTGTTTTATGCCTTTTTTGATCAATTTTGCCCGCTAACTATTGTACAATGTATTCATTGCCGGTAATTATGCTAATAAGTTTTAACTTGACCTATATGTTTGTTCTAGCTCCTCTGCCAAACTTGTGTACTTTACTCATGTATATCTGATGGGAGATCTCCCAGACAGTTTTCTTTTGGGACCTCCTACTGTACTAACTTTTTATGAGACTTATGATGCATTTATATTTCTTTTTAATGAACCGTCAAGTGTTAAAACGTTCAACCCATTGCTACCCACATTATGGGCAGACCCTCCTGTGTTGGCAAATCAGAGTGCACTGACTTTCTACCGCTTTCTTGGATAGCAAAAAGCAGGGAGTTCAAAATTAGTATTTGAAGTGTTTTACAATGACAGATCATAACGAATACAAGAAATCCGGTCATGCATGCATGATATGGGACGAGCGAACACATGTTGAGATAATAATGATCCTGGCCAATACTGTAATCCAATAAAATTAATGTAAAATTCTTGTAGTCGTTGCATACAGCGTGCATGATCATATTGGAAACATAATGGAAAGCGTAACTGTGACTGATGCATTTCTTGGAATTGATATGACATGCATGGCATCGGAGATAATAGCTGCTAAATTTAGAATTCATTTCGCACTTTTACCCTTGAAAGGCAGTGACAACCAGCGCATAACTCTTTACAATTAGGCGAAGGTGTTTATTATGACGCATCTGCGAACCACGTAGAGCAGTAGATGCATCCAGTGACCACTGTCCTTTTAATTTCGGCTTTCAAATTTAAAAGAAGTCGTTGAAAACAGATTTGCTGCAGCAGGGAGCAGGTTTGTGCCGAAATTGCGCCACGGCTCTTAGCACAAAAGCGAAGCATGCTTCGCGGATTTCAATATGGTGGTGGTGGTAGTGGTTTTAATAAAAAATAATAGTAAAACGGAAGGAAAAGATTTTTGCTAGCCCCGGCAGTGTTACTAGTCTTGGCTGTCCACATGCGCTTTTGCGCCTCCAGCTTTCGGAGCTCTCTTCTTAGAGCGATGTATTAAGACATAAACGGAATAACATGACCGCTTTGCACTCTTTTCTTCGCGAAAGGTAAAATTTAAACCTGAGACAGAAAAGCTTCACAGCCAGGTGCTTTACGCTCTTGTAATTGGGTAAGCAATATCTAAGGCTTGTCCGCTAATTAGCAGAAGTGTATCAGAACTCATACAGAACTCTTTCTGTTATATTCAAGTATTTTTTTGGTTTCGAATGTGAAGTCATATTGAGCGAAAGAAAACCTCTAGAGCTTCTGCTATGATGCAAACAGAGTATAGGGGGTTTGGTATTGGCACACGGTGTGATGCGAGCACTGAAGCCTGCTTTCACTCAGGATGTCTTAGGCATAGATTAAGGATGTGTGCTTCAATAATGCAATACCAAAAAAGGGGCCCCGTACGTAAAACGTGCCCATTCTGTTCGTTAGGCAGCTACGCATAATCCTGCCCAACACAAGAGCCTCGCCAGCTTTAAAGATCTCTTGGAAATGAAGTAACATGACACCTCTTAATTTTTCGTTTTACGTCAATAATGAGGGGGTTAATAATAATTCCCGTAACCACTTCGGTGTGCCTCAAAAACCGGATTTAGGTAGAGCAAGCAAAGTGTAGTGTTCTTTGTTTCTGCAAGCATCAATCAAAACCGATACTCCTGCAATTCCGACTAAGCGCATGTATCGGGTCCTTCAGGGAAGCTTGATTGTGTATAATTGAGTGCGTTTATTGTGAAGCATGGTGGAAACGACGTTAAATCCTCTAGTCGAAATTTTGTCGAAATCAGCGACAGCTGTTAGCCTATTCACAATTGACGATATCTTGACGTCAACAGTTAGAGAGCGACTTCGTACCTGTACAGTTCAAGGGCGTTTTTTTCTTTTCCACACATACTGATTTTTTGGCTAGGTGTCCTGTGAATTCCGCCGGCTTCTCTTTCTGCGGCAACTATCCTCCTAATTTCTGCACTCCCGCCACACCCTCCTCCTTCTACGGTACCCACCTTGCGGATGGTTCCCCTAATAAGCATCCTCGCTTAAGCTTTCCTAAACTCTCGACATATCTTCTTTTTTCCTCCTTCGACGGTAGGTGCCCTCCCAGTGATTTGCGTGGCCACCACACGTCGGTTGCGCCTTCTTACGCTCTCGCCATACCCGCCAGCTTCCACAATAACTATTGTCTGGTTTTGCATTGCCCCGCTCCCCTCAATCCGCGATAATCACCCTCCAGATGTTCCGGTAGTAACCACGCACGCATTCCTGCTCTCTTGTTATACTATCTCCTCGGCAACCACTGTGCTATCTACATCGTAACCACGGCGTGTATCTCCTTTCTTTTTCCTGTGTATTTAACGCTGAAAAACAAACGAATTCCACTTTCCGAGTTGTACCCATCATAGCGCAGTGACTGTTTGCGCGAACTACGACTGCCACGACATGTTACTACTAATACGAGGCGAATCCTAGAAACTGGCACTTAACAGCTCTTGGTTTGAAAAAAAAAAGATATTTTCGGAATAAAGTGTGCTTGCTCACCTTTCGATATTGGGGCGTCATGTTCTCTCCCGCCATAACGTTCACCGGGATCAGATTGAGGCTGAGGTTCAGGTGCCTGGCGACCATGCGCACGGCACGACACGGTGGACTGGCCTCCATGTGGTACAGCTCCATTGGAAACGGATTGTTGGCGAATCCCTTTGGGGCACCCAGCTTGCCTTCGTTGAGGGGATGCACTTTACTGTTGGCCCTCTGAAAAGAATACCAGCGGCAGCAAGGAGAGGAGATAAAAAAAAAGACCGTTCAAGCTTTTTTTGGAACACTCTGCGGGGGAATACCAGGCTTACCAGGCAACAGGAAGGGGCAATTTCATGGTAGCACTTTCCCATTCATTGTGTATTACGAAAGGGGAAGGTATATAAAAATTCACCCCTGATTTCACTTTGCGGCGGAAAGGCGCTACCACCCCTTTCCCCACCTCCGTAAGAAAAAAAAAATTTGCATACTTAAGTGGCCCGACTAGACTTATATCCTGAACAATATTTCTTCAATTCAATTTGCTGAGTTTAATTTGAGCTATTTATTCAAAAACCTATGAGAGAGGCCTTTTTACTATAGAGGGCTTGCTGATGATCATGACGAATGTTACTTCACCGTAATTCCAGCTACGTTCGGCGTTTTGCTGTGCCGGAGTTTTTCTAGCAAGCAAAATCACGATGGGAACTGTGAGTCGAGAAGTTTGGCGAGAGTTGGTCGAAATTGTGCTTACTACAGCACAGCTCTAAGCACATACGTAGACGCTCATGCAAACGAGCCTTTTGCTGGTGGGCATAGAGAACAAAAAAAAATGGAAGAGAGTGCTTGTTACGGCAAGCTTCCGCATGCCACGGTTATACTTATTGATTTCTGAGTGCCTTAAGGGCCCAGCAGGGCTTTACGCTACGAATGGGATTGATGAAAAAGCAAGATCAGAGGAAAGTAAAAAGCAGAGCAAAAGTTTACAGCATTTTTTTTTTTGCGGAAGAAAAGAGGAAACACTACTATACACATTCAAAGAGCGCAAAAATTCAAAATATTACATAGAATACTTGAGGTAATGATATGATCGTTGGCAATGACAAAAAAAATAAACACAATAAATAATTGCAAAATATTACTAAGTTTCATGGCTGCACAGAAAACTTAGTAATGCAGACTGAAAATGCGGGAAGTTCGGCAATGACACGAAGCTGGACAACAAAAAGTACCACTCGCTTATGGCCAGAATGGGAGATTGATTTTTTGGCGAGCGCAAACATTTCACATTTTACGAGCATGATATAAGGCTGATGAAACATTGAGCGGGGGGGGTCAGATAATAACTTGAGAAAAGGGAAAGTTGCTATGATAGGTATAAAATATCGTAATAGCAAATCACCTCAGTGTTGCTAGTCTTTGAAACGTGTAGAGAATGCTTCAATGCAGATATGCTTTGGTGACCTGAGAAAGATTAGGCGATAAATCTTGCTGCTTTGTATTGGATCTATTCGAGAAAATTAATAAAATTATCCTGTTGAGGCTGCTATATAAGTGGAGGATATTTAAGTGAAGTTCTGATAAGAGTTTTGCACACGTAATGTCTTGTATCGTTAGAAGAAAGAACCAAGCCGTGTTTCAGAACACCAAGTTTCTTAAATGCTTGCATTAGAAATTCTCCAGTCGTCCGGAATAGTTTCTGCGTTAAGTGACTGCTAGAATAATGACACCACAAAAATAGATGAGTAGTTGCATACTAATTTGAGAAGTTTTGTGCTTGTAACTTCAGGACTTGTGCTTGTGTTATAGGGCAACCTCTCGATTGCTCGGGCCACACCGTTTTTTGCAACTGTGATAGGGCTGAAATGTGCCCCATGGCTGGTGAATAAAAAATATTAGAAATGAGTCAAGAGCAGTTTCCTCCACGAATGAGTCATCGGTGCATTCTTCTAATGATATTGGTGTACCATCGTTCCTGGTTAGTGTTGGTAACGCGTGTTTACTTTTCTGACTGGCAACACGCCAAACCTTTTTGGGTCGAATTTTAGCACATTAACGAACAGTGACGTTAAAATAATTGCGTTTTGCATCTTCAATTTTAGCTCAATGTAAAGCAGGAAATTTCTTATATATTTTTTTCCATTCCACAGGGGGATTAGCTTGCGTTGTCATTCTGTAAGCGCGTTTCGGTTTATTTAAATGTCTCTTCACATCATGGTTGAACCACGAAACAAAAGTGCTGCTTTTAATTATTAATCCAGGAATCCATGCATCCTCAGTTCCTTATAAGTTGATGACGAAATGGACTCCAGAACTTATCGGTATTGCGATTCAAAAAAATATTTTTTAACAGTCAGTTGCGAACGTGCATAATGATCGGATCATTCTTGCCGATCTATGCGCGTGAGTAGTTAAGGGCACATCTTAACTAAGGCACTAGGTTTAAGGTATGATTGCCGCGCGTATGTTTCCGGGCCAACTGTTAGAAAACATGAAGGTGCAATAATTGAACAAAATGAAAACACTAAAACTGATTTTCTTGGGAAGTGAAAGGTGATGCCATTGCCCAGCTTATAGTATGTTATTTATTATCTCCGCCCAGAATAAGTAATACTAGCGTGGACCTCAGCGAAATCTGCGGCAGCTCGTCATTTAAGAAATCGACAAATTCTGGCCGAGAACCGGCTGGTCGATAGCACACACCGATAAAAACTGTCCAAAATCCAACACGATAGGACATTAATATTATTCACAGAGGTGAAATATTTGATGCCAAACAAGCCTGAAATTCATCTTTAATTGCGATAATTAATTGACAACCGCGCAAGGTTGCTCTGTATTTTCTGAATATCTGAAAGACTGAACTCTCAGTGCCTGGACGATTACATCATAACGATAAAGTAAAATAGGCTGAAGGATCTCAGTTAAACATGTAGACTGTAATTTGAAGGACGACGTGGAGTATGGAATGCGCGACCAGTTGCGGCAGTATTCTGTCCAAATCGCCCAGCTTTATTATAGCAGCAGCGCAGCACACCGCATTAGGTGGCTGATAACGGCTAGAAATAAGGTGTACAGAGTTAACGCCATTACTTACTTTGGTTGTTTCTGAAGAACAGCAGCAGAACATCTGATGACAGAGGTATCGCAGAGGGCGCGAAAGTCGCCACGCTGTCTGCGCCGGTTCTGGGCACTGGATGCACATGCATGGAATCTTCCTTTAGAGTGTTTCAGCACAAGAGGCAGCACTTTTAATCTATTAACTCTCTAAATAATCTTTTGCCCGTTTTATAACCGCCTACTTGCATCGGTGACCCTAAAGCATACAGCTCTGGAACGAAATCATATACTGAGTGTAGTAGGGATGGATAGGGTAGTAAAAAATGTATCGGGAAGGAATATGAAAAGGGCACCGCTGTTTTCGTTCACTGATTCAAACGAATCATGATAATGTGAAAAAAGTGCCACTAGCTTGCGCACAACAAGCACGAAGTTTGCAAGGATGCTAGACGAGTTAAGAGCTCAATTGAACCTCATTAAACAGCAAGCATAAACACATACAAGAATTGCGCATTTTTTTCACATCACGTTTCTACTTGTCTCGTGCTTCTGTAAAATCAACGTGGAGCTTCTGATATAATCAACTTATTCCAAGCATCATGACTACTGGAAACTTTGTATATACATAAAACATATAAAACACATGAAGCCTTACAGAGTCATCTTTTATCGTGGAATTTCGTTACCGCACACCCGAAAATATATTCTCGTAGACACTATTGTTCAGGCTGCCGACTGCGTAACTGCTCTTAAAATCGCTGAAAAAAAGGAGAAGGAAGGAAAATATATTTGAGATATTTCCAGCCCATTCGAACGAAAAATGTCACTCCGTCATAAACTTCGGTAAGGCGCTCACACAATGACGGCTGACCGATGGCTTGGCTTGGAGGAACTTCTATGCGAGCGACGGACGCTTCTATGCTCCGCAGAAAAGAGGCCTGTTTCTTTGGGGCACTGCTTCCTTACAAGGCGGTGATAGTGATTTCCGGTCGATGCAGGCAGTTTTTTCCACGCCCCGCTACAGCGCCGATCGGAGCCCCGGATTGGGGCAGTAAGAACGTCATTAATTGCTTTTCCTGGCCTGAAAAGAGGACTGGTGTCTTGTATTGGTTAGTAATGATCTGTGCTGTGTCATTGAGGTTGAAGCGGCACGGCCGTCGTATACTGTCCGTGTCTCAAAGTTCTCATTTGTCTATTTTTAGTACCGCTCTTGCGCTACAAAAGTTGTTTGTCGCACTTAGCTTTCGCCTTGTGATAACAGTCTTCGAACTCTCTTTATACTTTTTGTAAACAACCGTCTACAAACGGGTGTTTCAAACTTGAAAGTGGTGCTGATAAAGGCACTCACTGGGAAACGTGGGCTCCAGAATTTTTTTTAAACAAGCGATCAGCGTTGTTCATGAAGGGCAACTTGGCTACTAGGTTATGTGACCACACGGGCTCCAAATGAGATGATGGTGCTTCCTGTCAATGTCATGAATAACTGAAATTAATTATTAATTTTGTCTGTCAATGCAGTTAGTGTGCATTTTTAAATTTAAGACGTAGAGTTTGTTGTGTACACAGATTACCCGGTTACTTAGAATTTTTTAGCATGATAGTGTTCGGAGATGTCTACCTCCAATTGTTCAATTCTAGGTTATTAGGGATGGTGAATGTGACTTGAAGCAGCTCCCTACTGTGACACGGCTGGTGTCTTTTTGCGTATCGCCTATTTCGCAAGGTGAAAGTGAAAAGGGAGAATGTTATGAGCTGCATCAGTTGCTCCCCTTGGATGGCTGACGAAATGTAGACGTTATAACTGCGTAACATTAAAAGAGAGCAACGTCAAGATGGTCTGTTTCTCAGATACATAACTACGTCGAGTAAGTAGGATGTTTGGAGTCGTAGTAACAAAAAGCTAACGCGCTGCGATGAATTTGGCACTATAATATTCAAGGAACACGGCAGCCTGCATGTTTCTATTGTCTATATATACATGCACAAACTGTAGTAAACAACAATCATCATAAAACTTATGATGGCAATTTTAACAATAAAGTGAATAAAAGTTTACATTAGAGGTAACTAAGAAATTGAGAAAGGCAATAGCCTTCACATTTCATGTCTGCTATCGCAAAGCCAATGTTGAAAAATGGCTTTTGTAGACTGCTGATTGGTACATTTGTAGGGGTGCGTTTATTATGTGTTCTCGGAGAGACCAAGTCGCTGTGACGGATCTTGCAGTGAATTCAAGCGTAGCCAGCACCAAGAGAGCGGGTCAACATCTTCAGGCGCAGCGTAGTGTCAGCGCATACCGCTAGCGGAATGCGTGACAGTTGACACACTACAGTTTTCCCCGAGTGAGAAACTGGCGACTTATGGGGAAGAAAGAAAATTGGTTTCTGAGGAAAGCGAATGACGCAGTAACAGTCTCACATATCTCCGTGTACACCCAAACCACGCCGTAAGGGAAGGGTAAAGGAAATGAGCGATATAAGAAAGGAAGAACGAGGTGCCAGAGTGGAGGGCTCCGGAATAATTTCGACCACCCGGGGATTTATAACGTGCACTGACGACGCACAGCACACGGGCGCCTTTTGTGTTTCGCCTCCATTGAAACTCTACCGCCGCGATCAGGTTTAAACCCGGGTACTCTTAATACGGCTTCAGCCGGCGTACGAGGATGGTTTCGCGGCCATGGTGACGCAATTGCGCAGAGGGTGCAACGGGCTGAACGATGTAATTGACAGGAGAGGTTTGCTCGAGAACCCGGTAGGAACCATGCCATCCAGAAAGCAGTTACCGCAAAAAGCCGGGAGTTGGGGAACCAGAAGCCACACACGGGAGTCGGTGGGATAGGGTCTAGAGGCTTCGGAGGTGTCGCGGTCAGGTTTCTGCGGCCAGTGGCTCTACGTCGTAGACGAGCGAGCTAGCTAACGGCATTCTTCGGCGTATGTGGCGGCGTCAAAGAGTGGCTTGGACTCGGAAATGTCGGGGCGTCAGCGAAGAGTATCCATCGGGCAGGGAGGCTCGCGGCCGTAAAGCAGATTGAAAGCAGAGAATCCAGTGGTGGTTTGCGTTGAGGTGTCATACGCTTAGGTGACGAAGAACCTGGTCTCAGTTGGAGTGGTCGGCGTTGACGTAGATGGCCAGCATGTCACTGAGGGTTCGGTTATAACGCTCTGTCAGGCCGTTCGTCTGAGAGTGGTAAGACGAAGCGGTTCGGTAGATAATGCGGGATTCCTTCAGGAGGGCCTCAAGGGCGTCAGGCAGGAATATGCATCCACAGTCGCGGAGCAGTTCTAGCGGAGGACCATAACAAAGAATCAGGTTCTTTAGAAGAAAGGAGGCGACGTCACGGGCGGACGCCAACGGCAACGGTGACGTTTCAGTATAATAGGTGAGATGATCGACGGCCATCGTAATTCGGCGGTGACTGGTGGGGGTGGGAGGAAGGGGGCCGTAGATGTCTATGCCAGCGTGATCCGTCATGGCGGCTCGGTCTCTCCAAGGGCACATACTAAACGCACCTCTACAATTGGTGCTGGGTACATTCGCTACCAACTTAGAACTCCGGAGCCAGACGCTGCCCCCTGCATCAACCGTTCCAGACGAGACTGCCTCAACACCGGCGGCCATTTCCACCACGGTACTTCGTTCTGCCGTCATCAGCCAACGTGACCATTCCCTCTTCAATGGCACAGCCGACGAAAATGCTGACGACTGCCCTCTTCGCAAGAAAGAGCCAGCAGCTACAGAAAGTGCGATTACTCCATCAAGCTGAGTAACGTCATCTTTTACCTTACGGACGTCGCGAACTTCTGGTTTCGCGATCATGAGGTGAACATGTCAAATTGGCCGGTATTTAAGAAGAGTTTTGCGGAAATTTTGCGGGCCGCTCAGCAGTGCGCAAGCTCCGTCTCGAACAACGTTTACGTCATCGTGCTCAACACACCGAAGATACCTTCCCCAGTTGTCACTGAGGGCATCGTTGACCTATGTAAACATGTCAACCCCGCCATGCCGGTAGCGGAACCCGTGACAGTTGGTAGACTACACATTGTTTACATATCCTGAAAGGGTAACTCCGAAAACCTAACACCTAATATTTAATGCACAGGAATTCAACTTATATATTTGTATCTTGCCATGCATTACCATTCGCTTTTTCCTCTTCATTATTACATTCGCTCATAACTCAACTTTCTTCTCTTCCCCGCTGTCCATCTAATATCGTCCGTGGTCGCTGAGAATATTTTATATTGGTGGTGCTTCACTCAGGTAGTCTCCTCGTGAAAAAAAGTAACAGCGTATGACATTGGTACGGCGCTGCTTCCTGTAAGTTTTTTTTATTTCTTCTCATTGTCATAGCCTTCCAAGTACACTACCAAAAGACAGCTGGAATCTGGGACACGACACACGACACGACAGACAGGCCTTGTTATTTCGAGAAATTAAAACCTGCTCTTTTTATTGGTGCAAATTAAAGAAAGGCGCAGTTGTCAAACCGAAACTTTTAGATGGCCCTAATAACTTCACCCACAAGAAAACAAGTTGCAGGAAGAATAAATTCCTAGTAAATGGGAAAGAATGCTTAATTGCGGTATTAGTTTGCGGAACAAGGTTTTATAAGACTATCAGCAGCTCGCGCGCGAGGCCAATGTAACATTCCTAGCAGACGCTCCTGATTTACCTGAACCTGTAATCCAGAACAACGGGAACTACACACTTAGTCTCAAGGTTACAGCCAATGCACGTGTCGTTAGTAAGCATAAACAAAAGGACACAAGAAAAATAGTTGAAGCCTTCATAATCAAAACAGCCTGGTGAGGTATGTGTCAGCCCCCTCTGTGTCTGACAAAAAAGAGCTTGTGTGTTTGGCCGAGAGTGCGATTTCATATCAACACAGCTATCGTCACAGTCATAAGTGTGCTTCTTTTGATTGTTTTTTCCCTTGCACCTTGCTATAAAATTCTAGCTCGTGCAATAAACTACAGCTGCAGTAAGCGCCTTGTCCGTGTTCTTCCTTTGTTCGTCCTGTCTACACCTGTGCCTTGTATCTTTGAGTCATGCACCAACTCGCCCAACAGTCGATTCTTCAGATTCTTACGAAAAAATAATGAAGAAGGCCTGCGTGCCTCAAATTCTTTTGCAAAATACAGTTCCCCGTCCGTCCGTCCGTTCGTCCGTCCGCCCGTCTGTCTGTCTGTCTGTCTGTCTGTCTGTCTGTCTGTCTGTCTGTCTGTCTGTCTGTCTGTCTGTCTGTCCGTCCGTCCGTCCGTCCGTCCGTCCGTCCGTCCGTCCGTCCGTCTGTCTGTCTGTCTGTCTGTCTGTCTGTCTGTCTGTCTGTCTGTTTTTCTGTCCGTCTGTCCGTCCGTCTGTCCGTCCGCCCGTCCGTCCGTCCGTCCGTCCGTCTGTCTGTCTGTCTGTCTGTCTGTCTGTCTGTCTGTCTGTCTGTCTGTCTGTCTGTCTGTCTGTCTGTCTGTCTGTCTGTCTGTCTGTCTGTCTGTCTGTCTGTCTGTCTGTCTGTCTGTCTGTCTGTCTGTCAGCGGCGGTGGATTATCGGGCAGCGCCCTAGCTAAGGGTGTAGTGTTGGGTTGGGAGCGGGTGTTGCATGGTGATTCTAGAGGACAGCTTGCATTCCCAATGGGCTTTTGTATTCGATTTGGACAGTGCTTCTTCATTCTGTTCTTGCCTGGGCTGCTATAGTCGGCTACAACTTAAGAACGCAGTAGATTGTCGCCGTCAAAGGACTCCCTTAGAGCCAATGGGTTCGGCCGATTCTCGTGAACCTGGTAGTGCGACAAAGGAGGAAGTGGTAGATGAAAGAGGATTATCCCTTCCCTCTATGGTCAGGGATAGATCTCCCTCTCTATCTGGCGCCGCTCGCTGCATTGCACGCTAGCAGGGTCATGAGAGTCTGCCAACGCCTTTGGCTGGAAGAAGGTTCTTTGACGGGGAAAAGCCGCTGCGTTTTTTCGTTATATTCGACTTAGTGCCTGGAGACAGAGTGGATAGCAGCAGAAGTGGCTTTGCCATGAAAGATGCTTCTGGATGGTGAAGGTGGGTGGAGGCATGGGAATGGGGGGAAAGGGGTGGATCCAGGGCGGAAGTTGAAGGGCGAGCAGATTCCAAACTGGGGTGTGGGATAAGAATGTGTTTGGCAGGTGAGCTTCTGAAGGTAGCAGGTGGAGGGAAAGAGCTCCTTCTTTCGCTGTCAGCTTCACTTCAACAGATGTCAGATATCTGGCAGGAGCGTAGGCCGGTGAACCCAGCCCTGCTATCGCTAAAGGAAGCTCAACATTGCGCTTCTACCAATTATATACTGGTTTAACCAACCCACAAGGTGGGCGAGAGGCGTTTGCTTTGCCGTAACAAGGAATTCCTGGAGAGGAAGGGTACAACAGTTGTACAGTGCCAGTACGCATCTATGGCGCATCCCTCTGGATGATAACGAAATGACTGGTATGAAATTGAGGCTTTAGTATTGGGCTCTCTGGTGAAAATTGTGCCATGGCCAACGTTTACAGAGATAGAGAGAGAGACAAAAAGACAGCAGAGTATTATGAGGAGCGAACTCGAATGAAAGAAATTTCTCCTAAAAGGAGGGAAAGAAGATTGAGCCGCGCGGAAAATGTGAAACACGGGATATATCACTTATGGTATTTAAAGCTAACAGAGTATATTGTATACGCACAACAATCCAGCCGCGAGCGACTGAGGATAGAGTTAGAGAATAGAATTCAGAAAATCGCTTTCAGAAATTGGTTCTAGCAACTGCATGGCCCAGCTGATTAGATGTATACTTAATTATTTTTTCAGGACACGCTAAATGCGCCTCATTTCTAGGTTATTACAAAAGAAGCATATTTATATTTCATTTCTGCTTCAGCGGACTACTTTTGATAGGGATGCTGACAGAAGTAACCGGGATATGGACGATAATGAAAGTCTTGACAACCGTATTCCTAGGGAGCTCCAAACTGGTACCTAGCTTAATTTAGCAAAAAAACAATTCTTTCAGAAGCCGTGAAACACACAAAGAACGAAGTAGCTAAAGAGAAATTCATAAAACTGGTTTGGCAGTACTGAACCTCAATATTTCCTTGGCGAAAATAGCAGTATAAGAGGCATTTAATTCTCCTCAGCCACCGCGAAAGCGCGATTGTTCTTTGCGGGCAACGTTTTTTTAAAGGATTTCAGTGCTTCGCTTTTGATCTGCTCTGTTCTTCTAAAAAGACAACACTCTTAGCCTTTGGTGCACGTTGAAACTCTCGACGTTAAGGGCAACACGAGCAGACCACGTACGTAGTAACGGTTACCCGCACTTTTCATTTCATTTATTATTCTTGTGAGCCTTGACCAGCCACTATTGTGGCCCTGGTTAGAAGAAACATATTTGTTTCTGTACTGTCTCTCTCATTAACGTGAGAAAGACAATAGCCCACAGCAAAGCGTCATTCGACCAGTAACGCAAGACGAAGTAAAGAAAGCCTTAGGAGAACTGGAAAGGGAGAAAGCAGCTGGTGAGGATCTGGTAACAGCAGATTTATTGAAGGACGGAGGGCATATTGTGCTAGAAGAACTAGCCACAATGTACACGCACTCCCTTATGACCTCGACCGTACCAGAATCTTGAAACAACGCAAACATAAGCTCAATTCATAAGAAAGAAGACGCCAAGGACTCAAAAAATTACACGTCGATCAGCTTACTGTCTCTTGCCTGCAAGGTATTTACTAAAGTAATCGCTAATAGAGTCAGGGCAGCCTTAGACTTCCACTATAGATCAGATTCATACTATGAATCAGGTGATACAGAAATGCGCAGAATATAACCAGCTCCTATAGAAAATCTTCACTGATTACGAGAAAGTATTTTACTCAGTGGAAATCTCAGCAGCCATACATCTATTGAAAAAGTAAAGGTGTAGAAGAGACATGTCAAAATACTAGATGATGTATATATAGCGACTTCACAGCTTCCATCGTCCAGCTTAAAGTCATCAATAGAATTTGAATGACGAAGGGCGTCAGGAAAGAAGACACGATTTCTTCAATGCTATTCACTGCCTGTTTACAGGAGGTATTCCGAGGCCTGAATTGGGAACATTTGGGGATAAAAGTTAATGAAGAGTACCTAAATAATCTGCGATTTGATGCTGACATTGCCTTTCTGTTTCACACATGATGTGAACTGCAAATCAAGATCAATGAGTTAGAAAGGCAGAGTAGTATGGTGGGTCTAAACATTAACATGCAGGAAACCAAAGCTATGTTCGACAGTCTTGCAAGGAAACAGCAGTCCACAATTGGAAGCGAGTTGCTGGAAGTGGTAATTAGGGCAGGTAGTTATAACTGATCCGGATCATGAAAGGGAAATCACTAGATGGTTAAGAATGGGGTGCAGTGCATATGGCAGGTTCTCTCAGATCATGAATGGTAGTTTACCAATATCCTTCAGAAGAAAAGTTTACAACAGCTGTATCTCACCGGTACTGACCGGCGAGGAAGAAACGTGGAGGCTAACGAAATGGGTTTAGCTCAAGTTCAGGACAACGCAGTGCGCCATCGAAAAAAAAAATGATAGGTGTATCGTTAGGAGACCGGAAGCGCGCCGAGTTCGTGAGGGAACAAACGCGAGATAACCGCTGGTCATTAAGGGTAGCGGAGTGGATTCCAAGAGAAGGCCAGCGTAGCAGGGGGCGAAATGAGGTTGGGTGGGTGGAATAAATTAAGAAGTTTACAAGCATAGGATGGGCGGAGCGGTAAAAGACAGGGTTATTTGGAGGGACATAGGAGAGGACTTTGCCCTGAAGTGGGTGTAGTTAGGCTGGCGATGATGATGATGATAATGATGATGATGATGATGATCTGTTTCTCAGCTTTCTTGGTAAATTCGGCGATGTAGTGTTCGGAGCACTGTCTGCCATAAGCATCCGCACGGCGGGTTCTACAGTGCAGTCTGGAGCGTACGTCGAACATGCGTAACAAGCGCATTAGATGCTCCTGTCCGATACCATTCGCCGCTTTTTGTACCCGCATTTGAAAAACTGGACGGTACAGCGTTTATGCTAGCCGGCGTATTGCGGTAGACTCCAGGATAGGACTATCGCTTGTCTTCGAATACGGCTACTTTCAAACGCCAATGATCCAAACAAGGATGATCTGCATTTAACTCACTGCCAGCGAAAGACACATAAGCTTTGGGATATTTTTTTTATTTTACGAATTCAACAACTATTTTTATTACTTTGTTCGGGTTTTCATTTCCAATTTTCTTTCTTTGCGAAAGGGCTTGTCTAAAACTTGGCTGTTACAGGGCCAAAAAATACGTCCCTTTAGCAGTGATAATACAAAGAACTGAGGTTATTCGATCATGACTAATAGAAATGCGAAGTTTTCCACAATCGTCATAAAGTATTACAAGGAAAAAAATTCGAAGAAAGGTTCGTTTTAAAGGAAAATCAAAATTGTTTTTGATAGGTTTCAATTTAGGATCATTTGCATGTGAAAGATTAAACACATTCCTTTATTTAATGATTGAAATAATGTTCAAGCAAAATAGCAATTACACATTGTAACGCTGCAAAACGCTTCAAACAAGCAGATCCTCGTCGGTTTTGATTAACAGAGACTTTAAATGGCGGCCAAAAAAACAGAGAATAAAACGGTTAGCTTATAAGGGTTTCAATAATGTGATAGCCAAATGTTTAACCCTCAGCCAAGAAACGCACACTATTGCGATTTCTTCTCGGAATGTCGCCATAAGATTGTTTTCCCCTAAGCATAGACAATAGCCCAGTTTACGCTATGCCAACAGAGAATAACCTCATACTTATTTACGGTAGCTTACCATTGTATTGTACCCGCCACATTTTTTCTGTGTACATCAGCATGCAGATTCCTCTTTACACGCAATATTAACGGATTAGAGCAGAAAAAGAATTCTTATTCTAGTCCGCAGAATCGCTGGGTTGAGGAGCAAGCTGTGGGGCATCTTGACAAATACACTTGTTCGAGCATTTAATGCTGCGGCATTAAAGGGCATGTTTTATTTTAATAATATGTTGTGTTAGATATATTTTGGATGATTCGGAGCTTCAAATTTTTAATGCCGGAGGCCCGCTTCCACCAGCAAGAAAACTTCAGATTGAGAGAAAATGCATATTGTTTGTTTAATATAACATGGTCTAACGTCAATTTCAGGCTTTGGCACACGGGGATTAGAAAGGAACCCCAAAACTCAATCGCAACGCGCAGGGTACATTAAGTACTCCGAAAGCACTAGGAAACTCAATGAAACAACACGTTTGCTACGTATTGCAGAATAAAAATTCTCTTAAAGGCTGAGCACGAGCAGAGCCGGGAAATGAGTTCCAACTTTGCACAACAAGAAAGGACCTGGATTTTCTATCTGCATTTTGTTTGAGTTGAATATGTGTGTTCGTTAAAATTTTATTTCACGCTTTCTTCGTGTGGTTGCCCAAATGCTTTGTTTTGTATCCACCAGACACTGGATGATTTCGATATCTTATACCGTTTGTTATCCGTTTACGGAACCAGTTGACGAGCACCTTTAGACAGAATAGCATAGACTTGCCGCGAGTGTCAGTGGCCGCCATATGCTCTCCTCCCTTCGAATCAACATACCCTCTTACCAGCCAACCCTTATCCCTCGACACATCCGAACACCTCTCGTTGTGAAACCACTGCTTTGAAACGTCCATTCCATTTATCATATCCCTCGACGCGTAGCTCGCCGCTAATGCCCTTTGGATGGGCGCCGCATCTACAGCACGGGAAGAGGTAGCAGTTGGCTACAATCCAACCCTACCAAGCCCCTAACTCACCACCTTCCCTCGGGCTCTACGCCTGAGGAGGCAGAGGAGGCCACCATCGCCCTAGCCGTTTCACATACGGAAGCTCAATACATCTTTAGCGACTCCAAAATTAGTCTGTTCAACTTTGCCAGAGGCAGAATTCACACCCCTGCATGGCGCTTGCTGAACACTCCTACCGAAAATTTACCACCCAGGGTAGAACTCCAGTGGGTGCCGGCTTACTCTGGGAACCCTGGAAACGAGGCTTCCGATAAATTGGCCCGAAGTGTGATTTGCCGTGCTCAGGACAGTCTCGAGATCCAGGATTCTCGAGGGAGCGGGCGCGCACATTTGCAGAGCTCATGGTATCCCTGTCATCCCCACCATACTCGTACGCCCTCCCAACCGATCCTCTTCAGATGCTCCAGACGCGCTCTCTGTCATCCCTTCAGCTGTTATCTCACTATTGTGGCACATCCCCTGAATGCTCCCTATGCAGTGACCCTCACGCCACACTCTCTCACATTCTTTTCGGCTGCCCTGCTGATCCTCGCCCGCAGTGACAGCACGCGATCTCGAGCTGGGATTACTGGGAGGTTCTGCTCACGTCTGCAGACCCGACATCGCAGCTTGCTGCGCTGTCTCGGGCTGCCGACGTCATGTCCCGACGTGACCGACCTGATGCTGTGCGGGTCTGCGCAGTGGCACATGGTCCCACCAGGGTCTAGAACTCACTTGCAAATTAAGTTTTTCTGTCCGACTGTCTCTTTACGAATTAAGTTACACATTTCATCATGCGGTTGTTAAAATGTCTTCTTTTGTATTGGACCAGATACTAGCCATGCAGGCTTTCGGTCCAAATATTTTGCACAAGTTTTCCTTGAATGAGCAAGTAAAGATTCCTTTGATTCATAAAAAAACGTTCTGTGTTGTGGCAAAAAAAATCATTTGAATCAGGGTGAGAAGGAGAAATGTTTAGTTCATTAGAGTTTGTTAATAAGGACAATATTTATGGATGTTTACGGCGCTAGGATACCTGGAAAAGAGCGGCATGACACAAGGTGTTTTTAGAAAATTTGAAACACTTCCTAAGTGGCTATTCTAAATACTCTGTCGAAACAACAACATTACAATAAATGAATACCGCAGAATTGTCATAGATTTTCTTTTATTTCTGGAGCGGAAGAACTGTGGGCTTCATCTTCGTCGGCGGGGCGGTTGGATATGAAAACTATGATTGTTTCTGTTGAAGGCAAATATTATCAGCTTTCGGTCCATGAGAACTGGCAGAAATCGGCTCATAATTTCAAAACTTTTTGTTTAGCGATGTCATTATTAAGACTAGACAAGTGACAAATTGTTATCCTTTATATTGCAGCTTTGGATTGCAGCCCTCTGGAAGAAGTTAAAGAACCAGCGCAGTGGCTGTTGTACCCTTGCTATGAACTGCTCAGCCTCGGCAATGAAGGTCGCTCGTATGTGGATGCGAAATAAGAACAAGACTTCAACCACCGATGGGTGAGACCTCCAGGCACGCATTTTGTCTCTTTCAAGAATTAAGATCGCCTGCAAACGCACCGTTCTCGAATTTGGACCTAGAACAAACTGCACCGCCTTCCTTCAAAATTTCTGCTTAGCCTCCTGCTTGCAGCGGGAATAGATTAGTGGTTTTGTTTGTTTTTTTTTGAAGAAAAAAAAATTGAAAAATTATTACTTTCCGTCAGGTTTACTTTAGCACTCGGGCTGTACTGGAGGCTACAGCGGGCACCAGGTCAGAGGCATAATGCTGTATGTAGTTCGATAATTAACTAGGTGCACCAATTATCTTCTCTAAATTTTTTGCCTCCAGCGAATGCTGTATTTGCACAATTGGAGACTGTCCCGGAAACAGTTTAGACACGAAAAAGACAGGTAATAAAATGTTTAGCGCGAATGTCGAAGCGAGAAAAAGTTAATCTGGTTGGTGGCTTCATACCGTGACTAAGCGCTAATACGCGCCTCTGGCGTCAACCGCTTAGCCGCACGCTTCACATCACACTCCTGATGCCACCTGAGGCGCTGACAAGCGGTCCGGCATTGTCACTGTCAGTTTCACTTTTCTCCGCGGGTTGGTAATTGACGCCGTGTCGGAACCCCATGCGCGCTGTCACTGCATTTCCAATAAGACCTCTGGACGACTGCGCGGTCATTATCGTCTGTTGGAGCCGCAAAAAGAAAGGCTCAAGTCGTTTTTAACAATTGATTACGCGACGTGCGTGAATAGCTGCTTTTACATCGGAAAAGCATTTCATTCGCTCAACTGTTCACAAGTACCTCAGGCATTTTCTGCCTTGAGACCCTGCTTATAAAAACCATGAATGTGAAGCTACTCTGTGAGAATAATTATTGCAAAATAATGATCGGCTACAGCTCCAGAAGGATTTAGATTTTTTTTCTGCTAGAGGAGAAATAAATACAAAATTTCATTTCAATTGAGCGGTTTAGTGGCAAACTTAGAATTTGTTGACCCACATGCGAACTGAGAAGCGGTACTAGGAGCAAATAGAACTGTTACAAGAAATGCTCAAAATGCTGTTCTTCTGTAGAAACAAACAACGCGTATCCTTCGAGCACAGAATCAAATACCCTACGCATTATTGCAGGTGTGCTGCGCTGACCCTCACCCTAAATTCTTCTACGCTGACATTCTCATCAATGAAAACCTCGTATTTTACGTACTCCAACAGTAAGAAGTCTAAGAAGATCAATTCTGGAGGCCTTAGAAGCCATGGGACGGGGCCGTAACATCTTATCCATCGCAGTGAAAACCTTGCATCGTGTTGCTTCAGCATCGGGATGCTTCACAGCACGTCCAGAACAATGCGCTGGCGCTACATCGTGCTGGTGGCACGCCCCGTTGAGAACTTTGAGAGGCAGGTCCCAAATAAAATCTTCGGCTTCTCCTTTAAGAATTTCTTTCCAGTGCTTTGTCCCAGTCAGTGACTCTTCATAAAAGTAGGGGCTGATGATTCGTACGTTGAAAATGCTGCAGCCCACGTTTACTGCTCATCTTGGTTAGTGTTTGTACGCTCGAAGATAGTGACGGTTCACATCAGCCCACTATTGGGCTGATGTGAATTGAGAAGAATTGCGAAAGAACTGTGCTTCATCCGTCGAGGTGACCGTTTCTAAGAATCCAGAACCTCTGTCTACTAAGCTGGGGCTCGGTCACAGAAATCCTGTTTTCGTTGAAAGTCTGTCGCACTCAGCTGCTGGTCCAGACTCGCATAAAAAGCATACACGCAGATCAAGAAAAGGACTCTCGACACTGACTCATGCTTGCACCAGCACACCGGGTTATTTGTCGAATGCTGGCTTCAAACTTCGCTATTACGAATGCAAGCACGCCGATTTCCAGCTTTTCGTCCAGACCATACGCTCTAGGCCCCCTTTTTGACGCCACAACACTTGTAGACCCAAAGCTGCTGAAAATCTTCACAAGCGATAACCTTCCATCAACCCGCGACGCCATTCCGAGGCCGCTGCTGTCACGCCAAAAACGGGAATGGCATGAGCTTTTTTTTTTTGCCGCTTCCGCAGGCGACAACAGCCATGCAGTGGCTCTGAAGTCGTATTGCAAGCCCAGTGACAGATCACATTGGGTTCCGCCGCGGCGGCAATCCGCCAAACCTCGAAGCAAAGCGAAACTGGCAGCCATCCTGCCGGCCCGCCTTTCTGCGCCTCAGGTGACGCCAGCACTGTGATGCAATGCGCAGGGCAGAACAATCCCTTTCTCTATTGCAGAGCTATCGATCTCAGAGGCGCTTATTGCTACTGAGATAGAGTGTCAAGCCGCCAATCAGCGTTACTTTCTCTCGCCTCGTAACGCGTGCTCGAAATTCGTTTATAAGTTTATTTTCTTGCTTTCTTGCTTAATTGAACGGCTTGAAGGACCATCTCTGCTTCTGCAGGTATAACATACAGCCTAAACTAAAATTTATCACTTTGTTAAGGTATTTAGTTATTTACCGAACTAACTAAATCGTTCTGCCTCTTACCTGCTGTCCCCAACAGAGCCCCAGGGATAGAAAAATGTAAAGTAGGTTACTTTTTATAAATTTCGGACCTTCTAAAAAGAAACACCCTGTATTGACCACGAACGGCTGAAGGTGAAATCACTATAATTGGTCTCGACAATTAGCCGCTGTTGTACGTACTACACGGAGTTAAAAATTCGACTTTACAGGCCTAAAAACAATAAAGACCGCAATACACACAAGTTGTTTTGTTAATGGGTTATGGAAGGAAAATTGTTATCGTAAGCTCAGTAATTATTAAAGCATATTATTCAACTTTTTATTCACTCCTATTAACCTACATGTATATATTGAAAACTTAGTGGAACCGGGATTCGAAAGCTATATTATTTTGTGCGATTTTTGTAAAGAACCTGTGTCCTGCCATCTGCAAGCCTAAATTGTCAGTCATGTCAGTCTAATTACGTATGCACAAAGGCGGCTCTCGACGTGAAGCTCCTCCGTGATGTCATGCAGCAGTTATGTATGGCACTAATTCGCCTGCGAAAAATGTGGATTTACAGGCCATGATTATAATATTTCGCTCTCAGCCAGTAGTGTGGTATCAATGCGCTTGAACGCATGCGAAGTCGAAAGAGGCATCACGTCTGCTCACCGCCGACGCAATGATTTTTCGGTTTCGCTAGCAAAGAAAGAAAGGTTATCACTGTCACCTGCAAATTCACATGCTTGTCTGGCGGTGCGTAATACGCAACAGCTGCGGCGCACCATGGAAGTCTCGTGCTGTGTGCCGCTGTCTCGCCTGCGTAATTATGCAGTTTCAGTTAAAATTTCAGACGTGTACACCTCAGGAGATAGGCTTGTTACTGAAAATGTAGAAAGTAGAATTGTCTTAACAGTGGACAATGCAACGAGGCCAGCTTCCTCGCACCAAAGCAGGAAGGGCCATACGCGATCACCTAGGACTAGGCATAGAGCTGCCGCCACTAGATAAAAGGACACGAATACCTAAACACATCCCTCAGGCAAAGCTGGTCAGGCCAATATACCTAAGAATATGCATCCTGCTCACCATCAGCGGAGAAGGAAAGCTCGAGAAGGAAGCTCTACGCAGAATGTACAGCCAACATGAACGAGTGGTATATGTAGATGCCGCAGAATACCAACAGAAAGAAGCGTTCGCACTAGCGGCGGTGGACGCGCAAGGCAGACAGTTAGCCTCTGGCGATACTAAAAGGAGACCCTCAGAAACGGCAGAAGAGGCGGCTGTCAGCCTCGCCATCATTAACACCAATGCTGATACTAGAATAAGCGACTCTAAGTTCTCCATATGCCATTCTTCGAGGGGCAGAATTTCTCAGGCAGCAATGAACATATTGGGTCAAACAAAAACTTATAATTATTGATGATCTTTCCTCCTCCAGACAAAACTTTAGATGAGGAATAGGAGACCGCCTGGAGGCGACTCTAGACGCGATCCTACAGTTACTCATTACTTACCAGCAAAATTCTCTCCCGGTGATGACGACCAAGAACGTACACGTTGTGGCAAAATAGCCACTTACGATCACATATTGTGTAACGGTGAAAAGGAGCCGCCACCGTAATCTCTAATAAAATTTGCTATTCCCGAGCAATGGGAGACCGTGTTGTTCAGCTCAGACCTGAACGTTTAAACCCGGGTTATTGAATGATCAACTCAGGTCGCTGTAATTCGTGGGCTGATAGACACCTATCACGGGCCGTCTGCATTTTGCCTTCTGAAGAAATAAATGTTTTGCAATCCAATTTTATTGTCACTGCCTCGAAGTTTTCATTTTAAACATACACGCTAACTACAGTTATTAAATAGCGCATTAATGAATCTTACTTAATTACTCAGGTTACGATAACATTGTTCCGGTCTGTGTCCTCCTGGCCGCATATCCCATTTACAATAATGAATTTTGTGTATTATTCTTAGTATTGTTTGAAAAAATCTGTAAAGCCTTATTTCGAACACCCTATCGGTGATTGGTGTAACACCTGCCGCGGTGGCTCAGTGGTTAGGGCGCTCGACTACTGATGCGGAGTTCCCGCGTTCGAACCCAACCGCGGCGGCTGCGTTTTTATGGAGGAAAAACGCTAAGGCCCCCGTGTGCTGTGCGATGTCAGTGCACGTTAAAGAT
Source organism: Amblyomma americanum (assembly GCF_052857255.1). Taxonomy (NCBI): domain Eukaryota; kingdom Metazoa; phylum Arthropoda; class Arachnida; order Ixodida; family Ixodidae; genus Amblyomma; species Amblyomma americanum. The sequence continues at coordinate 175,654,970 of NC_135498.1, read as the reverse complement.
CCCCAGGTGGTCGAAATTATTCCGGAGCCCTCCACTACGGCACCTCCTTCTTCCCTTCTTCTTTCACTCTCTCCCTTGTCCCTTCTCTTACGGCGCGGTTGAGGTGTCCAACGATATATGAGACAGATACTGCGCCATTTCCTTCCCCCAAAAACCAATTATTATTATTATTATTATTATTATTATTATTATTATTATTATTATTATTATTATTATTATTACTATTGGTGTAAACGAGTAAAAAAAAACCTCACCGGACAGCTATCCTTGGGATAATATGAATTCTACTGACAGCTCTAGTGTCGAACATGAAAACCAAAGCTAGAGAAGGTAAGTTGGGGAATAAGGGTAAGGTTCTCACAGTTGTGGACCAGCCGGATGTAGTGAGCAGTCATGGGATGCGCGGTAAGACATCGGGGTATGGGAGGAGTGCAGGGCTCATGGATGGTGCCATCGACTCGAAAACTGATACCATAATTCCGATAGTAGCTACCCACAAGCCTCTCGCAGTAAAAGCATGGAGAGTTCATAGAAACTATTGATTTAGTGACACGTAGAACCGAAACATTGAAGCTCGTTGGTATTCCAGTTATAATACTAAGCCCTTGTTAACCTTCCAACGAGCAGCACTTCGTCAAAAATTTTCTTTAGCCCAGACACTTTCTTCATACAGATCTTTATGACGCTCCTCGCCATAGAGTTGATTTACAATCAAGCTCCATACTCTGCCTCATCAGGGATTCAAGCGACGTGATGCAAATGGCAGTAACAGAAAGAGGGGGGCCGTTTATAGAGAGAGGAAAAGAGTTTGACCTCAGGGACAATTACGTTACATGCTGATCAGCACTGGAGAAAAAGAAAAGGAGAAGAATGAGTATAACAAGGTGGATTGTGATGCAAGACAGCATAGAGGCAAATCAGACGTGATATACAAGCACATCAGGGTGCCTCTTTCTGTCGCATCACTTAGAATAAGAACGATGGAGACGCGATGCGCCATGTATACGGTAACTAGAAACTGGCATTACTAGCCAGTCTCGGAGGACCTTTTACTGGACGCTTGCCTCTGTACTTGGGAAGGTCTTGAGGCGAAGCAGACGCTCTTTTATTTCAATTGCAGCACTGTTTCGGCTCACGGTTGTGATGACGTGCTGCCCTGGTACATAGTTATAGGACTGATATGTCCGCATAAACAAATGGTAGGAAGCTTACACAAGAGTGCCCTTAACTACTTTAGCACACTTTCAGCTTCGTCTTTAGAGAAAATCTTTCCCCTCCATAAAGCTCTTGCTATCAAACCTATTCGGCAACTCCTGAAATGTGTGCCCTAGGCTGTTTCTGGAGTGTACTTGTAGATGCGCAATTACGAAATGTCATTTGTTAATTTATGATCTTGTTGCACTTCTGACAATACTTGCTGGTGCAGTAGCTTACTGAGCTCTAAGTGCGAGGAAATCGAATGGAGGTTTGAGCCCAGCGGAAGTGATATCGTGTGGCGTGCATTTGAAGCACGCATTCTGTGAGAAATCGAACGACTATTTTTCTGGAATGCCCGCTTTTTCATATGTTCCCTTTCTTCTTTTTCATCCGTCAGTTTCGAGTCGGACAGGGGCGTCCCTGATCGAAATCGGTCGCTTTCTGTCACTGATGTGGCACACGCCGTAGCTACAGTCTTAAACCGGCAAAATAGATGAAGCTGAAGAATTACCGCAAAGCTTCGACGCAGCCGAGAGCCATGGCACGCAGGGTAGCCAGCACACTGATGTTACATATCATTATTTCTTATGTATTGTTATCGCAGCGTGGCTGCTAGCATGAACACAGAAAATGAATTAACAGCCATTTAAATGTTCGTGAAATTGTTCAGTTTTAATAGGCGGCAAAGCTAGAAAGTTGTTTCGGACTTATACTAAAGAAAGGCATTTCGGGGGTATCAAAAAATTGGTAGGCGTTTGACGTGGTTAAGCCAAGTACACGTTTGAAAGTAAGGAGCACTTAGGCTACAATTAATTAAAAAAGCGGGCATTCCAGAAAAATAGTCGTTCGATTTCTCACAGAATGCGTGCTTCAAATGCACGCCACACGATATCACTTCCGCTGGGCTCAGGCCTTAATTAATTAATTGGGCTAGGCCTTAAGGGCTTTCCTCGATTAATGCCCATATATACAGAATTGATTATTCTCTACATTTATTCAGACGTAGCGGCGAGTCCACGTGCAACTACCGGCGCAATGGCGCAGCGGTGTCTGTTTCTATTACAGCCACCGGCAGGGATTGTGCGACCCATGTTGCTCATCCTGAACAGCCTGCCGTGATCAATGAATATTTTAACTGCCATCTGGCTCCCATTGGCTGCAGCTTTCGCAACGAGCCTCCGAACTAACCCTAGCTTATCCGAGTAACCGGAGTAAGCTCGGGTTAGTTCGGGGCACAAGACAAGACAAAAATTCTTGCTCAGTGGTGGATAACACAGTGGAGAAGACAAGATTCTTGCGGTGCGCAAAACAAGATCCTTGCTCGGGGTTGGTACACCTGCAGTAGTGCTTTCGGCCTGAATATGTGGGCATTGATGAATAATGCGTGGGAAGCTACCGCATAAGACTAGGTTGAAAGACAGTTTTCATCTCTCCCAGGCCCGTATACGTGCTCAAGCTGAGGAGCCCACCCCGGGCATACGAAGAGCCTGCTGAGCCAGACGTTCACTTCGCCACGTGGAAAAAACGCGTCGAGGGGAATAACGTCATCATGTTCTCCATCGTGGTCGTGCTGCTCATCGGTGTCGCCGTGTGCTTCGCCTTTGGAACCAGTTCCGTACGTTGCATCCAGCTGTACGCTAGCTACGAGTAAAGCAGCCCTTTGCGCTCAGTGGCACTGCTTATCGGGACAAGGCGACATGAAATTTGTTTAATTTGCGAAATGAAGGTCTTGCTATCTTGGACGAGAAAAGCGTTTGAACAAAGCCAACTGTAGACTCGTCCGAAAATTAATATATAATGCGGACGATTAAGGCTAGTTGATACCAATTTCATGTTGAATCGGGCAGCGCGAAGTCTAACAGAGTTGTTCACGTTAGCGCTGTCCGATTGAACAATGTCAAATCCATTCCTTTTCCCGGGCATTACCAAGTGTGTTGAAATTTTCATGCGCTGAACTTAGAGCAAGTGCAGAAGAATTCCAGTAGTGTAGAGAGTTGTCCAGTAACTTTTCCTTCGTCGTCCTTAATGCTGTGTGGCAGTCGCCTGTTTTGTGCACGTTCATTCCAGAGAGCAGTGTACAGTGGTTGCTAGCCATCTAATTTGTCTTGACAATGTACCGACTTTGTCTAAGCATCCAGGCGGCTAGAAGATAAGGAAAACTTATGCTAGAAGATAAGAAAAACGGAGATATAAATGAATGAAAAATGTAAAAGGGGGTTGTTAAAACATAAGGAGGGGATAAAAATTGTCATAGGTTGCATAACTTTAATTTTGAAGATGATTAATGGAGAAAGGGCCGCCCCATTAATAAGGGCAACCGCAAAGGCACAAGGTAGTTATTTTTCACAAGATGCAGTCCGAGACAAATTTCCCAGTTATTTAACCCGAGAAGAACCGAGCAATGGGCGAAGGAAAAGATTGCGCCTACTGTACCACCGCTGGGTACCCAGTGGCCCAGGGGATCGAACCTTGCACCTCCCGCGTACAAGGTGGATGCGTAATTCATTTCAGAATTATCCTGAGAAGGACACGGATATTAGCGGTTCTCATATCGCAAGTCTCTAAGCCACCAACGAGGGCAGGTGACCGCTGCGTCAACGCTGGACCACCAGACAGCTGTTTGTGTGGTTGCGGAGGCCTGGTTGCTTTTTGCAAATATGGTTTGTTCACTAATACTTTACTAACGACGACCGTCATGAGCACTAGAATCATATTCAACACTTCAGAGGTATTGTAGGCTTCTATATAAGGCAACGCCCCCCCCCCCTTCCCCCCACCTATGTTATCCCCGAAAGGGCCCTTAAGGTAAATAAATGAAAGAACTTCACCGGCTTTGCTTTTTAACTCTTTAGAGATCGTTATTTTAAACTCTGCGAGAGATACGTCGGTGCGGTCTGCGCAGCTGGACTGTGCAGCAAGGCGTACATTATATGCATGATAGAGCTCACTTATTAAATAATTCAATATTAAAATTAACTAATCAGCTCTTTAGTGTTGCCTTTAGGGGCCAACATTATATTAAGGAATGGAAGGCCGTCAACATAAAAGCTAAGTCCAGTTTCTTAATTTTCTTTATTGGCAATGCAGTTCGAAATATTTAAATTCAAAAATGCGCATTTTTTGGCCAGAAAAGTTGGCTTCGCGCAAAGCACATTTTTGAAAATGGTGTTGCTGGCATTTGTAATATAGAAAATACAGAAGCAGTTTGTGTATTTTATGGCGTCGAAGCAGTTCACTGGATTTCCGCAACAATCCTACGCTAAGCAACGCCATTTTAAAAACGTGTACTGCGGGAAGCCAAACTTACAAGCTAGAAAATGTGTATTTTTGAAGTTAAATGTTCTAAAATGCACTGCCGATGAAGAAAATTTAGAAAGTGGACTCAGTTTCTATGTTGACAGCCTTCAATTTCGTAATTTAATGTTGGCAGTAAAACAGTAAAAAAAGTTGATTACTTAATTTTAGTTATTTAATCATTTCATCACTCAGCTCTATCACGTACATAATGTCCGCCTTGCTGCACAATCCACCTGCTTAGACCGCACGGAGATATGTGTCGCCGCAGGGCGTAAAAAAAATAATCCGTAAACAGTTCAAAAGAAGACCAGGTATATTTTATTGATATATTTATTTAAATCTACCTTATAGGCCTCCAGGGGGGCATCGTGCTAAGGAAGGGGAATACATATAATTGCAAGGATATAGAGAGAGCAACACTGAAATGCGCAAACGGAAAAACTAAAGGAATTAAAAGGCAGTCCACTGCAGAATCAAATTTTCCCAGTTGACACTCCGTGACCAGTGAACAGAGTGAGGCGAATATTTTGCGGATCAAACATGCCATGGTAAGTTCCAGGTGGAGTCCTTATTTCAAGAGCTCAGGGCTGACAGCCACAGCGAGTCCGTTCTGGAGAATAGAAATCATTGCTCACAAAGGTTGCGCTCGTCAGCCGTGTCTTTCAGGATTCGGATTTAGGACTGAGGTAGCGGGAATACCCGGAGCATCAAGACGAGGCCAGAGGAGTTGGCAACGACCCGAAGAGAACCGTGGGAGGGACATTGTGCTTGATGCAGAGTAGAGGACGGACGTGCACTTCTCGGATGATTTTGTAAGAACTTATCTGGAGCATATATGCCAGGCTGAGGATAGCTGCCAAGACAGAGTCATCAAAGCGTGATGCTGTCCATCCGGTTTACATGAACGAAGGAGATCGGAGAAGTAGAGAGGAGAGTGAAAATGATTAAAAACGTCATTTTTGTATGGGCTGGGTGTCCTTTCCATCGTGAAAGTCTGTGAGATTTCGAGCCATCACATAAGAGCATTCATTGCCAGACAAATGGGCAGGCTATAGCAATCCATAATTTGCGGAAGACGAACGCATTGGCTGGCGGTAAGGCAGAGAAGGCCCTCGCGCGGGCGTGCGAGGGTTGAGGTTCCACACTCCCGTCTGCACGAAACCTGACATCCATGAAAACAGAGAGCTTTAGAGTACTGGGTGCTAACAAAATATGGAGCCCCAAAGACACGGACACGTACAAAGGTGACTTAAAATAGGGGTTTCCGCTGTGCAGCGGCGCCAGACTTCGTTCGGTTCATCCAGTGCAACGCATTATGGCCGAGGAGAGAAATGAGAAATAAAAAGAAACACATGAAAATATTTTTGTTTCATGTATCCTCTTACTTGTCAGCAGCAAACGTCCCATATCATACCCAAACAAACGCAACATAAAAGGAGCAATTTTTACCCTTTTTTCGATTGTTTGCCAATTTCAGCGCCATCTCGTCCGGAACGCGCATTATTAACTGTCGCAAATTTAATGATTTTCCGGTTTGTTTATGTCGACATAAATTAAAACTACAGCATAAATATAAAATACTTAGTGGAATTTCAGTTCTTTTTGATCAATTTTTGGACAAATGTCGTTATTCTTTTCGGATCTCCCGCACTTTCTAACATCAGACAACGCGCAATCGCTAATACTAGATGGTTCAGAAGCAATCCTAAAGGTTGGCGTATTTCAATGCTAAAATTTTGGCGTTTTGTCCTCTTCAGGCAAAGTGAAAGATTCGTGCGCCTTACGTAAGACACAAAGTAGCGGCGACAACGAATCGGTGGTGAAGCGAGAGGCCCCAGTTCGACGGACGCTTACATGTTGCCTGAACGTACAGCGGCTTTGAGGCGAGCGCTATTTCGGCGAAATAGGGCGTTTTATAATAGGATGCCTCAACCCTTGGGCCCGAAGAAATTCGGGCGTCGAAATGCGTATGCCCAGAACGCAAGGCACGCCTTGATTTTATGGTTAGCGTTTGCGGCGAATGCTATTTTACCAAAATAGCGTGCTCACCAACGCCGCTTTAAGTTCAAGCAATATGGCGGCGTCCGTCGAAGGGAGGCTTCCTTGCTTCACGAGCGTTTCGCCATTGCCACTACTTTGTCTCATGTTCAGGGCAAACGAAAGGTGCAGGAAGCCTTCGCTTTGTCTGAAGTTGCCCTCACCCTTAAATTTTAGCGATGAAGCGCACGACATTTGAGATTACTTCCGTATATACAGAGCTCCTAGACTTAGCCAGGACGCGCTGCGTGACGTCACAAAGCTCGGGAGGTTCTCAGAGGTTAACGATTTTGGTCCAATTAGCGGTCAAAAATAATTTGCATTCTGTTGCCATAAATGGTTTGTGTGAAAGCACTACTTAGGTAGCAAAGGCGAAAAACCCGCGGTGTGTGCGAAACGTTAACCTTTGACTTCGACCTTTGACCTTACAACTTCAACTATGACCTTGATCTTACATGCGGTTGCCTTTGTGCCGGTTTTGCGTGAAGTGCTTTGGCACGCCCTACTCGGTTTAACTATGCTACAACCAAACAATTTTCTCTATTTATGCAATAATTTTCATTTATTTGGACGCAAACAAAATGAAAAATAATCACATTTGCGCTAGTTACCTCTGCTCGTTTCGGCCGAGATGGGGCTGCAGGCGGCAAATATTCTAGAAAAAAAAGTCAAAATTGTGCGTTGAATGTTGCGCTTGTTGCGGTCATTATACGCGGCCTGAGTCGTGACCAGATATTAAAAAAAAACATTTTCACGCATTCAGTTTTAATGCTTTATTTCTCTTTCCGCCGTAATGGCGCTGCGGTTGACGAACCTAAGCCTGCACTGCTGCGTAGAGGATACCTCTATTCTAAACCTCTCTTATAGCTCTCGCTACTAACGTTATCCCAAGACACAGGGCGTGCGTTACGTTGTGTGCACGTAACATGTGCCTGAAAGTTCTTGGGGGACAATGCTTGGAGTCTGCTGTTCTAAAACTCCCGAATGAAAATGTGTGTTTGAAATGAGAATTGTGTTTGAAATGGTTATAAATTACAATTGTGGATACCGAATTGGTGTGCTCTTATTTGCATTCATCCACACACTTCACTTTGGCGCTTCAATTCCACAACCTGATTGATGCCCGTGGTGATTGGTCCTAGAACATATTCGAGCTGCGCCTTCACTGCGTTTGTAAATTGACCTTACCGAGCTTGATACCGGGCTCGGCCACGTGATGTATCCGGCGCACCTGTCGACTCGGCCATGTCACGTGGTCACGTGACGCCATACACCTTGTCGACCAGCCAGGTAATATTATAAAAGTTGCAGGACGCCGCAAAGATATTTTCTTTTTCTCCGATGAGCCTTGTAACGTTATTTAACGTTATCGCTTTAAAACCTCTCAGGAATATTTTTAGCTCAGCGAACGCTGTTCAAAGTTTCCGAAATACCATGTGATGATTTGCACACAACGCCGCAGGCTCCATCGTAGTGGTCGTTCACTACGATGCCTCAGACGCCACTTAAACGGCGAATCGGTGGAGTTATGTAAATACACAGCTTTTCACCAAGCTCGTGTTCTCCAACCTGGCAGGCGCTACGACTACTGTGCCGTGCAACACGTGTTAAAATGAAAGGTAGCATGCAACCTCCTGTTTTAAAACTTCATTAGGTAGGTATAAGCGTCTTTTTTAAAACAGCGCGAAAAACGTTGCACAAGAACAAGAAGGACACGGCAGCGCTCGTCCCTTGTCCTTTTTGTTCTTGTCCGACGTTGTTCGCGGTGTTTTACAAAAGATGCATCTAAACCAACTAGCCCAACTGAACGTTGCTCTTAGGTATAAGCATATTAGCTTTCAAATAAAGCAAAACAGGACGCAGTTCAGAACATTTCCCTCTGTGCAGTGAAATCTGCACAAGAGATATTTAATCAGTAATGGTAAGCCATTACCGATTGCTTTCTTTTGATGCCTTCTCATTATAAGCTATCGTTTGATAACTTATAAGGGGGTTCCGGGGATGGCGTGGTATACTTGATGTCAAGGCTTCAAGACTGCCAGTACCTGCAATAGGAATTGCCCTGTCGATGGATGTAGAGACAGGCTCCTCTTAATGCGTCTTCTTTACTACGTTCCTGCAGAAATCGAAAGCGGCCACATTCCATTACGATCGCCTGACGGGTTTCACGGTTACAAGGCGTAAGGAAGCAACAATGAGAAAGCAGGTAGGTGATGCTTCGTCTTTCTAAAAGGAACATTCGATGTGTATACAACTCATGCGCCGCGAAGAATGGTGCGATAAAGTGTCGATCAAAAGAATTGCGCCACATTCATTAATACTTCCTTAAAGTACCTCAAGCGTCCTGATCTGGGGACTCCAAATGAGAAGTAGGTATCTAAACGATGGCGGAAGAAAACAAAAAGGAATAGTTTTGAGAGCGTGCAAAAGTTCGATGAGTTCATAGCTAATGAGACTTCGTCAGGGTGACGTTAAAGTGACTTGAAGAAAAAGCAAATGGTCAATATTGAGATGCCACATTTAGAACACATACCAGGATGACCGCTTGAGAACTGGTTTGGTGAGATGCGACACAATTTGCGCTGATAAGCGGACTATCTCTGCAAAAAGAGTGTAAACAAATATAGAAAACCGGTAAAAATTTCTGTATTCTGCGACGTCATTCACGGCATTAAAGATGAATAATGGATATTAAGCGTACGGCGGTAAGATTGTATCTGTCGAGTGGTTTGGTTTGGTTTATAGGGGTTTAACGTCCCAAAGCGACTAAGGCTATGAGAGACGCTGTAGTGAAGGGCTCCGGAAATTTCGACCACCAGGGGTTCTTTAACGTGCACTGACATCGCACAGTACACGGGCCTCTAGAATTTTGCCTCCATCGAAATTCGACCGCCGCGGCCGGGATCGAACCCGCGTCTTCCGAGACAGCAGCCGAGTGCCATATCCACTCAGCCACCGCGGCGGCTTCCACCTGTCGAGTGTTCGTGTTAAGCGTGTGGACGATGGTACTTTCATGTGGAGCAAACAAATGTTTTGTTAGACATATTTCTGGCAATCCCTAAGATCAAAAGCGAAATTGGCACACAAAGATCCGAGTAATGACATGGATTCTAAATATACTTTAGAGACAAAACTGTTGGCCGTTAGAGTACGTTCAAGCAGAATCGAGAGGCATGGATATGTCAAAGAAAGCAATGCATCACACACTGCTCATTTTCTCGTACTATTCTTTATATGTCAACTCGGCCAGGAAGATGGCGCTGGACAGAAATCGTGGATGGTACCGGTGCTCCCAAATATTGTACCCTTTTCAACTACACCGGAGACAATAGCCATACTATGGTGTTTTAGCTGTAATAATAATATTAATAGCAATGGTAACATGAAAAATTATCTACATGTCCTCAGTGAGGACATCGGGGCGTGGTGGTTAGGATTTCGAGTTAGTAAAACTAAGAAAGGCTTGTCGGTAAACTTCTGGCTCTGTACTTAAAACGACGAAGTGCCCGCGTGGCAGCGGGACAGCTCTCGGCGAGCACGTGCTTCGGGTTGGTGCTACTGGAACCGCTGACTATATGTGAACGCCGTTCTGCGCTTTGTGCTAAGGTGTGCTTTGTGCTTTTTGCCGACAAACCCATGGCACAATGAACAGTCAGCTCAGATGCTAGTCAAACTTCTTTTTGTGAAAATATCCTAGTGTTGGTGCGCGGTTACAGAAGTTGCAGAACGTGTGAAATAAGTAGAATGTTTAGAGATAGAAAATAAGGGGCAGTAAAAAGCAGAAAGCTCCTATATAGAATTAATAAAAAGAAAGTTGGAAACTGACCTCTCGCTTTCAATGCAAGTGTAAGGGATGCACTAGCAATGGTAAAAAAAGTTGTCATTAAAACGTCTCTCTACCTCTGCCAACATAGAAATAGAGGAAGGCGATGTGTCTTCCACAACCAAAACAAAAATACTTGCTGAGCAGTTTGCGGTTGGTGATGTTTGATGCCACGCAAAAGCTTGCTGACTTTTCGTGACCATGAAGCGGAAACGCGCACGACTTCAAGTTTTGCCGGGGTACTCAGTATCAGGCGCTCTGGATCAATAAAATGCTTCAAGGCTTGCTAGCCTTGAAACATTCCACCGCTAATTGCGGCCTTAAGTTAATTTATGCTCATGGTAATCAGGGATTCTTTTTTCTCGCATAAAAATATTTGTACGTCGAGGGGCATTGGTGAAATATCATGTGCCAACCTCATGCCCATTGTGCTCACTGGGCCCTGGCGTCCTATATTATACGAGGAAATTGTCCGATTATTCAGCAACCGCACATGCGCGCGATATCTTTATATTTTTTCAGGTTACATGACCGGCAAAGAGGCTTTTTGGCGAATAAATGTTTCCGAGATATCAAAAAGCGTAAACCTAAAAGGGTTAATTCTCAGAGCCAATTAGAGGTTGGTTGTATCAAAGGGATTGTTAAGGTTGCTTTACGACGTTGACAAGCAAGACTCCTGAGAAGGGCTTTTTGTCCTGGACGAAGGCATTCAGCAGGAAGCAGCACTATTATACAATTCTTCACAAGAACCCTCTGCACTCAACAAAATACAAAACAGAGAAGACAACTCGAAACAGATACCCACAAGGCAAGAAACATAGCAAGAGAGAAGACAGCGAATACAAGAAAGCATAGAAGCGTGCACTTTTTAGTTCGCCTGGAAATCCAGTAATGTGCGGACTTCATTTTTAAATTGATTTTGTGTGTTATTTTCAAGTACATAATCTAGAACTCCGCGGTGTTTAATAACTTCTGTATCAGGTATGTGAGCTTTCGAGAACCCTAATTTGTGCTGGGTAATCTGTGCTTCGTAATTATGATGGGGAAAACTATAAAGTAAGCTTTAAATGAGGTATTGTTGCTCAAAAACATGGGTATTGAGTTTAAATTGATTTTTTTATGTTTTAAAAGTGTTTATTAAATTTTAATATGTTGCGATTTTCATTTATGTTTAATAAGACGTAAATCGGAATGAACTGCTACTATGACCATGGGGGTTACTAGTCTTCTCCTTCTCAATTTAAGCGAAGTAATCCAATTGCGTAACCAATATCGAATGCAAGAGAAATCGTATTCGCGTGTTATAAAATATAAAGAAGTGGTAGAATGGTAAACGGTGCATTTGTGGGAACGCGAAGAATGTTAAATGAGACCTTTATGGATAGCTTTAGTATAGGGTAAGAAAATGGAAGCATCAAGAAAAGAGCGTTGCGTCTTTTCTGAGTGGAGGAGAGAGAATGGATGTGAATCAGTAGAGAAACTGAATACGAGTGCTTAGAATGACTCGAGTAAAAAACTGAAAGCAATTTTGGAACGAAGATAAAGACAAACACGCAGGGGAATTGTGACCAAATCTTTCTCAATATATAGAAGAAGAGAATCGATGGAAGTTATTTTATTTCGGACGGTAGTTACCACGGATGAGATAAAGAGCTTGGTATGCGTCACAAGGATGATTACTACGAAAACCGGTCTAGCTAGACCGAGTTAAGTTATCGCATAACAATATACATTTTAATACAATGATGATGATTTATATGTATGATGATGTAATGAGGAAATATAAAACCGGGGTTGTTATACATTTACACAAGAAATTAAAACTGGCCGCCATTGAAGCAAAGAGAATGCGCCTTTTTTTGTGCGTGGGTATAATTTTTCCCAATCCCCAGTTCCGAGGCACGTATTTATGTCGAGTGTGTCGGGATGTAAATATTGGGCAGGCAAAGCAGAGGACTGCGGAATTAGCTGTGACATATTTACGAAGGTATGAACAGTCATTGAAACAATGGTAGGTATAGAGGAATGTTTTTAATTTGTAGGGGCGATGAATTGAAAATTAAAAAACTCGTTCTATTTTTTACCTGAAAGGGAATCGATTAAAAAGCAGAAGAAAAAGCAACCATCTACCGCCTTCGGGGCACGAAAGCGCGACTTCCGTATGTAGGGAATACAGAACTTGTTGCACAGTTATATATTTACTCAAGCCATTAACTGTATGCATGGTGCTCTGAAAAAGTCATGCCCTCTCAAGATCCAATACAGCCTTGATGAGCAGGTAGCACGGCTGAGTTGGTCTGGCTACCCGATGGATGTGATAGCATCCGTGACCGAGGGCCTCATAAAAGAGGTCTACAAGAGAGATCGCCCAAGTGACGACGTTAGGTCTGACTCCAACAAAAGACAACGTTCTTTCTGTACATGCATGGATTGTCTCATCGGCTCAAGACGGTGGCGGAACAACACGGCCTCTCGGTGGGGCTAACAGCGCGCAATAAACTGGGCCGATTATGCCGTATCATTAAAACAACAGTGCCTGCACTACGAAACACTATAACACAACCGTCATGTGTCAAAAGGGTGTCGTCTATAACATCACCTTGCTCTGTGGGATTCGATACTTGAGATAGACTGGCCGTTCCCTGAACGAAAGACCGCAGGAGCACCAGAGGAAGGCTTCAGCTGTTGCCACAGAGAGCCACCGGGCCGAAAATTGTAACCGTACCCACTGGGACCAGCATGCGTATTTTTATGGAAGGAAAGGGTGGTGTTAGGAAAGCTAAGCAGACAAGAAGGTAGGGAAATCCTTGAGGTATTTCTTCACTTCACATAGCAAAGGCCGACAAGAAATGCGTGAGAAAACCTTTGGTCACCCTGAGATCTCAGAAAAAAAAATAATCGAAGAAGCACTGTGTTCATTCCAACGTATGACAAGTAGATTGTAGTAGTTGCCCACATACCTTTACGTGTAACGTCATTTTAAAATTGTGTAACGTCGTTTTAAAGCCTATTTTCAAGCCTTCTTCACCTCGCATTGCCCGTTTTTGCCACGTATCTCTTCATTTGGTGGCTTTCCAAACATCTCTTTTTATCTGTATTTTACCTTTTTTTACAGAGTTGCAAGGTCGGTTATGTGGCGTGTTTCTACGTGGCTTTTTGTACGGCATTTTTTTAAATGCTTAGATTCTAGTTACCATGCGCCGCGTGTACGTCTTTCAGTTCCACTATCGCATTACATTTATGGCCTTAAGGTCTCCTCG